>NC_092210.1:65823521-65905619 GCF_043381705.1 Parasteatoda tepidariorum | reverse complement strand
AATTTGAATTCAAATAAATGACATGTAATTCGTTAAACCTATTAGAAATGTGCTATAGTATAAAATCTTAAGATAAAATTTCTTAAACTGATATCTCTTTAAAAAGGTTAAAATTTTGGCTATAATTAAGTCTATTAAAAATTGAAATAAGTGAATTGCAATGGAAAAACCTGCATAAACAAATAAATTCTAGTAAAACAAATAAATTCGTGACATAAATCAAAAATCGTCAAATATAAATTCGTGAAAAAAAACGCTTTCGACAAATTACTAAAATTGAGATCTATCGACAAAGACTACTCACTTCTGCCTAGCTTATGCTCTCTCTGGTTATTTCAGTTTCCGTTTTTAAAAGCGCTACATGTTGAGTCATCTCAACTAGATTTGGCATGTGACATTTTTAGCGGCAATCATTGGACGATTTTCTAGCGTTGCCATTCGGGGAGTTGTAGTGAGGCTTTTTTTTTGTCGCCGTGTAAGAGAAATATATATATAGATAGTTTCAGGGACAGCATAACAATAAAAACAGTCATTTTAGCAAATTGTATATTTTGTTTACATAATCCTGTCTTACATGTCTGAAGCAAAATGATTGCTTTCAGAGATACGTTGAGGGTTTAGATACAAAAATGTTAAAATAATTGTAATCGGTGGTAGATCAAGTGTAAAGCTATACGAAGTAGAATGTTTACATGCACATGTGTACCTTATACAAATTCCCAATTCTTTACCAATTCAAATATAGTGGATCTAACTATTTACTTCAAAACTCGTTCCGATCACCGTTTTCTTGTGCTACACCTTCAGGAAAACGTTTTTCATAGAATTTGATAAATATTTTATAGCAGGTCTTTTTGTAATCCTGGGACATTGAGGTCCTCACTTAAAGTTTAATCCCATTGATGAGTTTATCGTTCGTTATGTGATAAAAAGCTGTGATCAGTTCTGTTATTCTAGAACAAGACTGAACTAGATCGTAGCTTTGGTTGTTTTAAAAAAGCTAATAATTATAATTTATACCAAAACTTTTCTTTCAGTTGTCGTTTGTAAATTCGTCAAGTTTTAAAAGATTACTTGACATCAAAATAATGTATTGAACTCATTTGTTTTATAGAATTGATTATTGTTTCACATTTTTTATTATGCTTTCTGATAGCAGATTTTATTTCATTTCTTTATCGAAATTTTATTGTCACTGATTGTGATCTTTCTGTCTCGTTGATTTAAAAAATATGGAAAGCAAATTTGTTATTTTATTATTCTAAATTTGATTACATGAATTAGTATAAAATTATGAAGATAAAAGTAAATACCAAAGCCACTTGCATGAGAATTTTCAAAATTCAGCAAGAAAAAAGAAAAAAAAACGGCTTGAAATTGGTACTTTATAAAAATTAGTAGTGATTTTAGACTTTTGAAAAAATAATGAATTTTAAAAGAGTTTCAAAATAATTTAATTCGACAATTTATATCAGATGACCAGGATATTTCCGTGTCGTAACCTGACACGCCAACTACAATCACCGAATGGATTTTAAGCTTGTAAATTTAAAGAAAATATGTACAGATTAGCTTGGGGGTGGCTACGAGTTACGCTCGAGTCGGATTTCTCCCGTGATGCTTTTACTCCCTGTGTTTTCTGCAATTGTATGTTTTCTGCACCACTACACTGCCTGCAAGGTTTGGCGAATATTTTGGCTTAGATCATGATACGGAAATATTTCTCAAATGACTAAAAGCTGTGATTTCAATTGTATTTTTAACGATTCGATTTTTTTTAAAAAAAATACATAACTCTTGTAATAACCAAAAAGTATAAAAAAAGAAAATATGAAAATTTTCAAAATGTAATTTTAAAAATATTTTAGAACAATATAAAAACCTTACCCAAATAACTTTTGAAGCCCTCAATGCTTCAGGAATACAAACGGTCCTTATATTAGTGGGTCCTCATACAAACGGGCCTCATACCAGTGTGCGAAGCATAATTAGAATCAATTACCACAAACATATCAGAGTACTATCTGACATGTTTGTGGTAATTGATTCTAATTATGATAATTTACTATGGTCTACAATGCACATTTAGCTTCCTTTTGTAACTAATATAATACGGTCAATTTACTACACTGAGAAAACAGGCAAGATTAAAACCTTCCAGAACATGGTAAGATTTATCAAATTTCTGACGCGATGGAAGCACCAAAGAAGCAAGATATTGTTTACCGAAGCACTTTGGTAATGATTTTAGTAAAATTAACAATTTAGTTTTATAATATGTGATAAAATTTGATAAATGCTGTAAAGTTTGGCATTTTTATCAAGATATTTCAGTGCATTTCACAAAATCCATTCATTCGCATAAATTTACGTTTCAGTTTTGTATTTTTTACTTAATGTGTGGTAATAAGAACTAACTATAATTTTGAAAATCAGATTTTCCGGTGAACAATTACCATACGAACGGAAAAGCTACTCAAATGAATTGTTTAAACACAGTATATTTTGGTTTTATTAACCAGAATTATAGTTTTTTTTCTTCAGAATTGTCATTACCTTATAACAAGGTAATTTTATCAGAATAATTTTTCTCTGAGCATGGTAAACAAACTTTGGTTTTTCCAGAAAATAAACAAAAAAAATTATGGAGATTTTTTTCCCCTTTTTTACAGGAACATTCTATGTATTACGTTAAAAGTAAATAAAGGTTCTGCATTTACATAAAATGTGAAGCCGCATTCAAGATTCTTAAATTAGATACAAAGTTTGGAATTTCTCCTATCTATCTGAATAAGTTAGCCAGCCATTTCAAATTTGGTGTTCTCCAAACAGAATTTCGAAAATTCTCTTTGCGATTCAATTCGGTTCATTTGGCGTAAATTAAAAAAAATAAGTCATCTCACTCTTTCAAAGATCTTAGCTAAAGACTAATATAAGATCGTAAAGACAAGTCATCTAAGGAAAACGTGGAATCTTAATTTTCTAGATAAAGGCAGTTTTCTTGACGACAAGCGACACCATCTTATAAGTTAAATGTTTCAAGCTATCGAAGTAATAAATGAAAGAAATTTCTTCGAAAGTGTTTCAATTACAAGATCTTCATTAAAGTTAAGTAACATTTTCTCGAAATTTATGTCGGTGGAATGAAAACTTTTGTTTCTAAGAAAATTACAATTCAAGTTGAATGATATGGCATGTGAGATTTTATCAGATGGTATTTAATCAGTTTCCTATTTAACAGACGCATTTTCGAGCAGATTGTTTCAAAAAGTTAAAAGAGTAAATTTAAACTATTTTTATTAAACTTTATCAAAGAGAAGAAAATGTAAGTAAGATAATTATTTGGATATTATATGACTAAGGATTAGCGGCTTAGTTCATTTTTTCTTTAAAAGATTTGAAAGATTTTGTATTCTGGGTTTCAATCTTAACTTCATTAAAAAACCATTCGTATACTATATTTTCCTTATCCATGCGTTTCTAGTGAGGCAGAAATTTTATGTGTGCAAATTTTCTGAATTACCCACTTTTTTTTGCTACATATGTTGAATGACCTAGCTCAATTATAAAAATTTCAATCAAATATAAATAAAAGTTCTTTTTTAAA
Source organism: Parasteatoda tepidariorum (assembly GCF_043381705.1). NCBI lineage: Eukaryota > Metazoa > Arthropoda > Arachnida > Araneae > Theridiidae > Parasteatoda > Parasteatoda tepidariorum. The sequence continues at coordinate 65,902,012 of NC_092210.1, read as the reverse complement.
ATTATTTTTCTTTCTTTTCACACCTATTTTTTAATTTTGTACATGTTATGGGAGACATGTCGATACAATTTCGTTTCGGAGGCTATTAAAATATTGCCAAATTCTTATTGACGCTGGTGATGCTTAATTATTAGTGATAATAGGTATTATTGGTAATGTGGTAATAGGTACCTAATTACTAATAACTATCTTGCGGTTCACCGAAACGGAAAAATTTTGAAGTGTATATAATTCAACAATTTCACACAATGTTCAATTTTTTCAAAACTTTATTTTAAAAAGAGAACCGCCACTCATAAGAACGCGAGACAAAATATATCACAATGGAATTAAATTTAGCTAAAATTGCTAGCATTCCGAAAGGAGTTGCGAAAGTAGTTCTTGGGGTTGACGAGAGCTGCGAGAAAAGGCTGGAGCACCTTAGTATTGCATAAAGCACTAATACATATGTATATTTTCACCAAGAGGATGACATTTCTTTTTCACATTGGCATCAAATGACTAAAAACTAAAATTTCAAGCAATTGAGATGCCATAAAGATGAAAAAAATTATAATAGAAAGACAACATTAAATTTAAGCGTAATCGATTTCCATTCAGGTATGGCTTTTCAATTACTATACGTAAAGTACTTAACTGTATCTTCTTAAGGTGGTATCTATTAATTCATAATTTATTAATATTATATTTAAAACTGATTTAAAATTTACAATTGCTGAATTACAATTGAAATTATGCTTTTTTAAAATAACCTACTTTTATGCTACTTTTGTTGAATAACTTCGCTTATTTATTGAAATTTTAATTAAACATATATCCTAATTTTTGTTTTAATGTTATCTTTTTTTAGTTTTCTGACCATTCGAATTGGTTTTTATACGCTTAATGAGAGAAATTGTTGTACACTTCTCTTCGGGAAACGGTAAAAAGATCGTCTAACTATGATTGAAGTCAGACATATGCTTAATTAATCATGGAAATAGGTACTACTGTTACTGTAGTAATAGATGCTTGATGTACTAATATAGGTACTGCACTAGGTTTTTCTACTGCCCAGCGAAATGAATATGAATCGAAAATTTCAAAGAATGCATGTTTAACATTATAAAAACTTTACTTTAAAAAAGAGTTAAATACATTCAACCTTTGAGACCTATGATTCATATCTGTTTCGGTACAAAAAATTTCAGAGAATGTATGTTTAACACTATAAGAACTTTATTTAAAAAAAAAAGTATTAAACACATTCAACCTTTGAGACCTATGATTTATATTCATTTCGGTGGGCAATAAAAAAAAACCTAGTACAGTACCTATACAAACATTTTAAGAACTTTATTTTTAAAAGACCCTGTTTCCAGCAGATAAACGTAGTCAAGCATCTCAGGCTGCTGGTCAGTGAGTGGGTAGGTGACTAATTTGATCACCCTGCGACGGACCATGAGTGTCCGCTATCGACCGTCGTTTATCTGTTTTACCCTGCGGTGTTCGATTTTGCCTCCAGCAGGTCATTAGGCTACCGAAGTGGGAGAGCCAGACTTTCGCCAATAGCACATTGCGCAGCGACGCAAGTACAGTGCGACAAGTTATACTACCGCTTCGCAATGTACCACCGTTCACACAAAACTTGATTAAAAACTAGAATCCAATGTGAGAACGAAGCTATCTCAAATTAAGAGGTGGTTTTAAGGGAAAGTGCAAAAACAATAATAGGTTTAAGCAGTCAATTTTTAAATTTTTTTTTCAATGGCCTTATTATTTTATTTGTCGTTTCTTATGTAATCGTTTGTGTTGCGTATTGTTATGATCCACAGGTATGTAATTACTCAACTGCTGTACTTAATATAAAAGATTGTAGAAGATACCTTTTATAATAATTTTTGAATATTGTAACTGTTATTTTCGCATACCCTTATGAGTTGTATACATTTCATCTGTATAATAAAACATAACCGTAAGAGGCCGTTGTGCCCAGGAGTGTCATGAAAGTAAAATTTTTCGTGACCAACGGTATGATGAATATATGATCAACATTGCGCACCGGCCACTTTTAGATAAGCTGAAATTATAGTAGAAGTTGTGTGGATTTATAGCCAAAACCGGGGATGAAACATCAGTAATTCACAATGATAGCTCAGTGTCTTAATCATTATACTATCATTGCTCATGGTTTATACATAAATATGTAAATATTAGCCTACGCCTTAACTTAGTACGCCAGCAATAGATATTTACAGAAGAAACATTTTAAATATTCTTTGAATGGCGTAACAGATTTATTTATTTATTTTTGTCCCTGTTATGTACATACGTAAACACTCCAAAAGAAATGAATTAATAATGATTGTGTTGTTGCAAGAATAAATATTGAATAAACACCTTACTTTTTTCATCGATCTATTTAAGCTTTTGGCCGTTGTATTTTCTGTTGGAAGCAGCTGCAGATATTGAATTTATACTCCAAAATTTAATCGCTTTACAATTATTAAAAATATTAAAAGACTTCCGTTGTTAAGAAGAGTTTGACGTAGTTTGTAGTGTTATTTATGCCGTTAAAACCGTTTTTACCTGCCAGGCATTCTCCATTAATCATTCTGAAACTACTTATTTCATCAATAGTTACATGAGATGTTTACATTAAGCATTCATAAGATAATAAGATTTTCGTGAGTTAAATAAAATCCGCTTTTTCCTGAAATGTCTCAAGCACATGCTGACATCGAATTAATTATCATAATCAGTATCGATCAAAACCCAACTGTAGAACAGACAAATTGCAAAATGAACGATGCTTCATTTCATGAATGAACAATCCTACTTAATAGCAAGAGATGAATTTGTGTTTTGAATACATAACCTTACTAATCTTAAAAGTTAGTATGATCAAAAAAACCTAACGTTATCATTATAAGTCATTTGTAAAAGTAGTAACAACATTTGAAAAAGTTTAATATTCTCCTGAGATCTGAGAAATGCTATTTTTACTCAGAAATATGTTAAATAAAAAAAGCTCATAAAAGGCATAATTTTTTTATTAAAGTATTAAATTAATTTAGATTAAATATAATTAATTAAGATGGAATATTCAATTATTGCATGAGAATTATAATCATACTTTTTAGTATCTTTTTATAAATTGCTAGATAGATTTAACGTGTGCTAGAGGAATACGTACGGAGTCAAAAAAATAAATAATTGTATTGGGAGTACAAATAAGTCTCTGCCGTTTTCTAATAAAAATTAACAGCTTATTGTAAAAAAAACGGTACATTATCTTTTTTTTAAAGCATTCTTCATTACAATATGCTAATTTCCCCCATCTTTCTGGGAGCATTTGGATACCACATGGAAAGAACTCTTCATCTTTCGAGGATATCCACGAATCGACCTACTCCTTGGTTTTCTTAAATGAGGCAAATTTCTGATCAGACAGACCATGTGCCATCTACTAGAATAGGCGATAATAAGAAGGGCAAGGTCTAGCGAATACGGTGGGTGAGGTAGGACTTCCCACTGAAGTGTTTCTTAATAGAAAAATTAATTTTCATGCAAAATCGACTTTCAATATCTCTTAGCTTCAGTTCGCATGGAATCCAACTTCCTTGTTTTTGCTTCATTCCCTACGATTTTGAACGATGTGACATTGCTCGCTGAGTCACTTGTATTGTGAGAGCAAGTTCTTTTTGCGTTCAGAACGAAACTTCTTCCAATTCCACTACGTTCTTCGTCTCCAACGTCAAACTCACCGTTTTTAAATTTCTGAAACCACTCACGACAACTTCTCTAAAAGCATCACCATATGCTTCTCCAAGCAATCGATGTTCTTCAGCTGCAGATTTCTTCAAATTAAAGGAGAAAATCAAAGGTTCTCTCAAATGACGCTTATTTGGCACGAAACTTGACATTTTTGCACGAAAACAATTACTTAATGCTAATGCGGAATCACTAATACTTTAAGGTTATGTTATTACCAGATGAACAAACTTACAATAAGTCGTTTAATACCAGTTAATTTCTTCATAACCATCTGGTAGAGCCATCTTCTGATGAACAGCGGGATTTTATTTGTACATCCAATAATTAGTATCGTTATTGATCAAATTATGAAATCATTCACGAAAGATGTTGCTGTTGTTTCTAATGCTACTTGCCAATATCAGCAAGCCTGCTTGATGAAACCAAGCGAATTCACGGCAGAGAGAGAGTTTCTTGTTTTTCAGCGGCGTTATCAATGGGCAAGAATACGACTTCAACCACACACACGTCACAGCGCGTTTATAAGGCTAACCCATTCATGCATCCATTCATTTATCCACAAATAGTAATTTTGATCTGAATCAGAGAACGACCACTTTGCAATTCAGTACCCCCAGAGGTATGATTTGTTATGGGAACAAGGATAACTTTATGACCCGACAGATTTAACGTGCACCAGTCACCATTTACTACAAGAGGAATCCTCGGCCAGCGGGGTTCGAACTCACGACCTCTAGGACGCGGACAAAAAACCCTGTCAACTAAACAATCCCTTCACTTTTACGAATGTATTGATATGCACTGAAACAATTTAAAAATTTTAACTAACTCAATTATTTTTATTTTTATTTTCATTCTATGAACATTTGGGTGATTTTACGTTATTACGTTAAATCAAACAAGCAAGTATCAAAACAAGCAATTAAAAGTTCAAAATAAATAAATATCCCTATCAAAATAAATATTAACTATATTTAATATCATTTGGCATGATGCTATTGCTCGCTGCTAACTGTTGAGGGTCAAAATTTACAACTATCAAGGAAACTTTCCTTCACTTACCTCTTCCGGGGATTTTGAAAAATCTATTATAACATTGCCTACATTAAATATCGATATTTGATACTTGCTATCTATTAAAACAGCATTATACCACAAGAAGTTGTACTAATTACTAAAAACTAATTAAGCATCATTGGCCTTAATTATATTTTTTGATTCTTTACGGTTTCCCGAAATGAATTAGTACCTTTTCTCTAACAATCTCCCTTTTTTGTTCATAATTTTTTTTTAATTTCAATTATCGTCGTTTTTAAATTATTTAGCTTTATAGAAGCACCTTTCAAAAGTGCGACTGTAAACAAATAAACATGCGATTTTAGATTACTTTAGGAATACTAATTCGCTGACAACGCATGTCATTCACGGTTATCATTGGTATTATCTGACATAGCGAATAAAAAATAATTAAATTATACTCTTTCTTTATTAAATAGATTTACAAGCTAATAATTACTTTACCGTATAAATATTCGAAAACAAAATCAGATTTGTTTACAGTTTAATTTAGAACAACAGAGCACTTTTCTACTTTTCAGAACACTTCTTCTAATATTGTAACATGTTACCTGTGTCGATATCATAAATATAATTTTAAAAAAGAACTAAATCTTATTGTATTTAATTACCCTTTAATTAAATTTTAGAATCGCACAACATCATGCATATCGCATATAATCATGCAGTTTTTGATTTAGATTTATTTCATGATAACTATTATACCATATCAAGTAACTTGCAAAAATCATCTTGAATAAATTGAGAGTATTATTTGATTAAAAAGTTCTATTGGCTTAAAAATAGGCAGGCGGAAATTAAAGTCGACTTGTTTCAGCTCTCAAAAATAGGCACCCCTTCACTTAATGAGAAGAAACAAAAGTGATTTGAAGTATAAAATGCAAAGTTTAAAAAGAAAATTAAAAATACGAGGGGGGGGGGGCAAGACTAGAAAAACCACAGCAACTGAGAGTAAAACTATAAAAAATGTAATTAAAAAAATATTAAACGAAAAAACAGATAAAGATAAACCCCTGTGGCCGAAAGAGGCAAATCAGCGTAAATGCATTTTCACGCGCCACGGAAAAGTGGTGAGGAACTAATATCGTTAACAAAGGAATCAGTATTCCTATGAGTAAAACAAGATTCCAGGGCATCAAGATGATCTCATGTGATTACGGAGGAAATAATTTCGGCATTGTCAAAATTGAGTTTATATCCAAGATTTCAACAATGTGAAGCAATTTATCATTTATTGACTTCATGATAGAGGACATATGTATCTTCCCTAATTCTAAATTTTAAAGCGCGTCTTGTTTGCTTGATGTAGCCAAGGTCGCACTATCAAAGAATGTGGAAAATACCCTAGCAGTTTTTAATACTGATAAGATCATTAAGAGATTTAAAATTAATTTTACTAAAAAGCCTAAAAATGACTTCAAAACCAAAACGGTGGAGGATATTTGAAATTCTATAGCAAACAGGAGAAAAAAAAACGTTAAATTAGCAAGTTCACTGTAAACATTGGAAGAAGAGGGCATTTGGGTCTAGTGAGTTTTTCAAGAGCTGAATCAACCTTAGAAGGGTTAAATCTGCAGTTTGCAGCAAGCGAGCGGATGAAGTTAAGTTCTGACTTTAAAGAAGTGGAGTTGGAGCAAATTTAAGTGCATGAAAAACAAAAGAAAAGAACTCTTGAAAAACTACATTATTGTATTCTGAGACAAACAAATCGTTACGAACATGAAAACAATACCTTTATCAAAATGAATAATTTTAAAAAGGAAAATGACAATCAAATTTTAGCATTTTCCAAAAAATTGGTTTAAAAAATCAACAGCATTAATTATCCTAATTTTTTTCCAACTGTTAAATTTCGCAAAATTCCAATTAAATATTGAATTTTGTTACTTGTAGTACTGGTAGTTATAATTCTGCTTTTGAAAAAAAGTTTAAATATTTAAATATAACTTTAGATAAGATTATTTCTAATGATAAATATCTTAGTATAAACGTAATTGAATATTTAAATTGAAAGTATTCTTTCATGTGATTTTGAAAATTTATTTAATTTTATACCACATATTTATACCACACAATGGGCAAAAGCATATTTGTTTAGAGATTTTTAATACATATTTGATTAATGAGGATATTATTAGGGCAGATTAGATTAATTTATGTAATGTAAACATATTTGAAAATTATCTTTTTAATTGTATTTGCTTTTATTAACAAATTCAAGGTATTTTGATGGGCGATTGTTATTCCAATGCTTTTGCTGATATTTGCTTACATTTTTAAGAACAAAACTTTTCACAACATAATTTATTAATACGATTTAGATTTATTAATGATTTGATTATTTTTGATTGTCCTGGTTTTCATTTAATTAATTATATTTATCCTAAGGAACTTAATTTAATAAGGACTGACTCAGATATTAAACAAGCCGATTTCTTGGATTTAGAAAATTAAAATTCATAAAGATAATATTTTAATTGGATTATACTATAGAAGAGAAGATCTTAATTTTTAAATTATTAGTTTAACACATTTCAATTCCAATTTATTTGTGTTTCTCTGGATTTCCCTTTTTATTTTAATCTTTGATTTTCAGAGGTATTGTGTTTTTATTTTTATTTTGTCTTCTATTATGGAGCCTCGGGGCACAGTCAGTTTTTGGTTGAGGCACTGACTACAGAAAGGCTCCAGCATGTTAGCAGGGCAGTATGTCCCCTGAAGAAGAACTGTTTTGTTGACAGGCCTATATTTGAAATTCTGTTTGGTTTTTATTTAAGTTCACCCATATTTATTTAAATTGTGTACTAAATACAATTTCGGTTCTATGCTGCTTTTAGAGCTTTTCCATTTTGACTTACTGTGTTTAATTTTTGGTCTTTATTTTTGTTCAATACTATTTTTTTCTTATTTTCAATCGAATTATCCTCATATCTTTTTGAACATGGGATTTTGACAGTTTTTAAAATGTTTCTTCGAAATAATGCATGAATATGTCACAAAAAATGGGAGAGAGGGGATTCCTTATGTCTAAATCCTGATTTTTAATATGTAATTTACCATTGAATTAAAGAGCTGTTTGCTGAACACAAGAATTGACAAGGGATATTTAATTTTTCAGCACGTGGGTATCAATATTAAAGACAATAGGTCTAAAATCAGGTAGAGATTTGTGAACTTTAAAGAGGGCATAAAAACGAGAACGATCGTTTTTATGTCGCTGGGGTCGGTAATAAGAAGACAACATCTTTCATCGGATAACTCTTCTTGATGCCCTAGAATCTTGTTATTTTCATATGAATGCTGATTCCTTCGTTAACGACATTAGTTCCTCACCACCTCTCCATAGCGCGTGGAAATGCATTTTACTCTGATTTGCCCCTCTCGGCCATAATCGTTTTTCTTATTCTGTTTTTTCATATTTATTTTTCTCTTGTTTCACTCTTAGTTATAGTGCCTTTTTTAGTATTGTTTACCACTTTTTTTTCCCTTTTTCTATTTTTCGTTGTTCAAATCTCTTATTCAATCAAATCTATAGTTCAAATCTCTCTTTTTTTTTCTTATTCACTTCTGGCAAGTTCTTTCAAAATAGTGCCTATTTTTGAGAACTTGAAGCATGTCGACTTTTACTTCCCTCTGCATATTTTTGAAGTCAGAGAAGTAATTTAATCAAAAAATATCTCATCTCTTCAGTTTCTTGGGATTATTTACTTAAAAAATTAAAGAGTAATTCAAAAGAAGCAAACATATTTTGAAAATTTGCAATTTCAAATTTTTTTAAAAAAAATTCAAAGTTGCCTTAATTTAACCGAAATAATTATTTTTAAATTGCTTTTCCGCAGCAGAAACTAGTATTTCAACTAATCTATTCAGTGCCTAATTAGTGATTTTAATTTCGAACTACTGAAAGTCTTTCTCTTGTTATTACAGAGGTATCGGATGTCCCCACTTAATGTATAGAAACATCCTTAGTACAAGGTGAAACTAGCTTTTATTTTTTATTTTTTAATCAAGATAGAAAATGAGAGCGAAACTAATCAGCTAAAGATACCAATTGATCTGCAGCGTGGAAGGGAAGGAACTGTCTGGTGCCCCCCCCCATTTGATTCTCAGTTCTCCGTGAGTGTATGTTTGAGTAAACTGAAGATCTCTATCAAATAGGAATGCTCCTTTGCCTGTTGCTTAATGCCAGCTTATCTAGTTCGAGGTGCAATGAGCTATACGGTGATTACCCGACAGCATCTTCCAATTTGCTGATTCGGGTTATACAATTAGCGAATTCGACAGCTTAAGGGACAGGTTGAGCTTCTGAGATGAGTTTGCCTTATTGCTTGTTTATTCTAGAAATGGGTCAATACTGATGCACCTGTACTGCAAATTCCAAACAGTTTATTTACAAATAAACACAATTATATCGATTATTTACGAAGAGTAAGTTCCCTTTTTTTCAAATATAAACTTCAAAAATTCCTGAAAATATTTAAATTATTTAAAAGTTTAAATACACTGTAAAAAGTGTCAGATCAAATTACTGTAAAAAGTACCGCCACATTGAGTGAGTAAAATCCATTTTTACCGGAACATATAACGAAATAAAAAATATGATAAGCCGTAATTTTTACAGTAGCAACTACTAAAATAACTGAATCGCTCTAATTAAGCGTAAAATCACTGAATCACTCTAATTAAGGAAATATTACGGTAAAAATTACGGTATAGCGTTTTACAGCGAAAATGAATTTTACCGTAAAATGTTTTTTACGGATTATGCACCAAAGTGCCGGTACCATACCAAACTTTGATCCGGAATTTTTTATAGTGTATAACAAAGTAATGAACTATTATAAATCGTAAATAATGTGGTTTGTTGTTGTTGTTGCTAATTCCCATCTGGTCTGCCGAAATCCGTTGAGGAAGTCCGAAACTAAAAGGGGAGAGGAATGAATGTCGATCAGCTAATGAATTTCAATTCACCACCAAGATTCCAAATCAAGAATTGCTGCCATACCATGCAAACAGTTTTAATATCATATAAAAATGTTGGAGAACTCCGAGAAGGCACTTAGATTACGCACAAGACAAGTGATAAAAGAGTTTCATCAAATATATAAGTTCTCGTTTCATCAAGAATTACGCGATTTCTTGAAAGTAAAGAAAAAACAACGAAACTAAATAAAAAATGAAGAAAAAGTACTATCTTATTTTGATACAGAGAGCAACGCAGACTGACGTATATTAATAATTAGTTTCAATTATGGAAATCTAAAAGCGTACCGCCTGAAACGACAATACTTTTCGCAATCACAATTTAGCAAACAATACTTTTCAAGGTAATGAAAAGGCTACTACTGCCAAAATCCGTTTTGTTTGAAAAGGTCCATTTTTCACGCAAGTTGGAACCAGGAATACCTCAAATGGTGTTTAACCTTCCGGATGACGAGAAGCAAATTTTGTTTACAATTTATTTCATAGAAGGTTTTTTTTGGTGAAACTAATCCGAACTCACGAAACAGGGTGGAGAAGACACATTGACTTTTATTAACATTCATTCCAGAAAATATATCAATACTTCATGAATGAATTATTATAAAATACGATTCACTACCATTTCAAAATGCTAAATGGTGCGAAAGTTTAAATATATGATCATAAATTTGATTATATAAAAACTCAAAACTCGCCAGACGACCGGCACTGTCTGACGATTCTTGAGAAAGGGTATCTGTTTGTGAGAGCTCAAATCATGTCGACTATGATTATCATCGTTATAATTTTTAAGTAAATCATGTTTTATTTCATTAAGTATGCATTTTTGCTTAAGTTTTTCGTGATCATCTATTTAATATGATTCTTTATTTCACACAATAAATAATAAATTGAAATTTTGGTTTATTGCCATGTCTTTAGCATGCTTTTGTATATAAAAAAAAGGCATTAATATTATTTTTTTTATCAAAACAATAATTATAAATTTTATATTTACACTGTGATTGATTAGAAAATGCTAACATATGAAACTAATAAACACCAGACAGAAGTTTAAATAATACATAATTAGATTTAAGAAAGGTTCTAATTGTCAATTATTTCTCTATCGAAGTATCTTGTTAAAATAATTTAAATACAAAAACAACTGTGCTAAAGTGATCCTTTCTAAATGATAATGAAACATTCAAATATGTGAAAGTAGAAACTTCAAAGATTAATTTAATAAGTTGCTTTAAATCCTTATACCCTAGTTGCGAATATTATCATAACTTTGCAATTGAAGAGCAGTCAATAGAGAGGGATTAGACTTTAGGATAAATGAGTGGGATGGCATTACTTCGCATTTTAAAGATAGGACGACAATGTGTAAATTACAACCTCATTAAAATGACTTTATTGGTCTTAGAATATGAGTAAATCATAAGCTTATTTGCTCATTTTAAAGCATTAGGTTACCTAATCGGACTTTCATATTAATGAAAAACCAAAAAATACAGCTTGTAAAGTTACGAGTAAAAATATTTTGTAATATTAAAGTTATCTTTTATTTAGGAATTTCTTGTATTATAATGAGATGTTGATTGATAATTATGTAATCAAATGCAAATCGTGTAAATTTGAGTTTAAAAATCTTGGTAAATGACAGAATAAAGAACTTTCCTTTTGTTATTATTAATGTAGATGAAATATTGACTTTAAGTGAATTAAAAATTTTTTCAAGATACAGCAAAGTTTTCTTAAAGACAAATGCTGATGGATATTGTAAAATGAATAAATAGAATTACTAAAACTTCATTTTTGTATCGACTCCTCCGGTTTATACTTTTGAGAACTTTTAAATCTGTTTGCAGGCAGTCGATCCACTGGATACTTGGTCTCACCCTTTTTCGAGCTTCAGGTGGTTTAGAAGTTAAATGACATATTTTTTGAGAGTGTAATTATGCTAATCTAAATTAATGGAATTTTATCTAATAGAGTCATGTTTTTCTAAATGATAATTTTGCTCGAAAATTTTATGGAAATGATCGTATGTAGACATACTTCAATATTTTTTTGGATTCTTCATAACTCTGTTTTTTGTTTCGCAGACTTTTCTATATCTTTCTTGGATATTCATCGTACTCATATATATGTGAGTTTTTTTTAAAATTATCACTCACTCTATTTGATTCATTAATAAATTCATAAAAAAAATTAGCTCACCTGGAAGGCCCGTTGCTTCACCTGTTTCTTCTTTTAAAGCATCATTTCTTACAAGAAGGTGCACGACTGTTGATAAATTAAGTAAGTAAAAGAGTAAATTGTTTCTTTTTTTTGTTACATAATTTATCATCTAATTATAAATTTCGTAAAATAATAAGACAAAATGTCAGTGAATACAGGAATATTTCAAAGAGAAATATTATTTACAAAGGAAACTTTATGGTAATGGAAACGTTAGAAAAAATGGAAACAATATTATGCAAATAAAAAACTTTTGATGCCTTTCAATTAAGCTATTTTAGATTCCGATGGAACAGTTTATTTTACAATTAGAAATAAAGATTTTCGCCAAGTAATTATGGCGAGAGAAATGAATAGAGGATGTGACACCACACTAATGACACCACAACAGCGGAATGAATAAAAAAATGAATAAATAAATGAATAACACTGCATATTTATTTTTGTTTTAACAGAATATAAGAAATAAGAAAACTTTTGAAAGAAACAAGTACAATTCCATTAACAATTGTCCAACTTCATTAAAATTTCCTTTTTTTCTCATGAAAAATATTCACAACCGGCAACCGGATGCTCATCCTTATAAATAAGCAAAATGCGAAGTATTTTGAGTTGTAAGATCGCAGAGTCAAACATCAAGAAAATATGAAAATACAAACTCAGACCTGTGATGATTCAGGGATAGAGCGCTTGCATTCCAAGGAGGTGAACCGGGTTCGAACCCCAGCGATGGCTGGTTTATACGAATTCCGTATCCGTCTTCCACCGACCACAGTGCTGACGTAAAATATCCTCAGTAGTAGACGGGTCATGGGTTAGAGTCATCCTGTCGTCAGGCTAACCGTGGGAGGTTTTCATGGCTTTACTCTCTATGTAAAGCAAATCAGGGTTAGTTTCCTCAAAAAGCTCTCCACAAAGGCAAGTTTCTCCCAAAACTTGGCCCAGGGGTTCCTTTGTCTTTCGGATCGGATTCAAAATTACAAGGCTGCGGAGTTAAAAATTAGTGGACTTAAACCCAAAAATTGTGTCGGCTGTTCAACAACGGTTATGAAATAAAATATCACCTCAATGGATTTAATTTTCCTTCGCACTTAGTTTTGGGTGAGTGTTGAGGAACTTTTAAGATTTTCAGTAATGCAAAATGTTCAGTACAACATGCATTAGAATTGTATACAAAAAATATGTTAATCAGCTCAATAGTGCTTTTTATTGATAATAAAACAAATTAGCATATTTGATAAAAACAAACTAACCACTTAACTGCTATTATTAATTATTTTTGTTCTAACAATTGAAATGTGTTACTGCAAATTAATGAACTTTATTTGGAAAGGATTAGTATATTTTTTTTTGCCTTAATGAAGCTAACTATTATAGATTCTTTAAGTTGAAAAATACTCAGATCTAAAAAGCAAATAATGCTTCGTAAAGTAGCAAGATATATTTTTAAAAACTAATTTATCTATCCGGCGCTGTTGAGAACTAAAAGACAGCATAACCAAATAAACGAGTACTTACATCAAAAGAAAAAAATCAATCTTTGTATTTATATGACTAATTTAATTAGTAATTAAAATAGACTTTTAATAGTTGATCAGTTTTATTTGAAAATTTTAAGTCTAGACGATATATTTTTTAATGAGCACGCAAAATTGGAGCTTAACCAAATGCCATTAAGCCATCGATTTTTTTTATAAACTTTGCTATTATTGCATTAAAAAGAGATTAATATACAAATAGAGAGTTAAAAAATGAATCTAAAAACATGTCAAAACACAATAATTGTTATTAATATTTGGCAAAAAATAGTCTTAGCAATAGAATTTAATAAATTTTGACATTTTAAAATTGAAATGTCGTTTGAACGAACAAGAATAATCATATTTATGTTTAAAATTATCTGTTATGGTTAAACATAGTATTTCTTTAATTTTAAGTAATTTATGTTAGCCTACGTATTTGTTCCTAACATGCGTAATTTACTTCAGCTTAGTGGGCTAAAATTAGGTATTTTGCTTTTTCTCGAGATTTCGACTACTTCAATTTTTTAAACATTTTTAACGATGATTTTTTACACAACAGCTCAACGTAATGAAAAAATGTAAAAAACACGTTTTTGAATGTTGTACTTTAACAACTTAACGCAGATGAATGGTCTATACAGCATAATCATCCAAAAAAAATTGTGATAAGTAACAAGAATTGATGTGCCAATTTTTTAAGTAATTCGAAAGATATTAAGGAAAGTTTAATCCACAACAATAGAATTTCATATTTCCGATATTATTCCCAATATTATATGGCGGCGGATACTGGTGATTACTTACAAATCACCCCGTGAAATTTGCAAACTAGAAAAAATACGTTCTAAATCTGTACTCTCGTTCTCGAGTTATTAGCTAACTTGCACTGTTAGAATTTTCATTCTAAAATTATTTTAAAATAACCGGCAGCTGTGTGTCCATCCAATTAACTGTACTGTTTGGGGTCTTTTTTTTACGGATTGACAAAATGGGTCTTGGTTTGAATTTCATGTCATCCTCACACTTTTCAACTACAATAATCAAGAGAAATAGTAAACAGTGCGCATGCGTTGCTATGGCGACCGCTGCGGTGTGATAATCTTTTTTAGAATTCTTTTTTTCACTTTTAACTTTGTTATGCATTAAGTTGGTGAGTTTATTTTTGAGATATGGGACCAGAGAGATCCCATAAATACTTCCTGAGTTGTGAATAAAAGAGAATTTCATCATTTGAGCGATATTTTTGTTTTTATTGCTTTAATTGGGTATAATATAGCCTACGTCACAGGTTGTGTTGTTCCTACTAAATTTAACCCATGAACGGCATTTTCTGCGAGCCTAACTTCAAGCCACAAATAAACAAACGAAGTGTTCGATCGTTTAAATAGCTGCTCGCCAGATTTTATTGCATTATAAAGAAAAGTTATTGAAACTAAATACAACTAAATAAACAACAACAACTAAAACAAATAACAACTACTAATAACAATAACTAAATAAACAACAACTAAATTCCATTCGTTTAGCATTGCGTCATATGTTGTTCCTACTAAATCGAAGTAGTTGTGTTTTTTTCATATTATACCCAATTAATAATAAGAAATTCTAACCTACAGTTCAAACTGCACCGTTTTCAATACTAAATCAGGTGAATATCAGAAATAAAGAGGGTCGAAACTGATCGACACGGTCCCAAAAGTTAGAGAAGCAAGAAAAAAACAATGCCAAGGCCTAAACTTACCGAGGCTTAAAAAGTCAAAGAAGGTTGACGGGAATACCTTTAAGCATTACACACAAACAGAAAAACGAAAAGATTCCGTTCGCAAACGCAAGCGTGAAGCCCGTTCCTCACAAAAGTACTAAAATGATTGAGAGAACTGAACCCTACCGAAGAGCGAATGGTGACTCTACGAACTCCTTTCATGCAAATACGAGAACAAGGTGTTTATCACCAGTTAGGGAAAAAAGGATCCATTGTCAACTTACCCAAAAACTTGCACGTAGACTGTCTTCCACGCAATATAAATGGTTAATTTACTATTCATGTAAAATTTAAAAAAAGCCTAGTTTTCAAATCATATTTCATATATGAACTTGCGAGTCCGAAACGGGAACATGATGCAGCTTACAATCTCCATCAAACCCCATTGTACCAATCCGAAAATGTAAATATTTATCTCGATTGGCTGTTCATTGTCTATTCAGTCATCAAAAGAATTTACACAGAATGTGTCTGAGCTGCATTTAAATATGTCTGCGAAATTGTGCACCGAGCTGTTCTGGATTAACAGTTAAAGATGTCCAAGATGAACACAATAAAGTTTCTTTTAAAAAAAAATAGACAGCAACCATTTTGCTAATGGGTAATCTGTGATCGCCTTGTGGCGATCACAATTTCCTTCATTTTGTAGTGAATCTAGTTTTCTTTCTTTCTTTTTTTTTAAAGTACATTATTATTTACTTTTACGGCTTTGAAATCGTTTACGACTAATATGGTTGTAAAAACGTAAAAAAAAAACTTACAGGATATTGGTGCTCGGCTTTTCGTAAGGCAATGGACATTGGAGAATGTAGGACACACAATTTGGGGAGTGCAAGACACTGGAAATTCGTCACGTGTAAGGAACGGAGAAATATTGCGGCATTAACACTAGTACTTGAACCCTCGTTCTGTCAGTCATGAAACTGACAGATTAGCCCTCCCGTCTATAATCTGTACCCAACTGCAAAGAAATAAGTTACTTTAGATGAGCTTAGTTGGTGCGATAAAATTCTGATTGTTTTATTGTATTAGGTGAAACCAGTTAATAGATGGGTTTACACACAGTTTGGATACCATCTTTTTTATGGTTGAGTGCTTAGTTTGAGTGTGGTTAAATAACATTTAAATAGATCGTTGTTTAATAATTTTTTTTCGAGAAATTTCTAACAGTATACATACAGACTTTCACTTTTATATTTGTATTGAGATATTTAGTGTCAGTCTTTTCGTTCACTTTATTTCAGCTAATTTATCTAAACGGAATTAATATTTCTTTCAATACCTCTGGGGGCACTGGATTGGAGACCGATCCTTCTCTGATTCAGGTCAAAATTACGATCTGTGGATGAGTAAATGTATGTATGAATGAGTCCGCCTTATAAACAGGTGTGACGCATGATGTGGCAGAAGTCGAATTCTTGGCCATAGATGGCGCCACCGAAAATCAAGAATCGCACATTCTGCCTTAAATTTGCTCGGTTTCACCAAGCAGGCTTGCCCGTGTGGCAAGTGGCATTAGTACCAACCAACCAATAATTCATTCTTATTCATATCTTGCTTTATTTTATAACTGGCGATGAACTTCCGATCTATTTTATGGTTTACGACTATCAATATTCAACTCCGTAGCCTCTTAATTTTGAACCTAAACCAAAAGAGAAGGGATCTCCTGTATCAAGAATAGGTAAAAACTATCCTACGTTTAGGACTTTTTACTGGAATGAAATCAAAATTTCAGTTATATGGAGAGAGAGAGTCTATAAAAACATACCTTGGTTTGTCCAAAAGCAAAGGGATAGTAACCCATGATTCATAAACCGCTGAAGATATTTTTACATCAGAACTGTTGTCTGTGCGGTTCGCGGGAGCAGAATTCATATCAACAAGTCATCGATGGGATTTAAATTTAGGGGGTAGACTATATTTTAGGGTGCCGATTGATTCTCGCCAAGTTGTGATCGCCGTTGATCGCCAAGCTGTGATGTTGAAACCAAATCGTGATTTTGATTGGTTTAGATTTTAGCATTATTTTTAAATGTTCAATGGTATACGTAATTTCAGAGGTCCGTTAGTTCTACGCTGGATACCGGCTGGTAAGGTTACTTTTGCTTCTGGTCAATAAGATCGGAGGTATGTGGGTAGTCATAAAAAGTCACGGCCAGTCCGGTACCACAGACGCCATTTTCGATTCGTATTTCGCCAAATTTATGTGGCGATGGAGGTACACAGATTCTACTCATGATAAATTTAGACGGTATCTAACTGCCATTTGAGAATTCTGTGAACCTAAATCGGATATTCAAGTTTAATGAAGAAGTGAGTTGTTTTTTTTCCCTTTTCTTTCTGTGCTTTCTCCATTAATTTTTGTTTCGATTCAAAATGCATTTTATTGGATTTATTATTTTTGCTTAGATTGGGTTCATTGTAATTTTATAAAGTTTTGGCTGATGTTTTGTTGAAAGTTAGCTATGTTTTATTGCATTATCAATATGTTTTGGTCGTTATTCCTGTTACCATGGTGTTCCGCTCGAACAGGAATGGCGCCAAGCATAAGTCGCCAATTTCGTCAAGGGGCACCCTCAAGTATACTTTTACCAAATTTAGGTTATAAATATCTTATCAAAAATATCTTTTAACCACATAAAATATTAATTGATTTCTAAAATAAAATGTTGCATCATATCTAGTTAATTGCTTTTTCGTTAAGCTTTGTAATTTGATAATCAATGAATAGGATGACAAACAATAAATAAATAATTTAAAGGCATCGTTATATAATTGACATATATGCTTAAGAAAAACTTTTTTTGCAAATTATCTTATAGTGAGAGTAAGAGAAATTAAATTAAGTTTTAAATTAAAGAAAGAAAAAATTTCCTTTTAGTTTTAATGATTATTTGCTCTTCTGGGATTTTTATTAAGTTAGAAATTTTTTCTTGGAGATAGTTTATCTGCTTCCGATAAAAGCAAAATAAATACAATAAAAAGTAACATTTCTTAATTAAAATTACTTTTGATAAAAAAAAACGCTTTTGAAAAAGAGGCATTATTTAAATAAGGAAAGAAGAAAGTATAAATTATGTAAATTATGAAATGGCACTCTAAAAATACATTTTTTTGCACTTCATACTATTTGACAACGAAATTTAACTCAGATCAATAAAGTTCTTGCATAAATAAATGTTGATCAGTAAGTATTTGTATTTAATTACTCCTATTTGCATTCGATGTTATACTCATTCAGTTGTATTGTATGGATAGACCATAAAGGTGAAGTCGTCATAAAAAGTATTTTTATAGAAGCACATAGAAGAAAATAAGCAAAAGAAAAGCACCATATTTACTGTAAACACAGGATTTCCATGGTTCTTAAAAATTTTCAAAAATTGTAATAGAAGTGAATGCTATTATATTGAATGCTATGATATCTGCACGGATAATTTTATGCATAGGTTAAAATCTTGAAACCATTATATTTCATTCTTTCAAGTATATCAGTAAGCGAATTCCCTGATTTCAAATTGAAAAATTCTTAAAATTGTATCATAAAAAAATCCGGTAGCATTAACTTAACTTAATTCTTACTATTAGATTTTCTTATGTCTTGTGGGAGCTCTGTGAGCAGTATTACGACGAGACATTGTATCTTTCTTTCTATTACTTTCACATTTCATTCTTTTCTTTCTTTTATTTTTTTAAAGGATTTAGGGCAATATAGAAAGCTATATTTTCCAAAATCACATATATTTCGATTCTGAGTTACAACATAGGAAAAATCTAGAGGGAGGAAAATTTTATGCACAGTGGGCAAAAAAAAATCACCCTGAATAACTTGTGTTTTAATGATCGGTTTTTCACGAACTAAATGTAAATCTTAATGGTTCTTGGGGGTGACTTCGGATATGCTAATTATTTAGTGCTAACTATGAATTAAGCTACGAAATCAGGCTCAGAAACTTACTTTCTTCGAATAAACATACATTTTTTTAAATATATTTGGATTCTTAACCATCAAAATATAGGGGATAGCCGCAGTCTGGGAAGTATGGTCCCCATAGTTTGGTACAGAACTGCCCAAAGTTCCGACTCTTTAAAGTTAATTTTACTTTTTAAACTTTTAGTCATATTTTTAAAACTAATTAAGCAATTAAAAAAATTGCACCCACTCATGAAACCCATTTACACAAAGATAATTTCACACAAAAATATTTTTTAATAATTATTTATTATTTTTTATTATTTAACTTAATTCAGGATGAAAAAATTTTAAATTATGATGTATGAATTTTTTTATATCATATTAATCTACTTAATTCTCTATTGAGAAATTCAAAGTTTCAACTATTTTATTTAGTAGAAGCCGAGAAAAATAGAATTAATTATTTTAAAAAAAATAATTTTGGCGACGATGAAGAAATATTTAAATGGGGAGTTTAATATTTAAATGTGGTTAACTTGCGAGGAACTTGACTTACGCAGGCGTTGCTTAAAATTTCATTCATATTTTTATTCAATAATAACCAATTGCTAATTTTCTTAATTATAAAATCAGAAATTTCTCTTTTCGTCGTATAAAAATTGATTCATAATTTAGTAAAGAAATTTAATTTGAATAGAACATTTCATTGAATAAAAAACATTTCATTGAATAAAAAACATTTTATTGAATAAAAAACCTTTTATTGAATAAAAAAACATTTTATTTAACGATTGCGAGTTTTATAAAAGCATGTTTCTGATAGAATGTGATCATCCATCAGATCGAGATTATATTGAATGTGATTATATTTTATTTCCTAGTTTGTTTTAACAATAATTGATGCAATTTTAAAAATGTACATACGCATGCATAGCTTTGGAATAATCTATTTATCAATTTCTTCAATATATATATTATAATTATTAATTCGAATACGCCGTCATCGTTTTTAAGCATCTTAAAATTTTTAATACTTTTAAGCATCTTGTATATCGTCTTAATCTTAAAATAAATTTTTGAAGTTATCTGTCCGCGCTTGTTTTGCAGAACTATTTTACCAAATATTTAATTAAATTTTATCATTTTTAAAAATCTTATTTTTTACACCATCTCTATTATTTTTCCATTAATATACTAATTGATTTTTTTAAGTTCTTAAATTTAGGTTTTCCTTTAAAGTAAAATTAAATCTTGTTAAGAAATTAAAAATATTCTGCTGTTAAAAATTGTTCGAAGCTGACTATTTACTAAGCATACTATGTTTTTGAGAAATGAAGGTAAATTATTGATTGTCTTTTTTTATTGCTTCTTGTGACTTTAACATATATTATCTAAAATAGTGTTAAGGTTCCATAAATCACTACAAGGAATATAAAGATAACGAACATAAGAAGCTGTTGAATACGTAGCCAAAATTTTTAAGCGTCTTAAAATATCTCAGTATCTTAAATGTCGTCTTAACATCTGAATTGTGAAATTACATTTTTAATTGCCTAGCCACGTGTGATTCACAGAACTATTCAACTACTTATTTCATTATATTTTTTATTCTTTCTTTATGTAAACAAGTAAATTTTTTTCCGATAATAAACTAAACTATTTTGTTCAACTTTTCTCGATACTTAAAGTTTTTCTTTAAATTATCACTCATTGTATGAAATTGTTAACTTTTGTTTTCAAGTCTCAGAACTATAGCCAGTTAGCTGATAAGATTTTAAGAACACTTTCTATGTTAAAATAACTCAGTGTAAAACGTCTGACTGATAGTAGTAAATAAGTGCACCCCATTCTCTAAGATGCATTAAACAAATTATTTATTTATTTATTTTATTGTGTTTTATCTGCTTGGTTTGTAAAAAGGAAATACATATTAGTGCAACTCAAAAAAGCACAACTATTTGCTTTACTTTTCAAATGAACAATTTTGAACCGCAATTTTATTTTAATGTTTAAACTTATATATTACACCTTTAATGTTAAGAAAGCTGCTTCTTCGAAAAAAATAATATTGAAAAAAATTACCTTTGTTAAAATTATTTTTCAACTTTAGCATGATTCCCAAGATATTATTTTAGCATAATTTGTCATTAGGAAAATGTCTTATTTTGTTAAACAGGTTCCGAAAAAAGGTTCCGAAGCTTTGATAATTTTAAGAATACTCATCTGATTTGAAAAATGTTATAAGAAATACGCAATTTTCGAAATTATTTTGATAAAAAAAAAAAACGCAGCGAGAAGGTTATTATACTTTTTACAGAAACTGTGAATACCAATTTTTCCTGCATTTTGTCATAAGAGGATAAGAATGATATTGCTCCAAGGAGCCAACTGTATAATTTAGTTATTTCCCGAATTGAAATATGTTTGAACAAAACATATTATTCCTTGAAAGGTAAAATGACAAAAAATTTAAAAAATATGAATGTAAATTATTTATTTAAGCTCATTCCATTAATTTAATGATAGCGGTATCAAGATTAAGGGCATGCGATGAATTCCTGTTTACCATTATAGTATAAATGCATTAAATCATACAGCTTGATTAATTTATTTTAAGCAAATTATTTTATAATTTTAACCAAATGAGGGGGTAAAAATAAACTCTATCGAAGTACGTCTAAAGTATACCCTAAAATATACGTAAAATAAACTTTGGAATTGATGAATAAAATATAAATATCATTTCAAACAACTTCAAGTAGGATGGAAATGCTAACTTGTTTGAAATTTCAATCCTTGTTACTATTTAATTTTGATTCCTGGAGATAGGGGGACATTCCATTTTCACGTTCGACTTTTCAAATTTAAATTGTAAACGGAATTTCTTTATGTCGTTAAAAAATGTTATTCATACAAGCAGTTAAAAAAAGCACTGTATTGATGTTTATTAGAAAGTATTGACTAATTATTATCTTTTCTATATAAGAAACTATTCCTTTGTTTTACGTAAAACTTATTTTAATATCGCGTGAAGTAATTTAATATACTGTGTTACTGAATGAATAATCCCAAGAAACTAAATTAAAAATATAAAAACTTCATTGATTTTTGAAATAATGGATGATAATAAAAGTAGACATGTTTTGAGCGTCCAATAATTAGCGTCACAAGTCACTCACACCTGATGACTCTTCAGAATGGGCGCTTATATTTGAAAGCTCAAAACATGTCGACTTTTATTTCTCTCTTCATATTTTTTGAAGCCAGTGAAGTTTTTATCATCAATTAAACTGTTTTACATTTGGGTCCTGATCATTATTTTGATAAGTATTTTATGCTCGCAAAAGTAAACATATTAATTTTAATATTTTAGCAGGATGCATGTGGTCTTTAAAAAAGTAAGAGAAATGTAGCCTCAATATTGTAACTATGAGCTTGTGTTGTATCTTTAACTTTTAAGTTAAAATTTTGTGACTAGATATTTTGAGTTAATCAAATTGAATATTTTATGTTTTAAGTTTTAGTGCCACCATTTCAGTATCTCAAGGACCTTGCAAATTCTGTTTAAAAAGAGTGTATCGTATCAGATATTGTATAAGAAAATGGAGAAATCATAATAAAGGTATTTGGTAATAAATGTAGCTTATCGTGTGTTATTGTCCTTATTATTTGCGACATTTTATGGTGAATTAGCGAAAATAAGTTTCAGAACGCTTCGAAACATCAGGATGCTATTTGCAAATCATCTTTATCCAAAGAAATCCATGTAACCTAAATATCAGTCAGAATGAAGAGATTTTTTAAGGAACGAAGCATAACAATCTGCAACATATTATTTCAATATGCTATTCTTAAACATAGCAGATATCAATGTTTTTTAAATACCACATAACATTCAGCAATTCCTTCAGTTATAGAAAAACCGAATATCGTAAATTACATAAAACCTTGTGAATGTGCGTTAGAATTACAACAGAATCTACATTTTTTTCAAGCACTTTTTTTGTTTCTTTTAACTTTCTCCCCTAGAAGACTCGATCAATGCTGTAAAAGTGATTATCCCTAAAATTTTACATGCAGTTATAATAATCCTTGTACAAATGAAGCAAAAATAACATTAAAACCCAAATAATGTCAGATAAAAAGTTCATGCATTAAAATTATAAAAGCTTAGTAAATCATAAATAATTTATAAATCAATTCAAATTTTCTTTTTAAGGAAGATTAAAAAGAAAAAAAATCTTTGCTTTTCGGTCAGAGGATACAGATGAAAAATCGTCTATTGCCTGGAAACTTAATATTTTTTATTAACTATTAATAAATGAACTTCTCCAAAGAATCACAGAACATTATTTCAAATTTTTTTGTAGTCTGAACTTGGTTGCTTAGCAACGGAGTAAATTTGAGTATTCCTCTCTTGAATTAGTCTATGGGTTATCTTAAAATATTCATTTGCGGCGGCTACTTTGCATGGATTTTTTCGGGACTATCACCAATTGCATATAACTTACTAGTCCCCCTCAATATATGATCCAATATTTTCAAAATTTTGTCTAGAATCAGGAATCGAAATATATAAAAAAAATCTATGTTTATTCAGAGAAAGTGAGTTCTTGTGCTAAATTTGGTAACTTAATTAATTAGCATATTTGAATTTATTAATTAGCATTTTTTGTTTCGTAGCTAAATTAATTAATACTACTTAATTAGCATATTTGAAGTCACCCCCCAAAACCATTAAGATTGACACTTAGTATGTGAAAATTCGATTATTAGAACGAAAGTAATTCAGGGTAATATCCTTTTTTTGCCAACTGTACAATAAATTTTGCACGCAAACAGGAGCAATTTTTTTTTCAGTACGGCCCATCTTCAATATTTAATATCTCTCAGAGAGCACCGATTTTCCACGTTATTGATTTGTCAACAATGAGTGATCCTCAAAATGTAACAGATTTTGATCCAATCGTCGTTTTTGTGAAAAATGAATCTGAATCGTTTTCCCCCATTGATCATCATATATGAGGTGTTACAACTGTAAGCTTTGAAGTCCTTTATAGCCATCATTTTTTAAAAGTTTCAAATGAAAGAAAAAGTTTACAGTTAGTATAAAGTCCATTTCTTTTCATAATTCCAGATTCGCCATTGTATACTTTTTTCTACGAGAGAAACATGCTTGTTTATATTATTAAAATAGTATATGATTTTTCTAGTGTCTGTATACACACGTCTGTAGTAGATAGTAGATATTACAAATATTACTACCTATTTCTTCTTTATTTTCAGGCAATATTCCCAGATGTGGATTTTCTGGAAAGATATATAGAGAAAACATATAGAGGAAACATGGGAAATAATAAATATTAATGAAAAGAGAAGAAAAAATTATTGAAATAAAATATTTTTAAAAAATTATTATTTAAAAAAATGAAAATGGCTGGAAAATAAAATAATGAAAGATATAATCTCTCCATCAGCCCAAACGATTATATCCGCAAAAAAGGAGTGGTTTGTAATATTGTATCAATATAGCCAAAGCAAAATATATCAATACAATAGAGAGAGAAAATTGTAACGAAAATAGACACATTAAGTAAAAATATATATACGAAATAAAACATATAAAGCAAAAAACAGAAAAAAATCAGTTTGATACTCTCTTTTTAAGGAGTTAATCAGTTTCTTTTCTGCTACCAAAAAGTAGTAACGTGTTTTGATGAAAATCTGGTTAATATTTAGCTTAATTGATGAACTGGTTTGCTAGTTTCATTCTAATTTAGATGAGTTTAAAATTTAAGTCATTAAGTAAAAATATATATACGAAATAAACCATATCAAGCAAAAAACAGAAAATAATCAGTTCGATACTCTCTTTTTAAGGAGATAATCAGTTTCTTTTCCACTACCAAAAAGAACTAACGTGTTTTGATGAAAATCTGGTTAATATTTAGTTTAAATGATGAGCTGGTTTGCTAGTTTCATTCTAATTTAGATGAGTTTAAAATTTAAGTCATTAAGTAAAAATACATATACGAAGTAAACCATATCAAGCAAAAAACAGAAAATAAGCAGTTCGATACTCTCTTTTTAAGGAGTTAATCAGTTTCTTTTCTACTACTAAAAAGTAGTAACGTGTTTTGATGAAAATCTGGTTAATATTTAGTTTAATTGATGAACTGGTTTGCTAGTTTTATTCTAATTTAGATGAGTTTAAAATTTAAGTCATTAAGTAAAAATATATATATGAAATAAACCATATCAAGCAAAAGACAGAAAATAAGCAGTTCGATACTCTTTTTTTAAGGAGATAAACAGTTTCTTTCCCACTACCAAAAAGTAGTAACGTGTTTTGATGAAAATCTGGTTAATATTTAGTTTAATTGATGAACTGGTTTGCTAGTTTCATTCTAATTTAGATGAGTTGAAAATTTAAGTGACCTCTCATTTATGCGTGGGGGCGAGGGGCGCAGGAAAAGCGCACATAAGTGTGACACGCGCATAAGTGAGAAGCTATAATAAAGAGCTTAAAAATAGAACATTAATACATTTTACTACATTATATTTCGAATTAATACTATGTATGCTTAACTGAACATTTAAATAAGATGAGATTCAAATTTCAATAGATTTAACTATAAACAAATTAGTTAAAGAAAATTAGAATGCTTACATACCCAAATTTCATTTTTTATTCCAATTATGAATTTTTCACAAAATAATTTACAATCGAAGCTTGCTTTTGTTTTCGGGAGTTTTCCAAAAGAGCAATTTCAAGTCCATCAAGACTTGAAAAAGTTTCTTCACTTCCAGAATGAAATTGAAAATAATCATGCTTATTTTCTAGTGCCTCTAAAGTGGCTATGTGAGTTGGGGGAACTTTAGCGGTATCTTCTTCATCATTGTCGTCTAACTCTTCATCCTTTTCGCCTTCACACTACGCCTATGATCATTAACATAGCAACAATAACGGCAATATCAGAAGTATTTCAACTATATTTAATTAAGCATCACTGGCGTGAGTAATAGTTTGGTGATTTTTTACGACTTTCGAAATGCGTACCGATAATAGTTTGCCAAAGAAAGATTCTAAAAATAGTAGTGAACAGTTATTCTCAGGAATTACAATTAATTTTGGTTATAGGTACACACTAATAAAATAGTGTTATAAAGCCAAATTAATGGAGAAAAAGTACTTTTCGTACTTTTCTCTTTAGAAAAACTGAAAACAATTGTCATACTGTTATAGATGCCAATCATGCTTTATTAATTTTGGTAATATATACTACTTTTATGTCAATTTGTGTTTTATATATACACTAAATATGTTAATATTGCTTCAAGATACCAATATAGGTTCTGTGGATATAGGTTTCTTCGGAATAATAAGTTGAATAGGCTGATTACGGTAATTTTTGATTATCAATTATGGTTGACATCAAATAATAGCATTATGACAAATGATACTGAATATAATTATTTTTTATTTTGATCTGATGAATTTCTAAAAACTTCCTTTTTTAATCTTATAACGTAAAGACACCAAAAAGGGAAAAATATAATAATTAAATTTTTTTTATGTACTACAGCTCAATTAATTGTGTTGGTTATTTTACCCTCAGCACGATTTTGTAGTGTTCATCAATATTGATCTATTTATTACTTGCTTTTTTTCCAACTGGTACAATAATGGTGCTACAAATAAGAAAAAATAAAAAGATGATTGTATATTATCGCAGATAAAATATTTTATTTATATTTAAGATAACGGACGGAATGTTTCATTGATTGATAGAATTAATGGGTGGTTTCGGAATTTTTGATAGTTCCCGAAATAGTGGTGGGAACTTCATAATAATGATAGGATATATTGAAATAGAACGAAATTGTATTTGGATATTGAACATTAAATATTCAGTCATTGCAGGGAGAAAAACAATCATTGTATTTGTATTTGGATATAGTCATTGAATGGAAAGGGAACATTATTGGTTTCAAAGTAAATATCAAACAAACAAAACTAAGGACAGAAATGGGATCAAAAGTAATAAAATAAAGGGGAACGGGAACATTTACGAAAAGTGGTAGTACAAAACCATCACGCGATAACGATAAAACAATAGGCTGGGCAGGGATAACGTGGTTGGTAGGGCACTGGGTTCATGTCCAAGAGGTAATGGGTTCGATCCCCGCCGGCCGAAGACTCCCCGTGTAGTAAATGGTGACTGATGCACGTTAAATCTGTCGAGTCGTAAGGTCCTCCATGTTCCCATAGCAAATCAAATCCTCTGGGGGTACTGATCTAGGAGTTTCCTTGTCTTCTGGATTGATTCAAAATTACAAGGGTACGGAGTTGAACATTGGTTGTCATAAACCCAGTAATCGGGTTGACTGTTCAACGACAGTTATAACATTGAATATAAAACACATTAGGCTGAGCCGTGATTTCTCCGGGGGTAGAGCGTTCGACTTCCGATGAGGTGAACAGGGTTCGAATCATGGCGATGGCTGGTTAATGCGAAATCCGCATCTGGCTTGAACCGATCACAGTGATGACGTGAAATATCCTCAGTGGTAGACGGATTATGGGTAAGAGTCCCTTTGACGTCAGACTAATGGTGGGAGGTTCTCGGGATCTTCTTCTCCATGTAATGGAAATGCGGGTTAGTCAAAAATTCCTTTACGGAGGAAAATTTCTCCCAATACTTGGTCCAGGAGATCCCTTGTCTTCTGGATTGAGTTCAGAATTACAAGGCAGCGAAGTTGAACTTTTGTAGTCGTAAACCCAAAAATTGTGTCGGCTGTTCAACGACGGTTATAAAATAAAATATCAACTCAATGGATTTAATTTTCCTTCGCACTTAATTTTGGGGAGCGCACTTAATTTTGGGGAATTTTTCAGATTTTCAGTAATAAAAGACGTTCAGTACAACATGCATTAAAACTGCATACAAAAAAAAAATCGAATTAGCTCAATGCCAATTAGCACAATGTGAGGTAAATATTGAACAGATTGGTCACCAAATTCGGAATAAGGTGAATACTGAAAAGAAATCAAAGTCATTGATTTATGAAAATAATACAATGACTTGCTATATCCAAATACACGCATAGTATTTAAGATAGTGATGGGGTGTTTTCAATTAAAATAAACAAACATATGCCCAAAACAATAAAATATACTCACCGCATAAAGGAGGAATAAACAAAGCAGCACAAAATTATGACTGTCTAGAACAGAGGTTTCCAACTCACGTGAGGCCGGGGGCCACAATTAAAAACACAAATCAAATGGCGGTCCGTAACTTTATCATAATTTTATGTAGGACTCTTTTATGTTTGAAGGAACATTAAATATTACTGTCAGATTTTTACCAAGTTGTACAAAACAAAAGTACTGAATTACAAATTAAAATAACAAGTAGATTTTTAAAAATATTTAGTTGCATATTAATAATATTTTTAAAAATATTAAATAAATATTAAAAATTCGGGCTACAATAACCTTAATATGCACCTATGTATTAAATAATTAATGTGCGACAGATATCTAATTGTTATGATATAAAACTTTAAAAAAGTTGGCATTAAAACTTACCTAGTAGCACACAAAATATTCAATGAGAAAATTCAGGTTTGTCTGCTACAAGCACCAGAGAACAGATATTTACATTTTAAATTTAAAATTTACAAATGTGTGTGTAAATATTTTCGTCCAAAATGAGTGGTTTCAAAAAGTTAAATCGGAGAATTTCTTCGAGAAAATTTCTAATACGCACATGATAAATTATATTCCCAAAATACAAAAAAATGAAATAAAAAAGAGCAACATACACGATTATTTTTGTATTTGAATAAATATTTTCTTGGATGCAAAACCTTGAGAAACAAATTTCTTTGCATCGTTGGTGTGTTAAATTTCACAGAAACAAAGAAATTAGGTTTTTATTAACGAAAAAAGTATTTTAAACCCATATAGACTTTTTACGAAAATCGTCCTAAAAAATGACAAATAAAATATTTTAATTCGCGGGCCACAAAAAAGGTTTCGCGGGCCGGATGCGGCCCCCGGGCCGCCATTTGGAAACCCCTGGTCTAGAAGATATGTTCATAGTTCCTTTAATTCTATTTAAATTATTTAAACAAAACATTTTTTCAACTTAAACAAAAAACATGTAATCAAGCTTGAGTTTAGGAAGAATTTTTACAAATGCCTACAATCTTTCAAGAAATGGGTGACAAAAAAGTAGTTCTTTTTAAAATTTTATAAAGGTTTTGCAATCAAAAGTAATACATTATAAAAGATAAACGTGTTTAAATGGTGATGAGAATAAAAATATAAAAGGGATACTTAATTTGAAAATATCTTAAATATTAAAGAAACATTCAAATGTATAAAGAGGTAGATATAAAGATATTTAATTTACTGAAATTTATAACGATTTGAGGATTTGCATTAGTGTTTAAAGTCAAAGAAGGAGGATGTAAGAGTGTTTCTTTATTTACTCTATATAATGAAAAGCTTAAGGTTCATTAAAGCAATGTTTTTAGCCATTTTCAATTAGACTGCAGCATACTAGATAAAAACAGAACAAGAACTACGTCCTCCTTCAAGCAATGTAAAAGCATCAATGTATCAATCATCTACATTTACAATCACTGTTACCTCGATACAGTTAAAACACGTATGTTACAAGGAGAAAGAATTATTTCCTCGATATGGACCAAAGTTCGCATCTCGGAGTGAGTACACGCCTTGGCGCAAAGAACAAGAATGTGAGTCAGAGAGTGTCTCAATATTCAGAAAAATTCGTTGACTGACTAGAATCCAGACAAGCGATAACTAATTAAAATTCAAGAGGCAGAGAGTATGAAAAGCAGACAAAGAAAATACATGAAGAAAAAGAGTTAACTCCTGCAAGTGGAAATCTTGTGAAAAGCAAAGTCATAAAATACTTACAATTACATCATTTTACAAAAGACAGAAAACCACAAAAAGCGAGGATAGAGGGTTTTACTTCCCACGGAAAACACGACGACCGTTGACCAGCAATGAAAGGCTAACAGAAAGTTAAGATTCTTTTTAAAAAGAAAAGGGAACTTTTTGCCAGACAAAAGTATATTCAATAATGGAGAAAAAAATCTCTTACTTTTAGAAAAATCACTTAAAAATTTTGCATGGAACAAACTCAAATTGTTATAAAACTAAAAGTGAATAAAGGTTTAAAAAAATTAAAAAGGGGAATTAAATAAAGGACTAATTGTAACATTACACAAAGTGTAACTGTGTCAAACTGTGACAATTTTTTCAAAGTAAATAAATAACTAATAAATTTTTAAAAAAAATTATACACACAAATAAATAATAATTCAATGTTTAAATGGAGCACTAGAATAATATTATATGTGTGGAGAAACTGGAACTAGCAACGCCCCCTAGTGAGAAACTAGATAAAAACTCAGAAAGAGACAGTGAGAACGAGCTGTAGAAAGCCAAGCCTGCCATGCAGAGCTCCTTACTTTTTCTTCTTCATATGTTTTTTATATGTTATGTCTGTGAATGTGCTGAGTGCTAACTACAGTCATGTTGTTTAAAATAAAAGTTAGCTAGCCGTTGTTTTAAATCCCCCCCCTATGCACCATACATCACATATGTAATTAAATTTTTTCCTGTATCTCGCGTAGAAAATTTCATGAAACTACTTCCAACTCCAAATTTATTCGCTAGGAGATGTGATAATTCACAAGGACTGTGAGAGCGTGTTACATTCCGACACTTTTAATGAAATAATTACAATTAGTACGGGATTTTTCATTTTCTCCTTTGCCTCGAGTTGGTGTCCATACCTTCTTTGTATTAGTGTTCGCGATAGTTTAAAACTGTTTCTCTTATTGTTTTTTAAAAATTTATCTACAATTTTTTATTAGTTATATTATTTACTTTTTTTTCGGAAATGAACAACGGATAAGAATTTGCTTTTTTCTCTAAAGAAAAGGCAAATCAAAGGAAAAATATTTCATTAAGAATGGTACTAGATTATGGAATTTCAGGGAGCCATTTATATATCAAGAGTAATGGAAACATTTCCAATAATTACCATCTGCCCTGAGTATAAATAGCTTCCTGAAGAAACGCAGCTGTTACGTTGAGCGAAAGAGATGAATCACATGATCTAGATAAAATAAAAAAGCCCCCTAGAAATTCATTCACGACTGGTTTTTTAGCTAATAATTTTGTAATTCTCTTTCGACAGAAATTATGCCTGGCTTAAAAGGAGTATAAGCAAAGGAGAAATTTTTGTTATAGTTGAAATTCAAAAGGGAAAATATTATTAGCAGTAGTATGTTATTTTTACCCTACATATTAGCAATGATGGACTTCATGTTCATGCTTTTATTTTAAATCAATACTTAAAGTGGAAATTTAAAAAAAATAATAAAATAAAATAAAAATATCCGTTTATTAAGCTGTACTAAAAAAGGAGAAATAATTTAATTTTGCCACTTAAAAAAATAGTTAACATTTCATAATTTTTTTCTTATGAATACTCTTTGTTGATTATTTTATTTCTTATAGTTAAATGCATGTGTTATTTGGTTTATGTCGAAAAGTTTTCAAAACATGAACTGGCGTTAATATAAAGACAAAGTTTGCTTGAAGCCATTAGAAATACTTGTTGTCATCAATTCTAAGTTCCAGATGACAATATCACTCTAGTTATACGGTAAGAAATCCCACGTTACAAAATCTGTGGTCATCTGCTGCTATGGAAATAGGAATAGTGCATTTTAGAGAGGAAAGCATCTCCTCATTTTAGGGCTAACACAATAGACAGAAGGAAAAAATATTCCATTTCTCTTGCAGACCCGAGACAAAACCTGTCCTAAACATTGACCTAACACCTTTACTTGAAATAATTATACCTCGTTACCATGCTCACCACCATGGGTCCAGACGAAGGGCTAGAGGAGTTTTTACTTTAGACAAACTATAGTCGAAAGGAGGCCGGAATTGCGGTTGACAATCGACTTTATTAATAAGCAATAAATTAACATTATTTTCCGCTTGCAGTAGTAAGGAAATACACATTGTCAATCAGCAAAGAAAACTATTTGTAAGTTGAGTGCTATAGCGAGTCGGAAATGTGTTAAAATTTTGAATATAAATATATTCTATAGTGGTGTAGAAAATTCAATAATTTTAATTTATAATGGACAGAAAACCAAGCTGCAGCAAAAATTTGAAAAATCTAGCTTATCATAGAAAGGATAATTGATGATAAATAATATTAGGTGATAAATTGACAATGAATTCTGCTTACAGCTATCAGAAAGTAAGTGAAACTTTTTGTCATCAAGCATAAAGGTGTAGTGGAGGAGTTTGACTGAAAATTCTGGAATTTATCCCTAGCTATTTTTCGAGACCAATAGAGAGATTTTGCATAGCGTTGTCTTATATTGTATAATGTTATTCTTATTTTCTATTCCTTAGCAATACTCAAGGAAACTCAAGTAGTGATAACGGGAAATTGAAGCACTGTGCAAAATAAGGTAATATCCAAACTATATTATCACGATTTTATCAGGAAGCACAGATGTCGGCTGTAATCATTTGAATTCTGTACAACGATGTACTTATAATCAACGGATGCAAGAAGCATGTTAAACTACTATGAGATATATATTCAAATTAAGACTTTCAATCAAAATCACAGTTTCAGTTGCTACTTTTAATAAAAGGAATGCGTAAGGGTTTTTCTAGCTAGATACTTTATCATATTAGTTTTCTGACTTTTGGGGATTGTTTTGAGTCGAAATTTGTCACCAAATATGGTGACAAATTTATTGGAAAACTATTTTTTTTTAAGTTTGAATCTGAAATGATGCGTTATGTAGGTATCATGTTGCTGCTTACAGCAACATGAAACTTAAATAACACGACATTTTAGATTCAATTGATTTAGATCAGTGTTTCCCAACCTTTTTTGTACCATGCCCCACCTAAGCCTTTCTAAAATTCTTATGCCCCCCTATGTAACATATACATAATTTTTAATATTAAAAAATCGAATTGTTCACTTAAGAAACTTAGGAAATTGTTAGCGAAACAAATTAAGTGAATTTTCAGAACATATAATGAAAAACTAAAATTCAAATTCGAAATAATTTTAATAAAGATTTTTCTATAATAATTTAATATTTTAATTTAGTGAGATTCATGCCCTTGATGCTTGCTGCACATAGATTTTATCTTAGGTTCCAATTTGGTCAGCTTCAGTCTCAAGTCTCCCCGTTGTGTTATATCCAGACGATTTCTTTTTTTTATCAATAAAATCATTTACAGCACTTAATCCACATTCAGCTAAATATGAAGATGGAATCGGTAACAATAGTTTTCGTGCACATTTGATTGAATTTGGGTATTTGTTTTTTGTTTCCTCTCAAAGCCATGCCATCACTCCTTTCATATTAAATAAAGTTTTAACTGACTCATCATTTTGCATTTCTGCAAGTTCTTCTTGATATATTTGATATATCAGACAGATCCACTAACATGGATTGCAACATCCATGTTGGAAAATAAATTTGTTTTAAATCATAATATCTTTCTTTTAAATCAGCCGATAGAATTTTCAGATGATAGACAATAACAAAAAAAGCGGTATCATTTACTTAACATTTTTGGAGACAATGAAACTGTTAAAAGTTTTTGTTGTTGATATATTTCTGACATAACTCAATAAGGGTAATGAAGCCAAATATCTTCGCTTTCGCATCAACAAGAGTTTTATTTGTTCCCTGAAGTTTCTTATTTAATATATTCAGTTTTTCAAAGATATTGGCTAAATAACTCGCAAATGCTTTACCATCGACTGTAAACAGATACTTCATTTCAGGTTTGTCGCATAAAAAATCCCTAAGTCACACAATATTTATTGACCGCAATTATTTAAGAATTTGCTTTTTTCTTTCGATTTTGTCACCGAAATCTCGCATTGAATTTAAATGGCCGAGAGCAAAAAGTTTAAACTCATGTTGAGTCCATTTTTGAATTGCCCCCCTTTACAATCAAGTTGCCCCCCGGTGGGGCGTGGGCCCCACGTTGGGAAACACTGATTTAGATCGATATATCGGTGATATAATAATGTTTAAGATTTAAGTAATGTTAGCGTTATATTATTTACTACAATGTTAATCTAAATAAAATAAAACTATAGCATTTTTAATATGTAAAAAAATACTCTGAATATAAAGAAATAATAACTGAAATACACAATATAATAACTTTCAACACATCAGATAATGGCTAATTTTACGCAGTAAATTATTTTTATTATACAAATTATTAGTATTTTTTTAAATAAATAAATGCAATAAAAGCCTTAACTGAGTTCCTATTTTTCAAAACAAACAAAATAGGATCTCCTTCTTCCACAGAATCAAAAAAAATATTATTAAAATTACGATCAGTTATTAATATAGTAATACAACCTGCAAATACAAGCAGTGTTAATTATAATAATTCAATAGTAATCACACAAGTAATGGAACTTTTTCTACAGTTATTCTATATGATCGTATATTAAGTACAGTAGAAATAAAATTTACAGCTTTCATAATGGAAGAAGCTCCAGCTAAAAGCAAAGAAAAAGCAGCAAAATCTACTGAGCTTCTCCCTTAAACATCTAAAGAAGATAAAAGAGGGTATACAGTTCACCCCACACCAATTCCTATTTCTACTATTGAAGAAATGAATAAAATCTAATATTAAGAAGGAGGTAATAAGCAATAAATTACATTATTTATTTGTGAAAATGCTATATCAGCAGTTCCTAATATTAATGGTACCAATCAATCACCAAATCCTACAATTAAAACGAGTATTACTACTTTTACACAAACATGAGCTGTAACAATTACATTACATAATTGATCATCTCCCATAAATCTACCAGTCTCACCTAATTTAATACCGATTAATGCACTTATTGCCGTTCCTACTATAACTTCCCAAGCACCTAATAAGTAGTAGAATATAATCATCGCAGTATTATTCTTTATTCTTTATAGTTTATATAAAACAATAAATTGCAAATTTATAAATTAAAAAATCAATTACATGAAACTCTGTAAATTACATATATATATACATATATATATATATATATATATATATACACAGTAATATTAATATACTTTTGATTTCTCAAAGTTGAAGGAATGCTAAAAAAATTTCGTAATAACGAGTTTTCAAGATAACAAGNTATATAAATTTATTCTAAAATAAAAAATTAAAAAATAAAAAAAAATTTAAAAGTATCAAAAATCCATCAAAGAAGGAACTCCACCAAAATTTAATAATACTAATAAGACTGTAAATTGCAACAAACAAATGCATTTTACGGAGCCCTTTTAGTATTATTCAAATAAACTACACGCTCTGCAGATCAATAAACAGATACGAATTAAAACATAACAAACATTTATTAATTCTAAAGCAAACTTAAATTTAGTGATATTTATTAATCTTAATCAATCGAATACTAAATATCAAACATAAAACATTTGAACAACGTTGTCATAAGCAAAACTAAAGTAAAACAATAAAAATTTAATGGAAGTAGTAGTTACAGTCACTTGATATTAACTATAACAATGCATTACATTCTATAACAAAGACAATTCACTCAGTATCAAAATTTACAGAATCCATTACATTATGTACTATTCCATTAAGTATATTATTCACCCTATTATTATAATAGCATAAATAAATAAATAAAATGCTCAAAATCTATCTCTTACTAGAAATTTTGATAATATTAAACCAATGAATTGAAGAAAATGCTATTAAACGTTTTAATTCAACTTTATTCATTCTCCCTATTATTCCAAGCATTAATCTTATTATTCTTATAATTCATACTAATTTAGAAAAAAAAATCAATATTTTGGGAATTGACTTTTGTAAGGTTATTTAATAAAAACAAGCTCTTCAACTAATATTATTACAAATAGAAGAAAAATATAAAGGTCCTCCGTTAGTTATATATCATAATAATACTCTACTGAAATAAGGAAATATTTGTATTATTTTATAGATAAATACTAATAATATAATTGACCCTAATCTTCGGATAAAAAAATATTTTGTACATGATTCAATATTTAATATTCTATATTTTACATGAATTATTATAATAAATCTCCATACATTCATTTCTAATCCCAATCAAATTAAAAATCAATCTTTACATGAGAATACTAAAATAAATCTAGTAATATATATTAGTATAAATATAAAAACAGAATGTTTTAAAATAATTTTCATTTATGAGATATGGACCAATTAGCTTATTTAGCCTACATAATTTTTATTGATTAACATAAAGAAAGGAATATATATATATATAATTCCTTTTTTTATCAAAGGCCCTCTCACTTACCCCCCTCCGGGCAGTAAGAATGTGGAAGATTTTATTATCTATTATGAAGATTTTAATTATTTATTTTTTGTTTTCTCATCATATAATTAATATTTTTATAAAAATTTCTTCGTACTATTTTTTTATTATAAGATATAACTAAAAATGTTAAGAAATTAATTATAAATTCATTACTGGTCTACATTTATTAGCTTCAGAAAATTCTAGACTCAAAATTTTTTAAAACAAATTAGACTTATTAACAAAATGGATTTTTTAAATAATTCTATATTTATAGCAAAAAAGTGAATAAAACATTTCAGCTCATAAAATTTGATTTTCACAGAGAAAATAATCTTATAATCAGTATAATATGCAAATATATTTTATTTAAATAAAGATTTAAAAATTATTTAAACTTTCTAATAAATTCATTCATTCAAAACGATAAATATTCTAAATTTTAAATTAAACTAAATATATGGCCAGCAGTTGTGGTTATACTATTTATTATATTATATTTAAATTATATTAATTTTATAAACCTATTTTTTAATTAAAATTTATAAAGTAAAATTTTATATTTTACATTAAACTTTAAATAAGTTTATTTATATTCTCAAAATAGGATTAGATATTCTAGTATTATAGATTTAATTAGGTAGTACAATTTCTTAAAGC
The DNA here is from genome assembly GCF_043381705.1 of Parasteatoda tepidariorum. Taxonomy (NCBI): domain Eukaryota; kingdom Metazoa; phylum Arthropoda; class Arachnida; order Araneae; family Theridiidae; genus Parasteatoda; species Parasteatoda tepidariorum. The sequence continues at coordinate 65,864,662 of NC_092210.1, read as the reverse complement.
AGATATAGATTGGAGGCACAATTTTATCTAGAGGAACTTGATACTTAATCAATAATCCGCGCTACTTATTACTATTACAACTAATTTATGTATTGCCATCTGAAGAATTTATTTAATAATAAAATTCAAAATATTATACAAAGTAAGGTGAAGTAAGGTAAAGTAAGGTAAGGTAATAGTGTAATCCAAATAAAAGAATGTAGTGAGTTACAGATAATTTAAAATTTTGGAAAATAATATAAATTTTATTTATTAAACAGGATTTATAAGCAATATTATCTGATTTATATTAATAATATTTATGCATGAATTTCATAAAAATGTGTACATAACACCCGTAACCCTCATTATATAATATAGTAAGTCGTAACATAGTTGATACACCAGTAGGTAAATCAAGAAACTTTTAAGCTTATAATAGCAATTCATTTACACTGAAAAGATATTTATTAAATTTGTTTATATTTAATTTAATAGAAGTAGGGGAGAGTGGGGTCGATTGTAACAGGGTACGATCGCAACAGAGCAAAAATTTCGAGTGTAGGGTTCCAGATTTGGTTCCTAGGTAGCGCACGAGGTGTATTTAATGAATCTACTCGTACACCCCTGCCGGCAACCATTTTTATGTACTTTTCAAAGAGTTACATCACGAAAGATATTTTCACGCTACGTAAATACTTTTTTTGGTATTAGAATATTATATTGTAGCAAAATAATTTTGCTTAAACAAATAAAAATTATTAACCGAATATGTAAGTGGACACTTTAATTAACATTTCAATTAAAAAAAAATAGTTCTGTTAACAAACTAGCATTGTTTTTAACAAGTGAAGTTGAAAGGACAGGATTGTTGTAACAGATTGTTGATTGTTGTTGTATTGTTGTAACAATAAGTAAAGGGACGATTGTAACAGCTAAAAATAAATAATCTTATGTTTACAAACCATTACTTAACTCTTTAAGAACCATCAATAGTTTCGTATATCATTTATATTATGTTGCATGTGCATTATTTTATTTGTCACCTTTCACAGCATAAATTAAAATTTTTAACCCCTTAAAGTTAAAAGTTTAACCCTTTAGGTCCCTGCTCATCATTATTTTTACTCCTAAAATATCACTACTATTTTGATCAATAAAAAATATATCACAACTATGATAATATGTATAATTAAGTATGTTTTAGTTAAATTTATGAACTGTTACAATTGACCCCGTAAGTGGGGACAATTGTAACAAGTGCACGACTGTCAAAAATTTTTAATAACTAATATAATAACATTTAAAATAAGGTATTTATTTTTTTCTAGTAGAGGATAGTCTACTTTACTAGTTTGTCAATTAATACTAATAATATATTGGATTTTTGTTAGTTAAAAATGGTTAAGAAGAAATATTACAATTGACCCCACTCTCCCCTATCTGTTAACATTATTTACAAATATTATAAATTAATATTTACCGAAAAGGAACTACTAAACTTTTTGATAGAATGTTTGCATTTATTATTTCTTTATGTAATAATTTTTTTCTTCTCTTATTTGAATTTTTAGAATTTTTTTTTATATATAAGACTCTTTCAGTTAGAGATCTTATCCAAAAATATACTCATCAGACATAAAATAAACTTTTTGTGAAAATATTAGTTTTTTAGTTTGTCATATAGTTATTTTATACTTACCAGTAAAAAATATTACAGAGAAAATAATATATATATATATATATATCTTCAAAAATACTATAATATTATTTACATTGTTGTTATAATTTTTTCTAAACTGTATTTGTTTGAATAAAAAGAAAAAAATGTAATAAAAATATTTTATTTATAAAAATATATGATCTCTCTAGAGAACTGAGGTAATACTTTTGCGAGATTTCTCAGTTTTGGTATAACAAGTATTTTTTGCATTTTTTTGTAAGGAAACTTTTTCAAAAATGGTATTAAACTATTTGTGAATTTTAAAAACAAAGCTAAAAAACGAAATGATATGTTTTTAAGATTGCATATAAAAATAACATTTTTCTATTTACTTAATAAATAGGTTTATAAGTTTTATTTTCTAAAAACCAATTTCGATGGTTGAATTCAGATTTATTTATTTTTTATGCCATATTTATTTCAAGAAAAAGTAAAAAAGAAAAATCAAATGGAAAAGTTATGTTTTTTGTTCAATTTATTTAGTTAATTTGTTTTCGTTGTACTTGAGGTCAAATTAGTAAATATTTTTCTTACGTTATTATTAGTTATAATTTTGCTTATTATTAGTTTTTAATTATTTATTATAAACTATATTGTTGTTTTTCGAAACTCATACGTTATTCAGACCGTGTGTTCCAAAATTTACAGGCAATTAAAAAATCCAATAACGAAAAAATAATTAATATTTGCTACATTTTGCTTTGAAGACCAGAAACTTTTTCTTTCAAGTTTCAAATATTAGATACCTTCAAAAAGAGTTATGTTATACCATATGTTAAGAAATTTTGTTAATGTTATGGAATTCAATTTTAAATGCAAAGAAAAATAGTTGACAATGTTTTTAGAATAATCACCAGTTGTAACAAAAATTAGTGCAATCTAAGGTAAAAGAGACAAATGCTCGTGCAAATATTTTTGATGGTATGATTTGACTTCCAAGTCAAATAACTGCTGTTAATCAACAAAAATTTGTGTTTCTCAACTAGTGCCATTTATTGAGATTAATTTTTTTCAATGTATAGGAATAAACACTGCCTTCCTAAGCAGAACGCAGCAACGTGTACCTCCTCCCTTTTTTCTATTATTGATTTTTTAAACTTCTAGCTATATTCTAAAAACTCTGAAGTTTCAAGTAAGATTTCGATATATTCAACTAATGTAATCGACAAACAAAAAACATATGAAGTCACTTATAATCTTATGTATAAAATATCTTAGTTTTTGCATTGTCTATTAGTCATAGCAAAAAGATAAAAGGGAAGAACAAAATAAATTTTTTGTCAAACAATATACACAGAAACATTTTGATGAAAAAAGGAAAACAAAGATTTAAATATTTTTTGCTGTTTTCAGAATATTATATATTTATGTCTATTTACAACTATTGGGATCCACCCCCTGTTAACTTAAGCTTTCCTGTCCCCGAAGATTGCCTACCGATGTTATATGGTTTACTCTACAAATCATAAAAACAACCTAACACTACTAAGTTAATCCCCCTTGGAATAACCTCATCTTAAAAATTTAATTAAATTATAAAATATTTAAAAATTAATTTCTCTTTAAGAAATTCCATTTTTTAGTTACTAATAAGTTCTTTAAATTATTTTTAAATTGAAATAAATGACAAGACAGACAACTTGGCAGAAACAAAACAAAAATTTTGATTTTCAAAAGCGATTATTATTAAAGATTTACAACTTTGTTAGAAACACTATTATAAGTTTCAGAACTTTAAGCCATCATTATAAAGCTATTATTTTTCATCATTGTTATGAATAAAATTATTATTATTGAACCTGAAAACACTTTACAGACCAGTTTGTTTGCTGATAATAACGATTCGCTTTTCATTTTTTAATTATCCAGCCTTTCATCATTCATTCTTATCAGCTCAATTTGTTTCAGCTATTCATCGTTCATAACTCGAGAAAAGAGTTTTCATTTCTAAATTTATAAACATGTTTATTTAGGAATTAAAATTTTTAAACATTTGTAAACAGGTTTACGCTTTAATGTTTATGGCAGCTTAGTATTTCAATTTTTTGTTGCCAACGCAAAAAAGAACTAAGAATATTCTTTGTCGCCGTGTGAGAGAAATATATTTATAGATATTTATCTGAATATTATTCTTTCATTTTATAACGTATTTAATTTTGATAATTATTCTAAATTTAAAGGCTTAAAAAACGGATCCTCTTGTATTATAACATAAAATAACCATATGGCATGGCAGCATGATATCATATTGCAGCATTTTATGGGCATATTTACTTACTGTTTTAGACATATCTATAACACAAAATATGCAAATGAAATAATTTCTGTATAATAAATATTTAAAATAGCGATAATATTGTAATATTGTAAATAACTGTCTCAGGTTATAATCTCTTGGGTGAAATATTTTTAACGAGTATTTAGAGTAGCAAAAAGTTAAATAAGATTTTTAAAAAAATTGCGTATTAAATTGAAATGATAGTCAAGCAAAATGTGTTTGTTTAAATTTCATTTCAAATCAATTTGAAATTATATCAGTAGAACCAAATCTAGTTTGAGATATTTTAAAACAATACAATTTAATAGTGCTACGCAAGATAGATCGCCAAAAATCAATTGAAAACATAAAAAAAAGAATACGGCTTATAAACAATAATTTGATGTCTTGAATGCTTTGCGCATGCTCACGGATAAAAATGTAAGCGGAATTGTCTCCAGAGTTTGTGATATTATATAATTCCCTACCTGAGTGTTGAGGAGATAATGAATTTAAACCTGAATTTGTTTGTCTATAATCGAAGTACAACACCCTCTTGCATTTGTAACTGCTTTGTTAATAGATTTTTGTATTGTTTTATAAGTTTTAAATAAATTATGAAGTTGTTCGAACTAATCAGAAAACGTAATATAATTGTTTTGACTAGTAAACATTGTACATTTCTTTCCGGATCTACTATATTGTTAACGAAATCTCATGAAAGATTGCATCTTTTGGATTTCCAAGAATTGTTCTGAATTGACAGTATACTATTCAATAATTTTTGTTTTCTTGAAAATAAGCATTGAGACAGTTAAATATCTCATTTGCAGAATGGATCTTTCTACTTGAGTGATTATACAGATTGTATTCAACTGCTCGAGAGTTAAACCTCTTCGGAATAATCAGAAAACGCAAGGGATACGAAATTACAAATTTAGGGAATAATAATGTAAGATTATTTTGAAAAAGAATCGCGAACGTTCTGATACGTCAATACTTGGTCTTTATATCGTGTTATTACTAACAAGAAGTATTATATTTACATGCTGACAGTAAATAGTACTATTTACTTTATCTAGTTGTCTCAAATATTAATAAACACATTTAATCGAAGGGAGTTTTATTTGTATATAAGTTTGTTTTGTAGTAGTAGTCAACAGAATTTCAAAGCTTATCTTCTTGATGTGGTTTTGCTCGATATAAATTTCTAAAGTATTAAAAAATTATTGTTTCGTAAAATGTGAAAAATCAAAGATCAGTAATTTCAAGCCATGAGTAAAAGTTACTGTGTAGCTTATGTACAGAAAGCAAATTAAAAAAAAATGGACCAAATTGAAAAACTTTTAATCGAATGACCGGATCTTCCTATTCTAGGACTCAATTTTGAGAGTGGTTGACCTCAAATATGCTAATAAATTAGTGCAGATGATATTTTAAGTTAGGATATTAGCCACACAAATGTATTTTTCTGAATAAAAATCCCTTTTTGCATTCGGATTTGGATTTCTAACTCTCAAAATATAGGAAATATATAAAACGATGTTTTAAACTTAGATTTCTCAAGAACTTTTCGACCGATTTCACTCATTTTTTTTATTTTGCCAGGTAAAATTAATTTATTTAAGGTGATGTAAAAAATTATATGTTTTACAACTGCATAAACGATTTTCATAATTGTGTGCAAATTTTTTTAAATTCGCTTTAAAAGTCCTCGAGATTTGGCGAAAAACCCAAAAAGTAAAACTAACATTAAGTGGTCCAAACTTTGGACTGCTTTCCTCAACAAACTACTGGGAACATATTTCCCAGATTGCCGTCACCCCCTATATTTTGGGTGTCAGAAATCCAAATTCGTAGAAAAAATGGCGTATTTTTTTAGAGAAATAATGTTTTTGCGTCTGATTTCGTAACTTAAAATATCGTCAGCACTAATTAATTATCATATGTGAGATCAGACACACGAACCATTAAGATTGAGTCTTAAAATATGAAGATCCGATTGTTACATCAAAAGTTATTCAGAGTAATCCGATTTTTATTTTACTCACTGTACATTGTTAACATTTCTGCACACTTTACTGCATACATTGAAATGCATTTTGCAACTTTTTCATTGAATTGCAATTTTTTTTTCATTGAAATGCAGTTTGTGAAGGAAAGAGAATTTTGAAGTAATTTTTTTTCCACTTTATGTCATCAATAGTCGTGAATTGTGATTTTTTTTATTTCTCAGGATAAATTGATCGAAGCATTTTTTACTTTGATAAAAGTTTAAAACAAATTACATGTTACTCCATCGCAAAAATTTTCATATTAGTGCTTACAAAATAAACATCGAGAGTTAGCAACTTTCGCAAAAAATAAAAATAAAATAACATTAAAGGTGACTAATTAGAAAGGTGTAACTCGTAGTCATATACCGATCAAACCTCGACTTATTGTAAAAAAAATATTAAATAATAGCCAGTTTAAAATCTCTTTCATGTTTTGATTTGCTAAAGGAAAGAACAATTTTGTCTCTGCTTTTTTTCTTGCATAAGCAACTGATTTTTTATGCTGGAAAACAGGTAGATCCTATGACATATGATGTTCATTATTGGCGGTAACTAGAAAAATTCCTGATAGGATAATAAAAGATATCTATTCAAGAACAATACTAAAATGAGTTTTAATAATAGTGCGCAATGCTTATAAAATTTAAACGCTGTTTTTTGAAAAAAAAATTACATAATAATAACTTTCCTTTTATCTATATTAACACCAAACACCTTTTTAAACAAGTATTTATGACTGGATATTTACATAAATTAGTTTCAGGTAACTTATAAATCACTTTCATCACTTAATCAGAAACTGTGTAATGAATAAGCTTCTAAAAGCATACGCAGCATTTATTTTGTTAATTTTTTATTTTTATTTTGCAGGTAAGAATTCATAAAATGTTCTAATAAAATTGATAGTTAATTCTTATTTTTTTCCGAAGGGCAGGCACTTAACTCTATTCGTTTCGCCTTAGAAGATGCCAGAGTTGTTACTCATTTCGCGTTACCCAGCGGGCACCTGTGAACCAAAGTCATGGAGGTGATTAACATTGCCCATGTCACACTTGCACAAACCCGTTCATAGGGTGGGTCACATTCACTCATCACACACAGAGGATAACACAAGAGAGAGAAACATCCATGCCCAGAGCGGGATTCAAACCCGCTGCCATTGGCTCGCAGTCAGGCGCGCTAACCGCTCGAGCACCTGGCCGGCTGATAGTTAATTCTTGTGGTTTTCAATCAAAACTAAAAAGTCATATTTCACACACTCTGTTTAAAGTGGAATGGAAAAAAAGAAATTGTTTTAAAGCACGCGCTTTACTAACACATAAGTTCTAACACATCAAGTTCATTTTAAGTCTTTGATTCAAACTTTAAAATACGAGAGGAAAAAAGTAAACAGTAAAAGCGAATTTTACATTCATAGATTTTGTTTAATTTATAAAGCATTTATCTTACTCAAATTTTTAATTTGTTATAATTAATAATTCAGTATTTAAGAGCCCACTATGAAATTTTCTTTCTTAAATAAGTCAGAAAAGAGTTAATAGTGCTGTTTTATTTTATAGAGACTGTAGGTCAATGTTTATTGCCCAGTGTTTAAAATCCAATGCCTTGCAAATTAATTTTTCTTGTGAACTGCTATATAGTATAGTAGCTTTACTATATAGTACAACTGATTAAATCATGGAACCTCACGCCACAAAACTTCATGTCACATCACGCTTGTTTTTGTGTTACCATTGCAGCTTTACAACTAACAAAAATACGACGCGAGTTCTTCTAAAATTTCATGCTCTTTCAGAACGTGAATTATTTTAAAATTTAAGCCTCACAAATAGAAAAACATAAACTTTTCAACAGAAAACCAACTCTTTTCCTTTCAAAATCAGAAAGAAAATATCATGAATCATGCCTAGCTCCAAAAATGTCTAAAGACATTTTTTTTTGTTGATAAGTCTGCTCTGAGCTCTGTTTTGCCAACATTTTCTCCCAGTACATTACATGGTTCAGAAATCCACGTCGCTGCAAATTTTGAAAGAGAACTGAAAGAAAGGTATTTTTGAAAGCATTTACTTTTGAAGTATATGCAGAAAAAAAATATCGAAGAAGAGATTACGAATTTATTGAAATAAAATTCGATTTTAAATTATATCACTATATTCTTAAATACTTCGAAACATAAATTCGGGAAATTGCTTTTAAGGAAATGAAAAATATATATAAATGTGCAGTTACTTCACTGAAATATTTCTGAAACGTTCTTCTCTTACAATTTTAGTAACACTAGAATGACTGACATTTTTACCCACCTAGAACTACCATTTTGGCTACCATCTTGGCTAAAGTTATCATAGATATTTGATTTTTAATTCAAATATCATTATAAAACTATAGATGAATTGTATTTTTAATCGTGTTATTTTATATATATATATATATAAAAAATTGCTTTTATTTTCAGGAAAAATCATAACATCATGAAATAGTAACAAAAAAAAAAAAAGAAAACTTACACAGTGTCAATCTAGTCAGGTGCGTGCTCGAATAAAATAAAGATCAGCAATGAAGGAGAAATTCTAGGTAATGTGCTTACTGTTCTAAATCTAAGTTATACACTCACTATACGATATCTAAATCATACACTCACTGTACTAAATCTAAGAATTGCACTCACTGTACTAAATCTAAGTAATGCACTAACTGTACTAAATCTAAGTTATACACTCACTGTACGAAATCTAAATCATGCACTCACTGTACTAAATCTAAGAAATGCACTAACTGTTCTAAATCTAAGTTATACACTCACTATACGATATCTAAATTATACACTCACTGTACTAAATCTAAGTAATGAACTAACTGTTCTAAATCTAAGCTATACACTCACTATACGATATCTAAATTATACACTCACTGTACTAAATCTAAGTAATGCGCTAACTGTTCTAAATCTAAGTTATACACTCACTATACGATTTCTAAATCATACACTCACTGTACTAAATCTAAGAAATGCACTCACTGTACTAAATCTAAGTAATGCACTAACTGTTCTAAATCTAAGTTATACACTCACTATACGATATCTAAATCATTCACTCACTGTACTAAATCTAAGAAATGCACTCACTGTACTAAATCTAAGCTATGCACTAACTGTACTAAATCTAAGTTATACACTCAGTGTACGAAATCTAAATCATGCACTCACTGTACTAAATCTAGGAAATGTACTCACTGTACTAAATCTAAGTTATACACTCACTATACGATATCTAAATCATACACTCACTGTACGAAATCTAAGAAATGCACTCACTGTACTAAATCTAAGTAATGCACTAACTGTACTAAATCTAAGTTATACACTCACTATACGATATCTAAATCATGCACTCACTGTATTAAATCAAGAAATGCACTCACTGTACTAAATCAAAGTAATGCACTAACTGTACTAAATCTAAGTTGTACACTCACTGTACGAAATCTAAATCATGCACTCACTGTACTAAATCTAAGAAATGCACTCACTGTACGAAATTTAAGTAATGCACTAACTTTATTGAATCTAAGTAATACACTCACTATACTAAATCTAAGTAACACAATAAAATCACTACAGCGTTCGCAATGGTCGTTCTAGATAAATCGGCATTTTAGGCGATAGTTATATATTCTAATAAAATTCTGCTTTAATATTTTTGAAGGTCTCAGAAAATTAGGAAAAGTCACGAAAGTCAAGTAAGCAGGAATAATTATTTTAGGAGGAAGCGCCAAAGTTTTTTACGGGTAGAAATTACAGCCCAAGTCATTCTAGTGTTAAACCTTCGATGTGGAGTAAAAATTAAGGCAGAATTTAGCAGTTTTTAGTTAACTCTTTTATTACAGGAAATAACTGCAAAAAATTAACTTATTAGCACAGTAATGCTTCAAATCTTCGTGTTAATTCTACGAAATCATTTATAGTTTCACTCCACGCAACAAGTATTACTGTTCTGAAAACCGCTGCCTCGTTGCGATTTTTGAAAGGGCGCTGAAAAGGAGGGAATTTCTGGGTGCATGCGTTCCTGAATTATAATGACATGCACGTAGAAATTCTCGAAGAGAGATGAGGAATTTATTGAATAAAAGATGAGGCACGTGAACTTATTTGTGTATATTCAGACGACAAGAATGCGTGGCTTGTTAAAATTAATGCACTTTCTATGAAGGGAAGAAATAACTCTTCCGTTGAACTGAACATCTTTGCTCTCAAAACTTTACCAAAAATGATTTAGTTAGCTTATTTAGAACATTTTCAGTAAGGGATGGTGAACTTAAATGTGATTTAGAACTGAACAACGTTCACAATAAATAATCGGGGTTTAAAGACTAATTTTTGAGACTGTTTCTAACTTTTAACTAACTCCATATGTTATTTTCTGAAATACATGTAAAATTGGGAAAAATATTGTAGTTTAACCAATTTTTTCTTAAAATTTGTGCTATGATTTAATTTTATGAATTAGTCTCTGTAAACGAAAGTTTGATAGATGTTTCGTATATCATGTATCGATATGTGTTTAACATTAATTTAAAAGCATATTTCATGTATGACTTATACGTACTTGCCAGCTTTTAATTTTACCGATGATAATATTTCCCAGAGTTAGTAAAATCAAAATAAAAGTACAACTTTCGGCAGAAATGTACTTTGCATTTTTTAAAAGTTTAAAAATGCAATAATGAAATTATCATGCATTTATAAGCACGTTTAATTTATTTAAATGTAGTGGGGGTCAAAATCAATTTTAATTAAATTTTTCAATCCAAGTAATAAATAGAAAGCTTGCAAAATGAGTAAAAGTTGGCAAGGTTTTGGCATAAAACAGTTGAAATTACTCAACTGAAAATAAATGTACTAAAAAGAACACTTGTCCCATCACTTCCCATATCCAAATATTTCTCCCCATGATACTTTTAAGATCTATTAATGAACATAAATCATTTTTCTAAGTAATCATTTCCTGAAACAACATTTTAAATTATATGTATATTTTTTATAAGAATGCGGTGCGTTCACCACTGTAATTGAATCTTTTGCCTTATCAGGCGAATGAATGTATATTTTAATTACAACTTTTGCATTCATCACTTTGTGCATGAAGCTGAAAGTTAAGTTCAAATTTATTCAACAAATTTCTTTAACAACAATTAAAAATAGTATATTAATGTAATTTGCACCAAAGAGTAATATTTGTAAAACGGGTAATGGCATCAGAAATAGATTTAAGTAAAATAAATATTTGAAAAAACTTAAAGTGTAAAGTAGAATTTACGTTATTCTAACAATAATAACAATAAAAAAATCCTTTTAAACTTTTAATTTAGAAATCATGCAAAATCAAAAGCGTAATAATAACAGTACAGGTAAAACAATACTTTCAGATTAGAGATGCAACAATATTTATAGGAAAACAATGCTTTTATGACTTATACCAATTTCATGCTGATGACAACCAAACCAATATGAAAATTAATGTGGGAAAACTGGATCGTAATATGTGATTTTCCGGCCAATAAAAATGTACCGACAACAATCGGAAATGGCGACATCATCATTAGATTTTTATATAATAACATAACAGAAGCGTGATAATAACAGTACAGGTAAAACAATACTTTCAGATTGGAGATGCAGAAATATTTATAGAAAAACAATGCTTTTATGACTTATATCAATTTCATGCTGATGACAACCAAACCAATATGAAAAGTAATGTGGGAAAACTGGATCCTAACATGTGATTTTTCGACCAATAAAAATGTACCGACAACAATGGGAAATTGCAACACCATCATTAGATTTTTATATATAGTAAGATATATGTCTGTTTAACATATTTTTTTTTTTAATTATTTGCGAAGGAACATTATCTTTTCGGATTATATCAAGAATAATTCCTTAAAAAAATTTACAAAGTTATTGTTTTAAATTTCTTTTTTAAGCATTGAATAATATTAAAGATTTTTGAGTAACATTGATTTAATATAAGCGAATTTTGTTAATTTCTTCAGATAAGGCTTTCATTGCTCCAGTTAGTGGCAGTTTTTAAGCTATGTCATAAGATTTATGTGATAAAATATATTTAATCATTTTTAAGCTAAGATTTATATGCTTACATAAATATCTTTTATCCAGGAATTGTAATTTTTTTGTCTTTATTAAGGCTCCAAAATGATAAAATAAATTTATTTTGTGAGGATTATTTGTATTTTCTTTTATCTATCGCTATTGTTTGGTACATGAGTTATTTTTTGGATTATATGATGAGAATGGTTTAAAAAGTTCAAAGTAATATGGATAAAAAATACAGTTTTATGCATTTACTTATATGTTATTACTTACTTGCCTGCCTGAGTATGCCATATGGATAAACGATTCATTGGAGCCAAAGTATTTTTTTGCATTCTAAATCAAATGAGAAGAAACTGATTCAATAGTAAAAAAATTGTTTCGAAAGCATAAGAGTTGCGAAGATTTTCCATGCAAAAATTCCAAATTATACTTAGACTTATCTGCTCGTCTGACGTTGCTTTATAAACAAGGGAGATATTTTTTCTTTTAAATTTTTTACGTTTAATCCAATAAAATACAAATTAGTTCACAGAACCAATAAATCTTAAAGTGTAAGAGTTTTATGCGCATAAGAAAAATGCGAAGTCAAAAATGTCAAAGCAGGTTCTGCAACCTGGAATTATTGTCTCGATTCTATATTAATCGTTTGTTTACGTATGATGAAGCCCTCCATTCTATTCCACCTATTATACCAGCCTTAACCAAAAGAACAAAAGTGGTAGTGAAGAAAGAATTAAGTAAAGTAATCATTTAAAATATCGTCCGCGTAAACGAAGTTCACAACTTACTGCTGTATTAATCATTTAGTGAATTGAATATCGTGGTTTTCAACGGCTTTTTTGCTCAAATGTAAAATTATAACGATATACAACTCTTCAAATATTTAAGAAAAAATTCTGACTAAAGCAGGAATAGTTAGCAAGACTGTCTTAGGTAAAAGGCAACGAAAAATTGATTTGTAAATTATAACAAATGTTCGCAATTATTTCAAATAAATTTTGGTTATAGCTGATTATATCATAGGTTAAAAGCAATGAAAAATAATTTTATAAATCAATTATCAATTATTTAAGATAAATTTTGAGGTAATTTCATGAATTTATTTTACGAAGATTTTCTCAAAACTGTGTTAGATATCTAAAATTACTTCGAAGTACATATAAATTAACTGGATCGTTGAAGAGGTACACTTTAAATTGGAAAAGAAATACTAAGTCTGTCTTTGTGTTTTTATGCGTCAATTATTAAGCAAAGTTGTTAATCTTGGCACATTATGCAATCATCGTTAAATTCTGACTGTTCTGAAAAATCGATCAATTGAAGTACAAATTTAAAAGTTATTGGTCTCTACAAATCAGATATTTAATTATTTTTTTGTCGTTAAACACATGAAGTAGGCCATAAAAAAGTATGTTTGTTTCTTATAGAATGAAACTTTATGTTTGCTATTTATAGAATATTTTCGGTAACACTTTTGAAAAAAAATTCCATACTACTATTATAATATGGATTTTAAAATTTCTGATTAAAAATAATTTTTTTAAGCATTTCTGATAGATCTTATGATTCATCCAAGCATCAGGCATTGAATTAACTTCGAATATTTTTTCCCGCAATCAAATAAAAGAAATATCTAGAGAATAAAAAATAAAAGTAAAAATTGACTTTTTCACAATCTTAAATAATTCAAATGCTCAAAAGTTTTAAGCATATACGCTCGTGGAAATCCAAATCAAGAATTGGAAATAATTAAAGTGAATGATGCGAAATACCATCGTCCCATCAAAACAAGTCACGTCAAGATTTTCTTTACTAACTTCAAATCGAATAAATCTGCTTAGATTGGACAACGTAGATCGAAGGATTAATTTTATACGACAGATGCTACGTTTGCTAAGACGAAGTTAAAGTTTTGATTCCAATTCAATCCTCTGGGGAAATCAAGTCAGAATTTAAGTGAAATTATTTCAAGAAGATTCGGTTGTAGGCATTCCATTGATCTTCGAATTCTTGATCACTGTCATATTTAGAAGAGATTCTGAATTTGAATTGTTGGCAGAACATGCCTTGTTGTAAGTTGCTTTGTCATTCATCTTTCATATAGAGATTGGATGATTTATGTTGCCTATAGGAATTAATTTCTGAATTAAATGGATTATTTGGAAGGTTTTAATTTTTCTAAATGGTTAATATTTAGAGGCGTAAATTTCTTTACTAGAAAAATTATATAAAAAAATCATCGAAGCACGTTTTATTTTTCATATTAAATTTCAAAATTCGTAAGTTCTTTTTTTTCCAATCGAATAAAATGCTTCAGTTAATGATATTTGAAGATTTCGTCTGCACTTAATGTAGTTTTTAGAAATGAATTGCTATTCTCGGTTACAATTTTATTTTATTAACCTCGAACGAGGGAGCACTTACTTCGAAATTATTACATTTTGGATTTAATGTCTGGAGATAATGTTTGGATTTTGAATTTTTTGGATGAAATTTTGATCCTTACTCGGGTGGTTTTCATAGTGGAAAACTTTTTAACTTAATGTAGTTTTTAATTAAAAATTCCCTTTCTGTTCTTCTGCATGATTTAAATTTCATGTCATCTAAAACATCACCAAGTATTTCATCGAACGATAATAAACCGTATTGCTCCAGTCAACTCAAAGCCTTCACCTTTTTATACCCGATACCCATAAAAGATACGGAACTGGAAAATTAGTCTATCTTGTCCCTAACGCGAGCACACCAACTTGAATGAAAACTAACATATTATATTTTATCTAGTACATAATATTTTTTCAAATCGGTTTTTAAATTTTAAGATTCTGACTAATTTTGTTTCACGTCCTTATTCCAAATAACTAAGGCTATTATGGGTTTTCGACATTTATGATTTGCCAAGCCGGAGCATTTTCAGTTAAATGAGTTTTAAAATAATACAATTTTTACACTAAGATAAAAAAGCTATATTGTGAATAAAATTTCGATGCAAATCGGCGAAATAGTTCCAATCTTTGTTTTTACAAAAAAATTAGGTAGTAATAGGAGATTAAAGAGACGGTGAATTCACTGTCTCTTTAATCTCCTATTACTACCTAATTTTTCCTAGGTAGGTTCCTATTACTAGGTTCCTATTACTACTACCTAATTTTCAAATAAATTGAAAATTTTGTTTGACTTTAACTGATGGAATTCGTTAAGATATTCTTTGCAATCTGATACATTACAAACAAAATAATTATCTACAGTAGAATAAACATCGTTTCTGGCTTATGAATTACCTTCAGAAATATCAAATAAATCAAGTTTTCTAGAAGTTCTGCCCAATATACAATAAAAACATCTAATATTTGAATGCTCTTTAGTTTTTCTGCTTTAAGAATTTTTTTATATTCTTCGTTACGCATTGAATTACGTCATACTATCGAATATTACGTCTCGTCTCGTAGTCTCTTAAATACACTTTCTTGATGCAGATGGACAGAAAGTCGATGCATATGAATTCACGGTTTTGAATTCATGCGTATTAGCCGGAACATACTCGTGGCCTTCAAACCACTGGTAGTTTCAACATGTGAGTCCTAAAAATATAAACGATTCAAGAAGGGGAAATAAGTAGTGCAATTTGCAAATGTTCACCCAATTTCGAGTTATGGTGATCGTGTTAGATTTTCCTCTTTTAACGAAACAAGATTTCCATTTTTCAGATTCGAGCTTGCATTCCTCTGCTTAGATCATTGTTGAAGACGTGATAAATACTCGTCGGAGCAGCGTTTCCAGAATTGGAGGTACATATGCTAGATTTTAAACCATATGCTCAAATAAGAAAATTTAGTATTTAAAATACTGAGTTTAGGAATATTGGTTACTACCTCACCAACTAAATAATGTTCTGGAGTGAGAGACGATCAGACGATAATCTTTTCATTTTTGTAAAATTTTATTTTCCGGCGGTTCGGTGCTCTTTATAACAGTATCATTTAGATTGTATTTGGGTATAGGCTATCGCTGTGATAATTTTTCGCCATTTGTAAACGCTGATTTTGGATACTTAAATTAATATTTTTTAATTGTTATTTCGGCTTAATTTTTTAATATGTTTCTCCCCCAAATGTCTTTAATTGCCGGACACCCTGTTTTTAATTTTCAACCCATCCTCTGATTTTATATCGATTTCCAAAGATATATCACTCTTCCATGTTATTGGCGTTCTATTCCCCATAACAAATTGTAAACAAACTTCATGATTCCAATCACAGTTAAGTGCTTCTTATCACGCCACATTTATCAATCCTTTATTTATTAAATTGTTAATGGACTTAATTCATTTGAATAGTTTTTCTTATTCCATGTTGTTATTAGCTAATACCAGAGTTAGTGTTTACAAATCTTCCTTTTAATGATTTTTGTTGTACATAAGTTATTTCAGATCATTTTTATATCATCTTACACAGGTTAGGGCCCTGATTTTTATATTTTAGTATTATTTTACGTGCACCATTAAATCTTTATTATTGTTGTCTCTGAGTGCTTTCTTTGATTTTTATATGCATTTTTTGTATTTAAATGATGTTTTTTCTCACATAATATATTTCAAGTTAAATTTGCATACATCCACATAGCTTTACGTCACTTAGTAATATCACGTACCAACTAGATAGAAGATTACGGATACTATCAACCATTGGAATTCCCCAGGTCAACTCGTCAACAGTGGTACTTATTAATAGATTTATACACTTAGTATCACCAAATTTTTTTCTCCTTTTTTTTTCTTTCTACTATTTTTAATGCTTTCAATATTTGTTATTTAACATAGCGATGGCCTATTTCCTTTTAATTCGCACATTTCTTGATATTACCATCCTTTCCCAGTGCCAACCACTACCTATCCTGCATGTCATTTATCTATCGCCAATTCTGATGCATAATTAGTTATCTTAATTTATCCTTACTGTATCTCGGCAATCTTTCATCAGGCAATTCTCAATACTTGTACACCGCGGCCAGTTTATACATTAATGTGTGTGCATTACGCATCAACCAATGGGGTTTTCAATCTCAGCCTAGCGCCACTTTTAACGTTTTTTGTTTTCTATTAGGATTTCTGCACATCTATTGCTATTTCATTATAATTCTCGTTTGTATCAACAACAAAAAGAAAAAAAAATTTTTTTGTATTGCTTTTTAATAGTCTTTATCAACTATTTCACTAACTAACTACTGATCTGGCCATTTTTCAACAAACTCAACAAAATTAAGTATCGTACTTTCTAGTTTGAGGCTAACATGGCCCATTGGACATCGCTATTTGTTTAACTGGCGGCGGCATGCAATTTCATCAATGGAACATCGGAGATCATCAAATATCATCAAAAATATTCTTTACTCTCTTGGATCATCTATTCTTAATAATTATCCTAATAATCTTTCTGAAATGGGTCTCTTTGGAGGCTCGGTCAAGACTCACCCTCGCCATTAGATCTTTAAAAAATTATTACTATATTTTCTCATAAATCTTTGTTTTGACACCTATAACTTGTCCATCTCCTTGTAAACATCCAACTACTTTCTTCTGGAACATGAACAAACGAACCAGATTTCCAAAGCTAAGCAACTCTAAGCACTCTCATCGGACAATTGCTGTGGCTAACACTCCACGACTTTATGGTAGAGGGGAGCCACCACTGCACACTTCAAATGCTAGTGTTCCACCTCCTAGTAATCTAACAGGTTCATCGAGAACTCGTAGCCTTTCTCCAGTCTGCAGAGACCTAATAGAGGCAAAAGGCATCAGTGCTACACCAACATCTTCCAACATGAACACAGTAAGCACTATAATTGATCAACAAACACCAGTGAACAATTCTGGCAGATCTAGACCGCCTCGTGACATCTCATTAACACGTCTCAAAAGTTATCTCCCTTCAGCTCACAATTCGTCTGAGTCTCCTTTTAAGCAAGCTGTAAGAATCAGCCAAAATCTTCAAACTCAACAAAACAGCAATCTAGCAGGTTTACCCAGAACTGGCCATCATTCTCCAATTCACATAGAACAAACAGAAGCTAAAGGCGTTAGCGAAACACAAACATCTTCTTTATCCCAAATATCGGCTAAATCGCCATTTAATCCTTTTCAAGAAAATTCACATCTTCAGGCCGATCCATTATCTATGTCACAACAATCAGTGCTGAATAGTCCAACGAATACTCTACCGCGGGCTATTTTATCTCCACTCAGCGAAACAATCCACAACGTTCTAAACACAAACATCGATCATGAGTTTACCTCTCTATCTTCCCCATTACCGACAACGGCCAACACTACTGTTCCATCTGCTTCAATTTTGCCAACTCCTGACAATTCTCACGAATTAGACACATTAATCAGCATAATCGTTAAAAATGTAGAGAGCAAATATGGTGATAAGTTCAAACTCTCAATTACTCAGAGACAAGCTTGCAATGAGGCAATCCAAAAAATTAAAACCTTGTTCAGCTGCCAGTCCTCTTCATCATACCTACAAATTCAACAACTAGAAAAACTAGATCATCGTATTTCTACACTCTCAGATAAAGTTGATCCAACACATATTAAGAACTTAGAGCGACAAATTATTAGGATATCAGACCAGCTAGATGAGCTTAAACAATCTTGCCATACTCCAACTTATAGCGAAATCGCCAAGAGACAGCTTCCTCCCGCACCTATTATCATCACTGCTGAAGACGACAGATCTGGTGATGACATCATCAAAATCATAAATGATTCTACAACGCTACCAATTGTGAAGAAGGTTTTCAAGACAAAGAATTTCGTCGAAATTAAGTTTCACGATCATGAGGCAAAGACTAAATTAACAAATAGCATCAAAAATAAGCTCGAATTCCACGACAAAGAACAACGCCTTACCTCACTTATAATTCTGAATGCACCAGCTCTCTTTGATGGCAACAGTATATCCAACATCCTCCAGCATTTCAGTGAATCATCATTTGACAATAATACCATCACCTACACAAAGTCAATACCTCACAAAAAACATGTTGACAAAAAACATCTCATTGTCAATGTATCGCATAAACTTGCTCAACAACTCCTGAGGACAAAACACATCTACATAGGCCTGAACAGATGCATTGTCAAAAAAAGAATTCTACTTCGACGCTGCTCATGGTGTCAAGGTCTTGATCATTCCACCCACTCTTGCACTCAAGAATTCGCCACTTGCTCTAACTGCGGAGGCGACCATCACACAAATGAATGTCACTCCGACGAAAAATATTGCATCAACTGTTGGCACACCAATACCTTTTTTGGAACCAGCCATAATCCTTATCATCAAGCCTCAGACATCACTTGCCCTGCGCATCGCCAGGCCCTCCTTGAATTACGATCTCGTTCTAATGATTATTAAATGTTACCACCTTCTAGCTATAACTTCTCTGCCACTTCTCAATCTATTCACTTATGTCTCTTGAATATACCTATCGCTAGAGAAACTTTATAAACTTTTTCCTCATTGCAGACGTTTTGTAGCTGACTCTTATTTTTTATTTTTATTTATTTAATATTTTCTTTCAAAATTCTTGCTATCCAGCCTCCTTGAGAGCCTTACACTTTCGACAGCTGTCAAAATAATCTACTTATGTTTTCCAGTTACTAATCTACATTTACTTTCTTGTACTTAACAAGTGTATCAAAATTCTTATGCGTATCTCGATGTCGCAATGCTCTGCATTTATTCTTTCAAAATTCTAAAATATGCATTTGTTTGAGGCATTTCACTATGCCTTTGCATTTAATGTTGTAAATATTTTCATACTTTAATTTTTTCTTTATATGTCATTTATACTTGCTGCAAATGTAATTTTTTGTGTTTTATGTATGTTTTGTCTGTAGAATGTTTGTTCTACTCTCGTGTGCCCTGAATAGGGCGGGACGAGGTATCAATAAACAAATCTCTATAATCATGAGTTCAAAAGCCTCTCAATTCGTAGTCTTAGAGACTCCACATGTAAGCTTCGTGTCCTTTAAAATATAGCTCAAATAAAGATTTGTTGTCTTTACGCAAGCCTTCCATATGCAAGCCAGAGTAGCGTTACTTTTAAGAAAACCTGAGAAGCATATTAAGATGTATCTTTTCATGTAATTAACGTGGTTAAAATTTTTGAAGGTGATTTTTATCTCAATTTAGTTTTGCGGAGCAGATTTCAGAATACAAATAAAGAAAAGAGGGTTATTGTAATGCGAAGGCTAATAAATGAAACGTATAAAATTAAATAAATTTTGGTGTTAAAGAAATCTCTGCTTCACAACAAAAAACAACGATGGCTTCAAGCAATCATGGTACGGAGGCATTAAGTTATGATGTACAATGCGCAAAATAAAAACGGAACACCCTGAGTAACTTTCGATCTAATGATCTGATCTTCACGTTCAAAGACTCATTCTTAATGGTTCGAAGAGGTGACTTCAAATATGCTATAAGTATTTTCATTTATTTGAAGAAGATAACTTTCTTTTTACATCAAAAATTGGCTATCTTTATCAAAATATTACTTTAGTTATCGGATTTTGAAAGACCATATTTTTTATGTTTTTAAAAATGTCATAATAAAAACTTAACACATAATATCTAAGTGAGTTATTAAAAGTGCTTAAAATGTAGTTATAACTTTTAATGCACAATCAACCATCACTTACGATTACTTTTAATATACTTAAAGGTTGTATTTCTATTATTTACGCTCCGTTTTTTAGTTTAATTTTGGAATGAGAAAAGACAAAAATAATATTTATTATCTTCGTAATTACATTTAAGTGTAACAATAATTCAGCATGCACAACGAATAATTACAATAATCCCCATTAAAACTAGTTTAGTTTGAGTTCCCCAGAGAATTACTTAACTACTAAGAGTTACGTCAAAATATAAGCATCATTTAGAAGATTAGTCAACATAGGAGATTAGCCAAGGTAATAAATATTCAACAGTAATCAACAGTAATATGATACGATAAAATAAATATTATACGAAACACTCGCACCCACTATCATTTGATTGTTATTCGAACCTACTATACTAATAAATGCTAGTATTTGATATTACAAAATAAACATGTTTCAGCTAATCTTTTCAATTAAAACGTAAAAATATAGTTATGTAGTGTGCAAAGTTAAGTGATTACTTTGTAAATTGTAAATGTAATATTGAAACTTACAAGCATATCTCATAGCTTGCTTTAATTGATTTAAAAGGAAAATTATTAGAATTACGAAAATAAATAACTGCAGAAAATAAAACAACCACATAATTAATAATCCAATAGAGAAAAGAATAAAGAATAAGAAGCATTAAATTATTTTTTCAAAACAAAAACAGGAAACAATGAAAATAAGTCCCACAGTTGACCGATCATAGGACATGGTTCTTAAGTCGATCATCGAAATCAAGCAACTGTGGCAGAGGGACTTCGCGCAGTTCGTCAGGCAACCAAAGCGAGGAAAGCAATCCCTTCTGCAGAGGATAGATTTTGTGATGGCATGTCTTCGGATTATCCTCTGGGATGTTCCCCAAACCGCTGAAAATTGCCTATTGTGCAGCTGTAGTGTGCTATAAAGTGCTACAAATACATTTGAAGATAAAGTATTCTCAATTTTGACAATATGAATTTCTGTATTGTTTTACAAAAAAATAGGTTCTTTTCAATCATCAAGAAAAATTCTTATTATAAGCCCATTGGATACCATAAAGTTCTGTAATATTTTATTTTATTATAAAATTGCATAATATCTTTACGCTTACAAATGCAGGTTCATGTATCATTTCAAAGTACGGTTTTAAGCCCTTGTCTAATTGGAAAAGTCAAAGCTTAAATCAGAGAAGGGCATCACAAAGTTACATAAAACTTTGATGCGGAATTTAATCGACACATAGTAGAAGAGAGAAGGCCTCAGCACGTATCAATTTAGTAGTCCAACGTAGCGAATAAAAACTGTACAGTAGAGAAATAACAAGAAAGATGTTATTACGTTTGGACTACTAAGCTGAGCACAGGGGAAACGAAATATGTCATTGCGTTTGGACTACTAAAGGATCAAATTTCTTATTTATGGTAACCCGTGCTGAGGCCTTTTAAATCAACAGTAACAAAAGGCAACGTATTAATATCGTTATAAAACTTAATTTTGGTTACAATTAATTTTCTTATTGACACTTGTCAGAGAACTTAATAAATGAGTTAATAAATGAATGAATGAATGAACTTAATAAATGAATTGACATTCGTCAATATATGAATTATATATTGTTATTCTATATTCTTCAAAAGGATAATGAGAGGTGCAGACAGTCAATTTTATTCAGAATGACATCAGTGCTTTAAAAATCTATGCTCTTAAAGGGCAACCTATATCGATTATTTATACTTACTCATGCATGTGCCGGCTTGTGTGCTAGTTACAAAGACGGCTTATAAGTCCATGTTTAATTTAAGGGAAGGTAGCATAAATTAGAGAAAGACAAAACAAGGTTAATAGAAATCTTAAACATAGTATTTGCTGTTTATCTCGAATATCTCACGTGGAGAAGTCATGGCTGAGTTGTTACACCGTTCTCAAACGCTATATCGAGTGGAGGTTGCTAGTTCAAATCTCGTCTTCACTCTGGATGTATCCTTCTGATATCCTTCCCCAAGATGTAGTACTTCCGTTCATTAACTTTTCAAGGACTTATAAGCAGTACATTTTAATGAGTAAACACAAGTTTGCATGTGTCTAGCAGGAAGAAATAAATATATGACATGGGGACCTCCCTGTGCGTCAAACATGGAGGTGGCAGTTCGAATCCAGCCGTAACCCTGGATGTATTCTTTGTGATGTCCTTCTCTAAATTGTTCTACCTGTCCTTCTACTTGGCAAAAGATTTATAAGAAAATTGAGCAAACAAGACTGCAATTGTATGTCATTTCAATTTAGTAATAAAGCAATGATTGATGAACACAATTTTAACTCCTTATGTTCTGTAGAAGGAGCCTTGATAATGAAGTAAAGCAATTCTCAACCAATACACGAATTCCTTATCTTTCTTTTATATATATATATCAATNCTTTCCACTCTTATTCATGATATATATATAACTGGATTTAAACAGTTAATTCAAATTTGAGTTTACCGCTACCAATGCCCAATTCCGTAGCCTTGTAATTTTAAATTCAACCCAGAAGGCAAGGAAACACCTGAATCAAGCGCATTGAGAGAAACCAGCCTTTGTGAATGACTTTTTAATTGAACGAACCAGCATTTATGTTACATGGAGAGAAAAACCGCAAAACCTTCCCGTGGTTAAATAGACAGCAAAGGGAATTCAACCCATGATCCGTCTACAACAGAGGATATTTTAGATCAGCACTGTGGTTGGTATGAGCCGGGTGCGGAACTCGTATCAACCAGCCTTCTCTGGGATTTGAACCAGAGACACTTCATTGGGGGGCAAGAGCTCCATATCTTGAGCCACCACCGCTAATTTAACTTCTAATAAAACCTTTTTTATGAAAATTATTCTAATGTATGCACGTGACTTGCAGTTATGAATTCTATTCTTCGGAGATTGGCTATTTTCAAAAATACTTATTTAATAATTCATATGTATATAAAACATGAATAATAACTTTTAATTTGATGACTTCAGATTTTCAAAAAAATTTTTTATTTTACTAAATTTGATTCTTCATTAAAGCGATTTATATAAGCATTTATAACTCTGGAGTATAATAATGGACAACTGAAAATAAATCATTAATATCTTCAGCAGATAGCACTTAATGCCTTGTATAATTAGATTAATAATAATAACAGCAGCTGTAGCAACAACAGTAATAATAAACTTTAAGTGCCACTTTATAACAGACACTATAGTGAAGATACATTTTGGAATAAATGGGAAATGTTACCTTAGGCGGCAAAGTTCTGCATGGAACAGGAGGATGATACTTTACATCGAAATTGTGTACCATATATGTTGAAAGTAGAGTAAATTGTTGATGATGAAAACAGGATCATGATCATAAAACTTTTATTCATAGAAGAGTTCAAGTTGCATGACATTTAAAGTTGCATTTATGTAAATAACATTTTCTAAATTAGATTAGAAGTATTAATGTGTCAGGCCATGGGAAATAATCCTCCACGACTTGCCTGATCATAAGCCATGTCAAAAATCAGTATTCAATCAATCATTCTTCATATATATATATATATATATATATACAGAGAGAGAGAGAGAGGGAGAGAGAGAGAGGGAGAGAGAGAGAGAGAATTTAAACAATTCTCAAAATTCTTTTCCTTTAGGCTACCACGTATGCTATTTTTCCATTAATACGTTAATATACATATCAATTCCTTTTAAAGTTATTGTCAAGTTTTTATTAAAAGAAAACTATCTCACTGAGAATTAAATATTGTTAAGAAATTAAAAATATTCTGCTGATCAAAATTATTCAATGCAAAACATCTGACTATTTTGTAAGTATGCTATTTTTTGAAAAATAAAACATAAATTACTGTTCGTACTTTTTTATTGTTTCTTATTTTTTTGATTAAGGAGAAGTAAATGCTCATATGTGTTTAGAAAAAAAAGTTTGCTTTCCTTTAATTGAAGAAAAAATTATGGACATGCAATTTTATTTTGACGTTCAAACTTATTCTCGCCAGATAACTTTTAGTAAATTGATCTTTTAAAAAGGATAACGTTGAAAAAATTTGCTTAAAAAGTTGTTAATATTATTTCTCAACTTTAGTACAGTTAAAAAAAGCATCGTTTGATCAGGAAAATTCTCGATATGCCTTATTTTGTTGAACAGTAAATACTTAAAATAGAAAACTGAAAAAATATTCCAAAAAATGCTATTTTTAGAATCATCAACTAAAATAATTGTTCTTTTTCAAACTTTAGAACTTCCTTAATGCTAAAATAAGATACATTAAGAGAGATTTGGATAAACAATTATTTTATAGATGTTTAGCAAATAATTTTAATGCACTACTTTCGGAAATTATAAGTAGTAATTGTTAATTTTTTCCCGTAAAAAGACAAAAATGTTGTATGCGCAATTGAAACATGACAATGATTTAATTAACCCGAGAATTGAAATTAGCTTGGAAGCAACATTTAATAGCTTGAGACAGTTAGAAACAATTAAACATATTAAAATTATTAGAAGTTAAACTTATTCTCTTTTTTTGTTAAGAAAAATGAGAAAAAGTAGTAA
Organism: Parasteatoda tepidariorum; assembly: GCF_043381705.1. Classification (NCBI taxonomy): domain Eukaryota; kingdom Metazoa; phylum Arthropoda; class Arachnida; order Araneae; family Theridiidae; genus Parasteatoda; species Parasteatoda tepidariorum. The sequence goes on along the minus strand of NC_092210.1, from coordinate 65,839,255 downwards.
AAGCCCCTTTACTATCATGCTTACTATTCATACATTTAATCATATAACTTGAGTAATTTAAGCAAGAAAAAAATAGATAAAATAAAGTGTAAAATATTAATTCTTTTCAAATATGTCCTTAAGTGTACACTAAAACATATCTAGAATAGACTTTGAATCTATGAATAAAAATATATTTTCGAAAGATTTCGAATGCGGGTGGGGGGGTGATGTTAATAATTGATTTGCAAATTACTCAACTTTAATTTCAGAAGCGAAGGGTCATTTCATTGTTACATTCGACTTCTGAAATTTCAGTTGTCGTTGGAATTGTTCCTAAAAATGTTTTACAGAGCAGCAGTCAAAAAATAAATAAAATAATATAAAATAAAATAAAATGAAATAGAATACAAGTACTGCTTTGAATTTTTAATAATTAAACCTCTTAATTTAATATACTTTGAAATTAAATGAATAATCCCCCGAAACAAAAGCGGGAAGATGAAAATTTCATTACCTTCAAAATATAGGAAAACGTAAATAAAACTCGACATATTTTGAGCACTTAAAATTTCACGTCATGAGTCATTAACGTCTAGCGAGTCCTGAGAATGGCGACATTTGAAGCGCTCACATAAGATTTAAAGACTCATTTAGAGTAAGGGAATACGGTAAATAAATCCTTCTTCAAGAATACGATAAATCTATTACTACACATTCTTTGCATCTTGGGGATAATTTTAATTTCGATAACGCCAAAATTCTAACCACTCCTGTTACATCAGCTCATCTTGATACCCGGGAATCTTGTTTTGTTCATATGAATACCGATTCTCTTGCTAATATTGTTAGTTTCACACCATCTCCCCACGGAACGTGGAAATTCATTTTTTCCTGACTTGCATTTCCCGGCTATTGCGAATTTTCTAGTTTTCTTTTATTTAATGCTTTTATTTTCCATTTCATTTTTGGTTTACTGCGGTTTTTCCTGTTTTACTTTCCACTTTTATTCATGTTTTCTTGTTGAAACTTCACATTTCTGTTTTATATCACTTTTTTCTTCTTCATTCACGTCATGCGAGTTTTGAGAATAGGTGTTAATTTTCTTCATGTATGAAGTTTTCACCATCAAGTATTCTAGTTTTCTTTCTAGTTTTCTTTTATTTAATACTTTTATTTTCCATTTCATTTTTGGTTTACTGCGGTTTTTCCTGTTTTACTTTCCCCTTTTATTCATGTTTTCTTGTTGAAACTTCACATTTCTGTTTTATATCACTTTTTACTTCTTCATTCACGTCATGCGAGTTTTGAGAATAGGTGTTTATTTTCTTCATGTTTTTTGAAGCTAATGAAGTTTTTACCATCAAGTATTCGAGTTTTCTTTTATTTAATGCTTTTATTTTCCATTTCATTTTTGGTTTACTGCGGTTTTTCCTGTTTTACTTGCCACTCTTATTCATGTTTTTTTGTTGAAACTTCACATTTCTGTTTTATATCACTTTTTACTTCTTCATTCACGTCATGCGAGTTTTGAGAATAGGTGTTTATTTTCTTCCTGTTTTTTGAAGCTAATGAAGTTTTTACCATCAAGTATTCTAGTTTTCTTTTATTTAATGCTTTTATTTTCCATTTCATTTGTGGTTTACTGCGGTTTTTCCTGTTTTACTTTCCACTCTTATTCATGTTTTCTTGTTGAAACTTCACATTTCTGTTTTATATCACTTTTTACTTCTTCATTCACGTCATGCGAGTTTTGAGATTAGGTGTTTATTTTCTTCATGTTTTTTGAAGCTAATGAAGTTTTCACCATCAAGTATAACAAATCTTTTTTAATCATTATTTTTATCAGAATCTTTTGCTGAAAGAAGCAAACATGTGTATATTATTATTTCAACAGTGTTCATGCGGTCCTTAAAGCATTTAAAAATTCGTTGCATTTATATTGAAATAAGGAAGTTATTGTTAAATCTAAAATTAATATTTTAAAACTTGCGATTTTGTTACCGGTGTTTTGAAGTTATATATTGCAATTGATAATTTAATAATGTGGTGAATATAATCGTAATAAAATACTTTATCTGGTTAGTTCGGCTGCCACTATTACAGTTAATTCTGGACCTTGCGAATTCTGTTTAAAAGGAGACTATAAAGTAACTGTTGAACACGTTGAGCGATATTTTAAGACGAATTTACGAAAATCCATTTTAGAATGTATAAAAACATATGGATGCTATTCGCAAATTATCTTTATTTAAAGAAAGCCACGTAACTCACATATTTAGTAGAATGAAACAATTTTTAAAAAATGAATCACACAATATTCTTAAACATACACTTTTAAATCTTTTTTAAAATATCACTTAATATTCACTAATATTTTCAATTATAGAAAAAGAAAGAAATAACGGAGTAAAGAAATAAAAGAAATATCGAAAAAAATAATGCAAATATATATAAAACTTTGCAATTGTAAATTATAATTTCTTCCAAATATTTTAAAATTTTTAAGGGATCTTTTTCGTGATTTGTCCTCCAACCCTGCACGTGAAATAATACAAATTAGATTTTAGCATAAAATCTTCATATTTAAAGATGATAAAAACACTTTAAATGCAAATAATGCCTTATAAAAAGATCATGTGCTCAAATACTAAAATCTTTGAAAATTAGAAATAATTCGTAAATCGTCATAAATTATTTATAAGGGTCAAATTGACCTCAAAGGGATTTTAGGCTAGTCCAAAATCAGACTGTTCTAGTGTTAACCTAATCGGTTAAAAATGTTTTTAACGCTCGTAATTTTTTTTTAGTAATCCATGTTTACTAAATGTCTTTCTTAATACCAGTTATATTCACTGACACTAAATTATTAAGAAATAACATTTCGTGGTTTTAACGTCAAACCAATAATCATTTCAGTGTCCTCAAGGATCAGTTACAAAACCATCTCGGTTTTCTAGACCTCATAAGTTAGCTGAGACCTTGAAATGCATTTATTTCAGTATGTCGGTTTCACTTTATTATTCTAAATTATTTCTCTTTTTATCAAAATAGCACAAAAATTAATTATTTTGTTTTTCTTGCTTATTTCTAAATTCGAGTTGTTTCAATTACGTGAAATTTTTATTTACTGATGATAATATTTAAATTGCTGTGTTACTGATGAACAGATGAAGTGAGTTACATTTGAAGTGAGGTTTTTATAACAGTTATCATTTTTACTACGAGGAAAAAGAGGATCGATTTAAAGGTAGTTGTTTTTGCTAAACAAAAGTTAAAATTTCTCTTAAATTCCGCATGCCTCTTAAGTTATTGTAAATTCTTCATTCAGCTAATTAAAGAATTTTTTAAAGTATCATAGCTATAGCGATGACGCTAGAAACTAATTAAAAAAATAAAATTACCCAAATAAATTATTTAACTATGTTATATAAGTAATGTTGCACAATATTAAAAAAAGTTTAAGGTACTTCTTTAGTAATTATGCAAATACATACATTATTTTTCTTGTAATAAATCTCAAACTCTATTTCTCTCTGTTTTACGTACTGTATTAAGGCTTCTAAAATACATTAAATATAAAATAAATTTTAATTAAATTTTTTTTATTAAATAAACTAATTATGATATGCTAATTAGTGGTATTAAGAAAATGATATATTTATACATCTTATTTTTAAGACAAATAATTAAAAGTTTTCCTTCAAATTAACTTTTCTTAATTTTTTTTTTATCTTTCGTTTACCGTTCATTTTCGAAACTGCTGAATATCGTTAATTAATATGTATAATTAAAATTCCTTTTCGCAAAAAATAATTAAAATAATTTAATTAAAGGTGAATAATATGCTAATGCCTAATAAATTTTGATTCTGCTGAAACAATAAATCTGTGAAATATTTCCTTCGAAAGAATTATTAGCAATTTTTCGACATTAATTGTTCGAGTTGTCAAGTTCAAGTAAAGATACAAAATATTTCACTTGATAAAATTACGAGAAAGCTATTAAGAGAATAAATTGCAAGCAATATCTTAATACTCATTAATTTAACTTAAATCTATGCCATATATTTACGTAGTTTAAATGATATTCATTTATGTAGTTGAAAATGTCAAGTATTTTATGTAAAATAAATACCAGCCACGTTTATTTCACATAAAATATAAATTTTGCAGAATAAGTATAGTAATATTCCTTACTTGTGATTCTTAACCAGTAAGCATAATATAACATTTCCACACGTTATCGAGGTTTTTTTTATGAAATTAATCAAACATATACTTTTATAATCAGAGAAAACTCAAATTTATTTCTTTTTTGCCTTAAATACGTAAATAATGAGGCTATCAAGTAGGTCTTATGTTTTTAATTTAAATAAAAACTTCTTTATGTAGAGAGTAGGTTTTTTGAAATCAACAACTCAAGAGCTGGGTGCGACAACATTGTGTACAAACAGATAACTTAAAGAATAACATTACCCATTCTAGGCAATTGCTTAAGATTCCGTTAATGTGCAATACACGAAAAGAAATAGAAGAATTGTATTATATACGAACAGTTTAATTACGTGAATTCTGAAGGCATTTTTGCTGAACCATGCACCATATTTAAGCGGAATCAATTTAAAAGTTGTTTTAAAAAAGAATCAAATGCTGTTAGAAACTATGTATGAAGGAAAAATGAAATGGTGTCGAAAAATATCAGAAAATTTTAAAATGTTAAATACTGCATTTATGTAAGGCGGATATCGTTGGTGAAAAAGATAAGTCAGCAACATCTTTCAATTCAATTCAATGGTTGAAAACGGAACATACTTTTTAAAAAGTCCGAAAATCGTAGACATGCAGTAAGTTTTTAAAATTTATACTCCTAAAGTGTTAAACAATGATCTTTATCAACATTGTCTCTGTTGCAAATATACTTAGTGTGGCGATGACTCTACGTTAATTCAATTCGATGGCAGTTTTCCGACTACATTCAATCTTTCTCTGATTATTTCGTAGGTATCAGCAGTAATAATGATATTCATTTGTTGCAGTTTAGTAAGTCACTCGTAACCTCCAGAATAATTTATGTAGTTCTGCGTTATAGCGGGATTCGACAACACTAATTCCACGGTTCAGAGCGATTAGCAGAACAGCTATACCATATGAAATCCCAGAGCATTTTTTTTGTACATATAACAACCGTATACTTGCATACAAGTATAACGTGCAGTACTGAGATATCGAATGCCGAAAGGTAACATCCTTCCACCAAACGAGGCATTGGGTTCAATATTGTTACTTTGCCTTTCTCATTTTTGTGCAAATCTTCTCTTCAAATTGACAAAAGACAAGCCATTCATTGTATGAAGAGCATCAACCTACTTATTTTTTAAAGCAAATTTATTTATTTATTGTTACCCTCCTAGATTGTTACACTCCCACGAATTTTGAAACCACAACCTCTGGGATTTATTTTTGAATTGGGTATAATTGGGTCCTTATTTTTTTTTCTTTCTTAACACATTAATTTCTTGTAGTTTCAGAGAGTTTAAGTAACTTAGAGAATTTCATAAAAGTTGAAAAAGCCTGTCTTATTAGTTTCCTTGAGTTCAAATGCCTGGCTGGTTCAGAAATCTCCTAAAACGCTGCCTGAGATGAAATCTTCGCTTCGTTGCTTAACTGAATTGACTAGCAGAAGATGTCAATAAGACTTGGGAAAATTCTGCATGGTGCTAAAAATGCTATTCAAATCAATACTACTAAATAAACTATCATTCCAACACTAAACAGTAATTAGAATAGTGAATAGTTGTCTTTGTAATGATTTACAACAGTGAAAAGTTATATTTTGTATGGAATATTACTTTTGAGTTAACTCTTTATTTAATAAAATGAGTTAAATTTTTCATGTATCTTTAAGAGGCATCTCATGAATGCCTAAATGAAAATCATATTGTGAATCATAAATAATTTACATTCAAATCATTATATGAAGAGCATATACCAAAAGAAAAAAAATCATCGTTTTGCAGAGTTACTTTAAAATCATTTAAACGTAATAAATTCATTCTATTTTCATATAACATTTCTTTCCTTCCCATTTCCTACCAGAAACATGCATAATGGATAAGATTCCTCTATTCTTACATTCATATAGAAATAAAATAAAAATCGTGAATATTATAGATGAAAATTGAGATTTTTCAATGTTTTCTTCCTCCACCATTTGCGACTGTTGGACATTTAAATCATTTCTAAAGACATTCTGCTCCAGAAAATATTACCACTTCGGATACAATGTCAGGGACATTTCATTGCGTCTATAAATATCGCAAATATAGGTTGAGACACGGAGGTACTTTCAAAAGGCATGTTCTCTTCTGTATTGAAGATATGTGCATAATAAATTCATTTCGATTTATCTTCTTAGTATAAGTTGCGTGCTCCACTTGACGATTTCTAGAAAATGAGCATTTCTGCCAGTCCTTTGAAACGAAAATGGCAGGAGATAGAATTTGTGGAATCTTGAAAAAGTGATTTAAAGAATATTTCGGGTTCCATTGTTTTGAAATAAACAAGGAGATATTCTATTTATGTCATTTTTTTAAAATAAAACATGCTTTGTGAAATTCTGAACAGGATATTTTATTTGAAAAGCCCGTAAATATTATATTACACCGAGGAAATAAATATTATTTCCAAGTACTATTTTCAATTTGTACTTAGTTAAAATAAATTTCTTTTAAAAAAAAGTTAAATAGTTTGGATTTTTTTCTAAAATTTAAAATTATACTGTTAGAATTGAGTATACATTAAAACGTAAGAAGAATTTATTATTCCAAAAATGTATATAAAAAGGTTTTTGCGTATTGAATGAAAAATGTACATTTAAGTAGGACAAACTATGAGATTGTTAAAATATCAGCTGTTTTCCTATTTTATTGCAATGCAGTTGTTTTCCTATTTTATTTGCAAAATTTGATTTAAATTTATTTTTGTATTAAATTTAAAAATTTCTCAGAGAAATATGAGTAGCTTTAAGGAAGTGATTTCTGGTTCTTTGTATTTAATTTGCATGGCATTCATTCTTGTTCCAACTTTGATTTAACTAAAATAGTCTTAAATACTATTCTAACAATCGAAAAATGACTCATTAATCATGTACTCATGTAAAACTCATGTAAAATTATATATGCTATTAATTAAAATTATAGTTATTAGTTGTATGATAGATAAATTACATAAATACCTATAAATTCCACAAAAGTATACGCAGCAGAGAATGTGCATTAAATAAATCAGTTCAAATAAATTATAAATGAAAAGGATTTTAAAATAGTGTGTTAGTTGTTTAAAAATAAAAAGTGATTTAAAATACGATCTGCTCTAAATTAAGAGTCTAAAAATATTTTTAATAAGAAAATAGCTATTTACAGAAAAGAGGAAGCAAAGAATTAATGGATCTATAAAATTTTTAATGGAAGTAATATCTTAAGTATCTTTCATAAGTCACCGGAGTGCGTTGATTATTTATCTATTTTAATTATCGTAATATATCAATGTTTTATATTAAGTTGTTGATGAATTTTGTTATATTTTATCTTCCACAATAGAAGAATTACACTGTTTTTCCATTAGTATTAATAAGTTTTACTTTTGTTCCACTTAGTTAATACGAGCACACAATTCTTTTCTTAAAAATAAAGAAAGGAAAAATGTTTAATAGAAATGATGGATTTAAATTATCATGTTTGTTTCATTTCAAATATACATTTTATTTTGAGTTTTGAGAATTATTTCAAAAACCTTTTCTTATTAGTAGAAATAGCTAATCATAGCAAAACTTTTGAAACAGAAAAATTTTAAATTTTATCTTTCTAAGCAACAAAATTGCAAAAATACTTTTTATATGGCAACTAACCTATATGTTGTTAATCTATTGCTTAATAGTGATCTGTTCTTTTATCGACAGTAGAAAAACTGAATAATTTTAGATAAATAAAAAGAAGCTCATATCTCTCATATCCCTTACATACGCATGTTTTTTTTAATTAGAGAAAAAGAGGAAAAACAATTATCACAAAAGACGGTTAGTTCATGTCTCTTTTTCAGAAAATTCAAGTTAAAAACCTTGTTTTGTATCTTGAGAAAAAATTTAGAAACCACTCATTATTAGTAGAGAAAATTTGTTTTAGTCAAATTTAGATTACAAGGAAGAACGAAGAAGGAAAATGTTGTTTGTTCTTTCCGCCAAAGGAGAATAAATTTTAACAAGCTACACAATTTTGTCGCCAACACATGTACCAAAGAGTTCGGACTCATATTTTATTCATTTTCCACTCTTCACTGCGAATATCTCATATATTTCATTCATAATTCAGGAAAACAAGTTTACAGTTCTGGACATTATCATTTCGTAAAACTCAAATGTTACATGTTTATTATTTTATACGATTTTATGTTTCAGATGAAAAAAAAAAACCATATTCAAAAGCTTCTACTTTATTTCTAAAGTCTTTCCATCCCCCATATGTTTTTAAAATAGTTTTATGCGTTTTTTTTAATAAAAGACAACTATAACTTCTTAGTATTTTCTATAAATTAAATTTACTTTATTCATTTTTTAAATTCCTTGTGTTAGTTTTTGTTAAGATAGTTGTAGTTGTAGATAGTTGTAGCTAGTTGTATAAACAAGTTTTTTGAACAATTCAGATTATCAGTGAATGGATTATCCTTCTTTCTGGTTTATTGATGATCCAGTTTGTCTTTGTGTGTTGATTTTTTTAAAACTTCATGTAATATTCCGAAACTTGGAACTGAAACAAAACTATAACTTTGGTACAGTCATTAGGTAAAAATATATTTATTTTCTGAATTAATAACGATATTTATGAGATAAATTTGTTAATTTTTGACCAATAGTGTTATGGTTTTAATGCTACTAATTATTCTTATTATCGAACCACGTAGAGAAGGTCTGTTCTGATTAATTTAAAACGGTAAAACGTACCATTTATTCATCTCAAAACAGCACAAAGCAGGTTTGCAATTTTTATTTTGCCTCTACAGCACTAGTAAGGCGCAATCATCCATGAAAACCATGAATGGGTTGAGCATTCTTCATTTTAAACGGTTAAGCATGTTTAAAACAAAACATCCGTGAAAGCAAAATGCACCTTTTATTCAACTCAAAACAACATATAGGTGCTTGTAAGAGCATTCAGATATGTTCTTTTGTCTCCAATGCACTAGTTTGATGAAATCTTCTGAGTATGTATTCGCATGATTTTACGTACTCGTGTTCTTATAGTACATTTAATCCAAACTCAAAATTACTATCTACTCAACGCTTTTCGTTGGTGAACAAGTAGCAAATGAAAAGGTGGCAAAGATTTATTAAGTCTCAATATCAGAAAAGAAATTCTGGTCAGATAAAAGCATATATTGGTTTTCAATTTTGAAATATTTTATCTGAATCACTTTCTGCAATTCGAAATAAATTTTTTGTAAGAAAATAAATTTAGTACGTTTCGAGATAAAAACTTAAACAAAATTTCGGATTTTAAAAGTTCGTCCAATATAGATTTAAGTGATATAATTTTCTAAAAATTTTGATCATTGTTTTTCAAGTGTGTAATTTTGTGATTACAGAATAAGTGAAAAAAATATTTTTTCACAAAATGCGTTCAAAATTACCTACCTGTTGTCACGATTTATCGAAGAATATTTAAAAGGATACCCATTAAATCAGTATTCCTTCTAATCACGTCATAGCGTGCTTAGAAGTACAAAATTCCAGTTTTCTTTAAAAATAAATTAAATATTATCATCATTTTTGAAAACTTTTCTCCTCTGAAATGGCATTGTAAATTCCACAAAACTTCGAAAACAAGTAGTTAAGTTTTCAAAAGTTCTTTTCATGACATGGATGTTATAGGCATATAATTTCATCATTTGAAATAAATGCCTCGTGAATCTGTGTTAGACAGTTGTTGAAGAAAGCTGTACTGAACTTTGTTGTAAATTTATAAATCTCTATATTTTTACAAGTGCGTGCAATAAAATAGAAGGGAAGTTAACTACATTTATTTTATATTATGTGACAGAAATTATTTTTTTAAGAAATTGTAAAATTTGCGAATTTTTTAACGAATAGCTTTTGTTTTAAGTGTGTTAATATTTAGAGTAGTAGGGTAGATGTTTTAAAAATATTATATGGATCATAAAAGAATTTATGATGTGATTCAAATATCCGTAATCAGTAAAAAGATAAATGCATAACATCTAATCTGTATAGTGCCGATACTTCAATTGTAAGGAATAAAAAATTTCAGCAAAAAAATTTTCAAAATTTAGATTTGTTGTAATTTTTCACGGTAAGTTCTTGCATTTCATGGTGGAATTACTTGAAACTGGTGTTTATTAAGTTTCTATATGCGTTTTCAAAATGAATAAATAAAAAAATATTATATTAGGACTATGATCTTTTACGTAAAGTTGAAAAATACTCAAGGAAATAGATACGCAAATTCTGTAGTTCTATTACAGACTGATGGATATGCTTTATAAACAAACAAGAATAACTATTCAATGTTATTACTTTTGTTTGTCAGAACTGTTTTTCATTGAAACAAAATACAATGCAAGTCTATCTCTTTCAAGTTTAGATATCCTTTTTCAAAAAGTATAAATTTCATGTTTTATGATGTTTCGACTTTTTTTAATGCTCGAAGAATTCAAAAAAGTATTAAAATTTGTCTTTTATTTAGAAAGGAAAGAAGGAAAAGAGCTTTTTTCCGTAATTAGTTTGTGTAATCTTAATCAAAGAATCATTTAATCGTTCATTGTAGTTCTGTAATAAGCAGCTGAAGGGTTTGGTGTGGAGGGTATAGGGAAAATAGTACTTCCATACTTCGTGTAAGTTAATAGTGAATTGTGGCCTATGCAAGCATTTAATATTCTAAACTAACAGAACTATTTAATGCTCATTAAAAAAGCTAACTCTTAATTTATAGCTGCGTTTTGAATGGGATCAAACATGGAACGCAGTAGTGAGTTTATTTTACATTCCTATCAATGATAGTATAATAGTGATTGAAAAGTATCTTTCCTATTTTGAAGCTCAATAGCATGCTCTCACACATAAAAAAAAACAAGTAAGATTTCATTTTCTTTCACTTTATTTCGGAATACTATTTGCCTGTTAAAATTAAGGGTCTTAAGAGATATTTTGGCTTAATATTTTTTTGTATCACAGTCGCAGTTGGCTTAATATTTTTTGTAACACAGTCTTATATCATAGTGGAATTTAAAGAGTTCTTTAAAATATCATAAAGCGTCCATGGCTAAGAATTTTGTTTTTATATTTTACCAGTACATAACATGATTTTGTTTAAAAAATGATTAACGGAAAATAATTGTTGTTGTTTCTAATGCCACTTGCCATATTAGCGAGCCTGATTGGTGAAACTGAGCAAATTTAAGGCAGAGCGTGCGTTTCTTGTTTTTCAGTGGCGCCATCTATGGCCAAGAATTCGACTTCTGCCACACCATGCGTCGCACCCGTTCATAGGGCGGACGTATTATAGGGCGGACAATCCAGTACCTCCACAGGTATTGATTTGTAATGGGAACATGGAGGACATGCGACTCGACAGATTTAACGTGAATCAGTTATTTTACTACACGGGGGGAGTCCTCGGCCGGCGGGGTTCTAATTCACGAACTCTCGGACATGGGCCCACCTATCTACCGACCAGGATATCCCGGCCACGAAAAATAATTAAAGAATGGAGACAAGGAGAAAAGGACTAGGAAAAAGTCAGTTTTTGTTGGCCCATGCACAAGTATCAGATACTTTCAGATTTAATGCTTTCATGCATATAAAAGTGCGAAGGAAACTTTTATAGTCACTCTGTATTAAACCAATAATTCAACACGACATTTGAAATCAACTTTTTTTTCTTGAAATGCTTTTCCGTTTCATTCTTCTTTCAGGTTTTGCGTACACCGGACTATACAGTTACATCTCGTTATTTTGATTACTTATATAGCTTACACTCGTTTCATTTCTTTCGTTTCGATTCAGCTATCAGACGCACAAGAAAACCATTTTCTTATGCATTTTTTAACTAAAAAATAAAATTTTATACGAAGTAGAAGATAGCTAACCAAAAATAATAAATCCCATTGTCAAGAGGAGTAGGTTAAATTTTAAGAAGTGATAGTAGTTATTGCGTTTTTTATTGTAAAGGAATAACCATAAAAATTCCGAATGGTGGTGCACTAAAATATGTAATGAAACATATTTTTAAGTTAATTTACGGAACAAAATTAAGATTGAATGAGATTCAGATTTACATTATGTTTGAACTATAACTTTTTCATTATAGCATATATAAATTTCGCCTTTTGTGCATAAATCTTGCAAATTTAATATCAGTTCTTGGATAACAATACTTGGGAAAAAGAACTATTTCAATGTATTATTAAGGAGAAGAAGTTTAATCAATTTCATTGTGCTCCGAGAAATAAAAAATGTGATCAAAACTACCAGAACATGGGGTTAAATCAGCCGTGTTTCTGGCTACATGGGAATTCCAAGAAACAAGATAATTTCTTTGAAGTGCTTTGGTAATGACATATTGGTAAGATTAGTAAAGAAATCCGAATTTTATTACCACGCTGTTTGTTAGTAATTGCGGTAAATTGAGGTAATTTTAAGCAAGAGTCGGTCATTTTAATAGTGTTGGTATTGTTTGATATCGCAGTCGGTAATTTAATACTTTTTCTGACAAATTTTCTTTGACGTAGGGTTTACTGTTAACATCAACCAAAATTAGAAATAATAAAAGTTATGCATTTGCAATTGTACAAATGCCTGGACAAAATTGGTTTAAAATTACAAGGCTACGGAGTTGAACATTAGTAGTCGTAAACCCAAAATTGGGTCTGCTGTTCAATGACGGATATAATATCTTGTCAAATTGCTGAACAGATAGCTTAAAACTGAGAATCACACCACAAAGATAATGAACCCACTACCCCTACGTTTCTGAGCTTTCAGTAGAAGGAGAACACCACGCGTCAATGGATACCCCAATAATATATGGTTAATTTACTTGAGCCCCGCCATGAAGTATTTCGCTAACAGCTCTGAAGCGTATATGTAGGGAGTTCGAATCCCGGTATAACATTCATTGCATATTCTTTGCTGTCTTTCTTAAAATTGAGCTGTCTGTTTTTCTAACTGAAAAGAGATTTTAAGCCGTTCTTTATAATTACAAAGAAACTCTTCTATGTACTTAAATAAATAGTAAATCCCATTATCTTATAAAATATGGATAAAACAGTCAACATTGTATGAGTTTAGTACTCTTTAATTGAATTCTTTGATATTTTTAAAGCACTTTAATTAAACATTTGAAACCATCATTCTTATCCCTTTAACCCTTGTTATAATTGGGAAATCATATAAGAATAAGAAATGGTTAAACAATCATCTATCTCTTATGAGCCATTTTAATGAACTTCCATTTTAAATAATCCTTAGATATGTAGACAGGTTATTATCCTTCTATATGGTATAAAAGAATGACATCAAAATGATAAAATTATCAAATAAATGGCGATATGATTCATAGTTTATTTTGGTAATTTATCGTGATACATTAGAGCATAATATAAAAAACATTTATTTAGTTACATTTACTTTCGAGATTTGTATTTTTTACTAAATATATTGCAATAAGAGCTACAATTTTGAAAATCAGTATTTCCGATATGCTAAAACAACATCGAATGGTAAAATTACAATATGAATGGTTCTTATGCCGTATATTTTGTTTAATTCTGAGAATTGTGGTTTCTTTCAGCAGAAATCTCTTTATCATACAAATAAGGCAATTTTGCCAGAATATTTTTCTCCTTGTGGTTTTATTCTGATAATCAAAAAATTTCTACAATTACAATCTAAAATGAGGTATTTTGTGTTTGGCAAAGATCTTCGAAATGTTTATAGGATCATTGAAAATCATTTTGGGTTCCTTAATTGAAAATTAGCGATGTGAAGAGTATAATCTTAATTTTTTTTCTTTTAGGTAATGTTTTGTAAGATTCATGAATTCAAATTTTCATTAAATTTCACTTTAGCATTTTTGAGTTAAAAAAACTGCATTATTTCCTTGTTTTATAGGACTTGTTGATGGAGACGAAAAAATTTCATTCGCGTCAGCTCAGGTTCTTTTTCTTTTTCCTTTTTTTTGTTATTCTGCCTTTCTTTGAGATCTTATGCAATTTCAGTGTTATGGTTCTCACAATTCATTTAAAAACTATTAATTTTATCTTTCATAATCTTAAATTTTAAACTTGAAAATATCTGAAACTCTCCGCTATGTTTGATTTGTTTAAATTTTCTATGAAAATGAAATTTTTTGTTGCTAAGGGAGTCCATGGATTAGCGGATGCCCTGTACAGAGTAGCCAGATTGGGCTACAAGTAGCGGATTGGGCTACTTTTAAAACTCCCCGCTACACAAAATTGAATTTGGGCTACCCGCTACATTTTGGGCTACTCATTATTTTTCAAAAACTACAAATCTTAAAAATGCGCTACTTAGAAAATTTCATGCGACTTATCTCACAGAAATACTTTTATAAAAAAAAATCTTCCTTTCCTACTACAAAATGAGAGATTCTGTAAAGTCTGCAGTTTCTTTATCTTTTTTAAAATTATTTTCTTTTATTTCTGAAAACGTATCAACTTTAGTTTTGGATTCTTGTTTTGTGTCACCGTGCAGAGTCCAGAATCTCTCCATATCTATGCTTTAGAACTCGTGAAAACGCAAAGATATATATGGAAAAATGCATGGCCGGCTAGTATGATGGGGAAAAAAAGCTTTAACTCCAACCATTATTAATTGCTTATCATCTGGAAAAATCACGTGACCTGCAATCTGAGCTAAAACGAAATATTGAATTTGGCGAAATTATGAACGCAGCTCATTGAAATTTAAGTCCCTCAGTGGACTGATCGTTAAGACACGGTTTCCAGCAGATCATTGAAGTCAAACATCACTGGCTGAGCCGCGATGGCTCAGGAGAGAGACTGTTCGCCTTCCAATGAGGTGAACCGGGGTTCGATCCCGGCGGTGGCTGGTCGATACGAATTTCGCATCCTGCTTGCACCGACCACAGAGCTGACTTGAAATATCCTCAGTGGTAGACGGATCATGGGTTTGAGTCCCCTTGCCGTGAGGCTAACTATGAGAGTTCTCGTGGTCTTCCTCTCCATGTAACACAAAGGCCGATTAGTTCCATCAAAAGCAAAATTTCACCCAACACTTGATCCAGGAGTTCCCTTGTCTTCTGGATTGGATTCAAAATTACAAGGCTACGGAGTTGAACAGTAGTAGTCGTAAACCCCAAAAATTGGGTCGGCTGTTCAACGACGGTTATAAAAAAATAAATAAAACGTCACTGGCTGCGGTCAGTGTGCGGGTGGGTGACCACGTGGATCAGTATGCTTAGGGACCGAGGTCGTGCGGTATGGGTCCTCGTTAAACTGTTCTTCAGTAAAGTGCTTGACTTCACGCGCAGGTCGTCGGGCTACTTAAGCGGGGGGTGCCATGACCTCTGCAGGGGTTCAAAATTGTGATGACATGTCTTTGGATCATCGGATGTAGCCCAGCCGTCGCCAATCATAAATGAACTACAAACATTGAAATTTAACTATATTATATATATATATATATATATATATATAAAATCA
>NC_092210.1:65821826-65822966 GCF_043381705.1 Parasteatoda tepidariorum | reverse complement strand
CATGCAATTTGAATGATTTTTCGCAGTTCCATGAACATTTGAATTTAGACCATTTTTTTGTAGATTTCAAAATTTTCGCAAACTTTTGACCGGTAGTGTATATATAACGCAGTTTTTTTGGGCTACAAAATGTTCGAATGCGCTACTTTTGAAGCTCACATTCGCTACTTTTTAATCTTAAGTTCTGGCAACACTGTCCAGTCCATTACGACCATGACTAGATCCATCTTTGGTAAAAAAATTGATAGATTTCTTGAAAATATTAATTAGTGGCCCTTGCAAGTAAAATTTAATTCTCTAGATCATTCGTATCTCACATTTAACATTTGTATTAGCATTTTTGGGTCTCAATTGTTTGAAAGCGAGACGGAAGCTTTTATCTAGTTAAAGCAAAAAGAATTTACTACTTACTTTGACTAAACCATTGCATCAAACTCAATGCATGGGGATATAATTCAATGCAGAAATTAAGGAGCAATGTTTAGAGCAATACGTTGCAAGTGTCTAAAATTTAATACATTTTTGACTCTTTAATACATTTTTGACTCATTCCTACTAGAAATGCTTAAAGTGAAACATAATCATTTCCATCTTCCTAGGAATTACTCCGAGGTAGGCAATTCCCATTTTGATTTGATATTTTAACGGAATATATGGAGGTATTGCTGTAAAAAATTACACAGTTGTTTGACGACATTTATTTTGTCCCATTATTGAAATTTTTGCTCGGAGAATATACCAGAAAACGGTTTAGCCAAGAACAAAGAAAGTCTCGTGAAGTTTGAGTATCCATCTTTTACAGTGAACACAGCAAGATGTAATAAAGAATATCAAAGATCAACATGAATTTAAAATTTAGAGGCTGTTGTATATACTAGTGAAGCATCAATTTGTTTCACACAATTTGAACTTGGTTCCAGCAAGAATTGTATGCAATTATATTATAATGACAACTTTAGGAACATAGAAAACATTAAATTCCATGCAATTCATAAGCCAAAAAAAGAGGTAAAATTCTTTTCTCCCTATTTTTCTTGAGAAATTGAAATGAACGTAAGATTATTTCAGTGTGTAAGACAACGTAAAAATTGTAGTCAGAGCTATATGAGAATTTGCAAGTTACGGGACTTTTTGATGACA
>NC_092210.1:65649172-65821326 GCF_043381705.1 Parasteatoda tepidariorum | reverse complement strand
CGCATAGCTCGAAATTTTTTACAGTGTAGTGAATGCTACTTTGCATAAATCATTTGATTCATAGCATTTGTCTAGCAATGTAATTTTTTTTCTTATATACTAATTTTTATGCAATGGTCTTTTTGTTATGTTACGTACATCAAAAAATGTACCTATTTTTTCAACATCTTAGAAAATAGTGTAATTTTAATATCATTAGCTTTATTATGATCTTATATAAGAAGATTCCTCTTTTTATTTGTGTTAATTACATCTGTACTTCTGTCCTGCCAAGTCAAATAGAAGAAAACTAACGTATAATCCTGCAAAAATCTGCATTTTGTTTAATTTATTTTTTGTTGTATACCTGTTTAGGCAGTGTGGGTGCGATAGTTCCTGTTTTTCAGTGGCGCCAGGAATTCGACTTCTGCCACGCCATTCACACAACCGCAACCCGTTTATAGGGCGGGTCACATTCACACACAGAGGAGAAAGGACATAGTACACAGAGAGAGAGAAAGAATCATCCATGCCTTGCCCGGAATTCGAACCCAGGACCTTTCTGATGCAAGAACAGTTCCCTGACCCCTACACAGGCCGGTCGGCATTTTTGTTTAATCTGAAGAATATTATTCTGACTCGAAATCTCTGCATTTGGAATCATTTCAGTGCATTTCATAGAACAGAGATCTCCATTTTCTAAATCAATGTATTTTGAACAAATCCCTATTATAGTATAAAATGGAGTTTCATTTCATGCCTATATGTTAAAAGTATGCGAAAATCGTAAATTTCTTTAAAATGACATAAAATAACTTACATCATCCGCAAAAATAAATTCGTATTTAAGTAGAGATACTAAGTTTTATGTTTTTTTATTGCCACATATACTTCAAGTGGTAGCAAAGTTTAAACTTTAATGAATGATTTTTGTTTTAAAAAAAGGGGCTTAAAATGACTTTTAGTACATGGTATATTAACTATACAAATGAAACTTGATAAACATGCAGAGAAAAATTAAAAACAGTTTCTAAAATCAGTTTTATTAAAATTATATAATTTTGAGTGAAATCAAATTGAATTATTATATAAAGAAAAATGAAAAAAATGTCTTCTGCAATAAGTCTTTAAAAAAGATATGCCTAGAATCTAATCAGCTAATGCGTTGTATAAAATTTCATTTTGTAAAATTGATTTATATCAAATTATTGTAGTATTCGTGTAATAAGACATTCTTAAAACTTCTATTATTATTATAACAATATTTTTTATCAACTCAATAAGATGAATAAAATAGCCAATTGAAATGGATGAGGAAGAAAAATCAAAAAAGGGAATTCCACCTAATTTCCTTTTTTCCTGAAGCCATTAAGAAAACAATTTTCCAAAATGCGTTTTCGGTCATTTTGCCATGAGTAATTTCGTTGCTAATTTAAACGGACGCCTTTCGAATAAAAAGTTCTGATTTATGTAAATAGCATGCTATTCATAGTCGAATGTTTCATAGACTATAAATCGATTTTCAACCAAATTCTCGCAATAAAAGTAGAGTTATGAATCTTTGAGGAATAATATCTAAATTTGTGGGAAAAAATAATTATATTTTCATTCTGAAATGGTTTGAAAATGTTGCCTATCACGCCACTATGGCATTTTGAAAATGTCTTAATTAATGAATTCATTTCGGGAGAATTTGCAGCCAAGATTTGTTTTTATACTTTATTTTTTTGTTTTAATTTAGGAAGTACGAAATTACCTTAGGGTATGAAAGAAAGCTAATGTTTGAACGCTGCTTTACTTAGTAAAAGAATTCATCCCCAGAACATTGTTAGAATTTTTTACTGAAAGTAGAACATTTTCATCACTCTTTGTTATGCAGTTCTCGTATAAGTAAAGAAAAATGTTACATTGTTTACTATCAACTCTTAAATTTCATTCATTCTGAAGCGATAGATAAATACCACTTTTTAATTAAGCAAGGGAAAATATTTACTATGGTACTTCAAAGACTTCTTACATATTTGCTTGATTAAACTAATTCAGTGCATTGTTTTTATTTAAATGGCTTAAAATATTGAAACTAAGAATTATTAAAAAATTATTTATGTCTAAATGAAACTAGTTTGGTCAAAAGGTGTGATTCATGAATATAAAAATTCTAAAAAAGGCAATTTTCTATTAAATAAAGATAAATTCTATTGCTAAATAAAGATAATTAGACTAAGTCTGGTACTAAAAAAGAAAACATACGTTATTTAAACAATTTATTTGGTGATATTTCGTTTATATGGTAAGGGTTTACCGGAAATTCTGGCCTTCAAAATTGTAGTTCTTACTACCACATATTTAGCAAAAAATGCGAGACTGCAAGGAAAATTAAACGAAATAAATTGTTTTTATGCCACGTTCTGAAGTATCATGATGAAATTATCAGATAATATCACAAATACCAAATTTTATCGCACAATTTAAGAACATATCGTTAATTTTACCGAACCCTTGGCCAAAGATCTTCGGTAACAACTACAGACCTTTTTGGAGTTCCTATATAACCAGAAACAAGGTAAATCTTTGTATATTCTGATAGTTTTGATCACGCAATTTTCTCTCAGTATATTAAAATGAATATTTATGACATTTTTAGAAATAAAGATATTGCGGAAAATAGAGATTGTTTTACTATTTTATACAGCATTTTTCACTATCCTGTAAAAAAAAAAGGCTTTCCTTATTTTTTAAAAAATTTTACGAAGTTGTAACGAATTATTTTATTATGGAACTTTGAATCATGCATAATCATCAAACTTTGCATAAATTTTGAAGAATCCCAATGACATGCTTGTTAAGTTTTTTCTATTTTTTTTTTAGTTTATTTTAATTACGTACAAATAAAATCAGATTAAATATTATGATAATATTGTAAAAAACTTAGTATTACATCAAGGTTGCAGCAATTTTTTAAACCATTGTCTAACAATTGATATTGTTTAACTTGTCGTAGTTTTCTACCAGTGAGTCTAACATTCTTCAAATGAATTGCCTCATTTTTATTTCTGAATATTTGAAATTCAAATAGGAGAAAAGAGCACACCTTTGAACGATTTTTGAAAATTTTGAAATATTCGTGTTTAAAATTAAATAGTAAATTAAATCATAGTTTGACAATGCTTAAAAGTTCTTTAAACATATGAACAAAAAGCAGGAAGTTTTCTGTATAAAAACAATGCATAAAAAAATTTGATGGCATATGGCCAGATAATTTTGAACATATGGGAAGGTAGGTGGCATAAAGCCAGATAATTTTGAACAAATAAATGTCAGCTAATTAACAGTTTTTCATAAAAGCTACTCAGTGAAATATAGCAGTGAGTTAAAGAAAATAACAAATAGTTAAATTATATAAAAATGTGCAGTGTGCCAAAACAAAACGGAATACTTTGAATAACTTTTGATCTAATGATCGAATCGTCGCGTTTTAGGACTCAATCTTAATGTTTCGAAGGGATACCCTCAAATATGCAAATTAATTAATGCAGATAATGTTTTCAAGTTACGACATCAGACACAAAAACGTACTTTCTCCGAATAACATGCATTTTTTCCGATGGATTCGGATTTATGACCCCTGAAATATAGGGGGATATCCGAAATCTGGAAAATATGGTCCCTATAGTTTGGTCAGGAGAGCGAACCAAAGTTTGGACCCCTTAATGTTACTTTTACTTTTTGCGTTTTCGCCGTATCACGAGAAAGTTTTAACCGAATTCAAATATTTTTGCACATAATTATAAAATTTATTTATCTGAAGGTAATTCCATGCAAAAGAAATTGTAAATATTCATTATTTTTTATTATTTAATTAAGCAACAGTAAAAAAAAAAGGAATAGTAAGGTGTAAAATTTTTTACGACATTTTAAAGTGTGTAATTTTACATTTGAAAATACAAAATTTGAAAGAAATCAGTCGGATAGTTCCTGAGAAAATAAATTCAAAACTTGTCGCACATTAAAAATTCGATTTCTCAGAAACTATTCAACCGATTTAACTCAAATTTCGTATTTTAAATGTGAAGTTACGTACTTTAAAATGACGTAAAAACTGTATACCTAATAATTCATAATTCTTTCGACTATTGTTAAATGGAATAATAAAAAGTGATAAATGTATACTAAAATTTACTTTCTGCATGGAATTAACTTTCGATAAACGAATTTTATAATTGAAGTCAAAAAATCTTCAATTAGCGCAATAAGTTCTCGATGTATGGTGAAATACGCATAAAGTAAAATTAACATTAAGGAGTCCAAATTTTTAATCGTTCTCTTGACCAAACTATGGGGACCATATTTCCCAGATTGCGGATGCGTTCAATATTATAGGAGCCTGCACTAACTAGTTAGCATATTCGAGGTCACCTCTTTAAAACATTAACATTAAGAATGTGTCCTTGAACGTGAAGATCCGATCATAAGATCAGAAGTGATTTAGGGTGTTCAGGTGTAGACTTTCTTTGCATTTACGTACACAACTAGGCAAACAATGTAATTAAGAAGGAAAAAAAAGAATGAAATCACATCCAATAGTTATATTTGAACTTAATTTAAATTATTTTATAAAATAATTATAAAAGTTTAAATCATTAAATTTAATTTAAAAATCCGACTGTGTGTATGCATTTCCTAACGTACTACATTTTCGATATAAAACTGAAGAATCGTAACATTTTTAATACGTTTTCCTACATATTCATTGAGTTTATTTGCTTTAAAGTTATTGTTTTTCTTTTATTTCTTTATATAGGAAATTGAGCTAATAGAGAAAGGACTTGAAATTGACCTCTTACTTATTATAACATGTCCTTCTTCAAACTTTGATTGTTCACTTCTTTGAAGGCAAAATGTGCCTTCAAGCTTATTAAAATTTTAAAATTCAAGTGCTAATAGCTAATATTTGTTTTAGTATTTGATCTTTGAAGTAAGCTGTAGTTGTAAAACAGTTTTTTTCTTAACCACAAGAAACTTTGATTGTTCTATATTATGAATTTTTATGATTTAAAGAGTGCTTTCCACATATTTTATCAGTAAATTTCGGTAAAAAGGGCAATTATTTTTTTGTGCAGTGTTTTTCATTGGTATCAGAAATTAACAGCAAATATTAGCACATTTTCGAAGAACAAATTCATTTAATTATAGTTTCCTGTTCTCATATGCGTTTTTTGTATACCATGAATGAAAATCTTACATTTTATTTTATAATTTAATTTTTGATTCGCCAATAGACTTTTAGTTTCTTTTTCCAAGTATACGATGTAAAATTAGAATAACTAGTTGTATAATGTAGAAGCTGCATTGTGTCTATATTTTATATACCTTACTATTGTTTATATTTTTTTAATAACCAAATTAACATAATTTTTATATGCAAAAACCAACTGCTGAAAAAAAGTATAACTGTCAGACGCTTTTTAATACTTTTCAAATACGTAATACTTATAACAAATAAAAATAATTGATTAATCCCAACACAATTTAAATGAATATGGTAGAACTTAAATAAAAACAAAGCGAAGCAACGTAACAAAATATTAAATAAAAATAAAATTAAATTAAATTTTAAGATTCAAATATATTTGTTATAATAAAAGAGCTTTTCTTAGACCTATTAATAATTTCGGAATTACTTTGGATAATAATAATTTTCTTTTCAATTTCTGAAACTATAATCTTTTAATTCAAAATATTTTACAGGAGCTTACTTAAATATATTGAAGTTCAAAATATTAGTTATTAGAAGAAGTATTAAATATTAGTTTTATATTATAGCACGCCTAAGTAGACAAATGCGATGAAGAAATGATTTTTGTTGAAATGATTTTTGTTCCTGATGAATATAGTTGGCATCGATGGCATGAATATGGACTGAATTATATTTTTTCATAATTCAGGAGTTTGGCTTTATTCATTTATTCTATTTGTAGGATCTTGTATGTTGAAGTGTTTTTCTCATAGAACGTTTGGCTTATGTGGTTTTAGATATAATTGTGTTTCTCTAGATTTCGCTTTTTATTTTAATCTTCGAATTTTAGAGTTATTGGGTTTTTATTTTTATTTTGTCTTCGAATATGGAGCCTCGGGCACAGTCAGTTTTCGGTTGAGCCACTGACTACAAAGACGTTCCAGCATGTTTCAGCAGTGCAGTGTGTCCCCTAACCATACCCTCCAACTGCTACGGAATTTCCGTAGTTTCAGAAATCCTCTTTTCAGACGGTAGCAAAATTAATGTCTTAATATTTAAAAAAAAATAATTTTAGCGTAACTTGTCCACTATTACTTATAAAAGTGCAGGCCATATAGCTAGATTCTTAAGTTCTGATAAAAGTTTTATGAGAGATCCATTTGCTTTAAAAATTTCTACTTTGGTTCGCTACCACTAGAAAGAATTATTTTCAAAATCCTCATAAGTTGGAGGATATGCCTAACTAACTGTTTTGCTGACATGCTTAATGATGAAATTTTATTTGGTTTTTATTTAAGTTCTCCCATATTTATTTAAACTGTGCACTAAACACAATTTCAGTTTTATTTAGCGCTTTTCTATTTTGACTGATTGGATTTCATTTTTTGGTCATCATTTTTGCTTAATTCCATTTTTTATACTTTTATTGGATTTGTAAGGTTACCTAATAATTAATACCTTGAAATAGTAAGGTATGCAAAAAGAGAGCCATCACGAAATTAATTATTGTTTTCTATTTTATAGCAAAAATTTTGCATTTAATTATCTTTAACATTTAATTATTTTAAGTGTTTTCAATGTTAAAAAACGCGTTAAATGATTTTTCATTGAAAAGCATGTTGCAACTTTTTTTATTTAAATGTAAATAAAAATGCCACTAAAACTACTTATCTATTAAATACTGATCATCAGTTTAACGTTCAATATAAATTTGCTAAACAGATTATTTATGTGACAAAATATTCCATCATAAATATATTTTTTGATTAAGATTAATACTTTGATATTTTGCTTAACAAAATACCTTATACAACATATTTGCATCTCCATTATTTTGTCACGAATAATAAATAATGAGCCAACCAGTCAAAAATTCCTTATCAAATAAAGTTGATAATTTTCAAAATGAAGATAAAACAAAGAAAAATTATAGAATTTTATGAAAAAAAACGGGGAGGGGGGAATAATAAGTAAAAAAATAACAAACAACAGTTTAAAAAAAAAGGATGAAATTTTATTTAAAAAAACCAGAAAAAAAAGATATAATCTTTTCATCAGCCCACACGATTATATCCGCAAAAAAGAGTTTCTTCGTGTTTTCTTGTATTTATAAATATATATTTATATATACTAGTTTTATATTTTGATGTTTCAGCTAATGAAGAATAATATCCTGTTTATGACTGATAATAATTGAACTCATGTTAATGAATACAGTAATGATATTAAAATAATGAATGTTATATATTTATGCAGTATGGTTAACAATTGCATTACCAATGTTTAATATTAAGAGAGCTTTATTTTCATGAATAAAGTTCAGCCAGTTTTTTTATAAAAGTATTTTTATTTTATTCTCATGACATAATATATGACATATGACGTTTAATTTCTGAAAGTGTTTTGACATTCTATATTCTCTTACGGGAGACATTATGATTTGTGCTTGATATGCTTTATTTGTAATAAAATTATTGCATTTAATGTCCAAAAGTGTTATAAAAAGAAATACTAAATAACGCCCAAATTTATTTAGAATAGATAAAGCGAAAAACAAATTAGCAAATTGTTTGAAAAAAATAACAGCACTTTCTGTTTAATATAATTCGCTAGATATTATTAGAATTATACTGTAGAACTGTAGTAGTTTACAAAATGCTAAAAATGAAAGACCTTTCTAATTATTTTTACTGAAAATATGCATTTGGATACTACTTAATCCTAACAGAGAAGAACAAAAGCTCTAAAACATTATTTTTGTTAAAAATATTTACAGCAAAAAAACTACAGTGTTGTTGTATTTCTTTTTATAAAACTTTTGAAAGATATACTCCAGATACAAATTTTAAAGTTTTACTCAGATACGCATTATTTATTCGAAACATCGAAAGTGTTCTAAATCCTTTTACGCCCAGCTCAGAATGATCTAATTGGCTAACTAAATCACTCTTGGTGAAATTTTAAAGCAAAGAAGTACAAGTTTTGAGAATATCTTTTTCTTTCTCCGTGTGTTGTGCATTAATTTAAACAAGTCGCGCATTCCTGTTGCTTGTATACTCACGAACAAGTTTAGATTCCTCATCTTTTATTCAATGAAAACTTCACGTCTTTCTTCGAAACATTGTACTGTGTTGTACCATTATTATTCACGAGGGTATGTATCGTGAACTCTCTGGGGATAGGTATACTTTTGAGAAAAGCTACTGAATTTTTTGGAGGGAAAAAAAGGGATATTTTTTTAATATGAAGGGAAGAAAAACTCAATTAGAGTATTTCGAAATGCTGCTGTTTTGGGATAATTTAATTGCAATAATATGATTGCTGGTGTTAGTAAAATGAATGAATGTGGAAACTAAAGCATAAAGTATGTGCACTGTAAAAAAATTTCGGATGAAATTAGGGTGCAGGTGCTTCTTACCGTAAAACCCATATTTACCGGAACATGTTACAGAACAAAAAAATCTTATATACCGCAAAAACAACTGTAATAATTACCGTAAAATCACTGAATCACTCTAATTAAGTAATATTACAGTAAGAATTGCGTTATAATATTTTGAGGTGAAATGGAGCTAACGGATGATGCACCCAAAGTGTTGGTATTCAATACCGTAAGTTGTTTCAAATTTTTTACAGTGGCTATATTGATAAAATATTATATTGCGGATATAATCGTGTGAGCTGATGAAAAGATTATATATTTTATTTTCCGGATTTTTTTAAAATTTTTGTCCTTTTCTTCGGTTTCTTGTTATTTTTATTATTATTATTTTTATTATTATTTTTTTTCCCTTGTTTTCTCTACATTTTGAACTTACGTATATATATATATATANATTATTCGCGTTTTTTATTGACACATATGCCATTATTCAGATATTTATTTTCGCGTGCTTAAATAAATGTAATTTGATATTTTCAATGTCAAGTTTAGTTTTATGAAAAAGTATTATGTCAAACTGTTAAAGGAATGGGGAATAATCTTTGATAATCTTCCGTGTTTTCTATTTCTTACAATGTTCTGGAACCTTTTTATGTTTTTATTTCGCTCTGTAGCGCGACAGTGGCATTACTGAGCATCATTCTTTTTTTGTTATTGATACAGACGGACAGCGTAAAAGTAAACTTTAAGAAAAATCGCTGGCGAATCGAAGTAGAAATATGCAGCTAGTCAATGCAAAGGAAAATTCCTTCATTCATACGCATGCCCATTTTAATATTCTAATGACATTTACAATTTCAGACTTTTTTAAATTCATTTTTGTCAATTTTATAAATTCTATTCAATTTTCCAATATATTCAATTTTATTTTATTCAATTCTTGTTTATTTTTTACATTTTAACTTTTTTCCTCATTTTAAAGCATTTTAGTTTTATTTCGTTTAATGTACGGATTTTTTCTAACATTTTTTTCTTATATATTTTAACGACCATTTTGACCTGCAACACCCTTTCTCCCATTAACCCTTTCGTTACGGCAGTCCCTTTACACTGAAGTGACGCGACAGAGCGATGCACCACATTGCATGTCGGTACGCTGATGTTCAGATTTTCTTATATAAATGTCACAAAGCAATTTATTTGGAGATTTTGCAAATATTTTAAATAAAAATGCATCCGACTTACAAAGCATGATAAGCTTATAAAAATATACTTTAAGTGATGTTAATCCTATATGGGTCGATAGAATAATAGCCCAGTGGATATTGAAACAGATTGAACCAGTTATAAAAAACTCTCACGTTAACATAGTTTAAATACGGCGCTCTTACACACAGGTCATTACGTGGATGTCGGCTTAATATGACGCTTGAACACATAAGTCATCATGCTGATGCCGGCTGAATACATCACTCGTACACACTGGTAATAGCGTGCATGCCGGCTAAATACGGCGCTGGTGCACACAAATAGCCGCCTTGGATGTCGGCTTAATACGGCACCCAGGGTTAATTACCAATTAATATTGAACTTCTCCAGTTTCAAAATTTTCATTAAGATTTCGTTCTTACACATTTGAAATGGTCCTCTGAATAATCTGTTGGCACTATATCTTCCAGATTGCAATTACTTCCCTATTATGAGTGGAAAATTCGAATCAATTAGGAAAAAAGGTTAATTCAAGAAAGCTAACAGTGTTCTATTACATAATTAAAAATATCGTCCATGCTAACAAATCAGCAAATTAAAGTTTCATATCCCATGTCATTGAAATTGCAACCCCAGCAAGTGAAAATATTGTGTTATTCAGTAATCAAATGTCATTAAAGATGATACGTTGCGTTCTTTGCCGACTGAATATTTCTTTGAACATCCCTGTTTCAACTTTTGCTGAAACTTTAGATTAAGAGCTACAATTTTTAATTCAAGATTTACCCTAAAACATAAATCTTTAGGCGAAGAGCCATAATTTTAGCATAAATTTTAGACTAAGACCTCAAATTTCAGGCTTAGAATTACAATTTTAGTTTGAAACCTCTAATTTTAGATTCATTCTAACGATGTTTCAGGTATACATACCAATAGTCTGCAACATTCCAACAATACTTGCTCAAGTGCTTGAGAACCACCTTACTGTTGCTAAGACTTTTAAGGTTCTGAATTTTGAAGGCATTGGATTTATGCAACATAACTTGAAATAGTTTAGGTAAATATTAACAAGCTATTTCATTCTACCTTGGATTAGTCCGAAATCTATAAGTAAGGCAGATATTTACTATTTATTCTGTCTATAAATTTTGGATTTTTGACCTTCAGAATGTGAAGGAGTAGCCGTATTTTAGTCCCAAAGTTCAGTCAGAGAAGTGGCCACCATTGAAAATAGTTATTATATAATATCTTACTAAAACTTCTTACGTTGTCAGAAATTTTAGAGACAGTTTACCGCAGTGATTCACAAATTTTCTTAAATCTTATTGCAATGTCAAATGGTATTGTATTATGCAAATTTATCTTTCCTTAGCCTTACACGATGTTATGTTTAATTTTGAACCGAAACGCGGTTTATTTTCCTTTTATTTAAGGGGAGTTGGTAGGATATATATCAATAATGCTAAAATTGACATTTTTCGATGTACCTTTTCTGAGAAATTACTTACGATGCAGCTTTGAAATTTTTGGGGGATATTTGCCATAACAAATAAATAAGCAGAAAAATAATTAAATATATAAATAAATTAATATATAATTTTAAAAAATTAAGAAAAAAAGTCAAAAATTTATAAATATTGTTGCTAAGTTGCAAATGCTGGCGTATATTGAATTTTATATAAATGATAAAATCTTTAGTCTAATAAATAAAGCTTGATTTTTTTAAAAAGTTAATAAAAAATAAATCATTTCATTTTTTAATATTCTATATATATATATATATGAGCTTTTTTAAATTTTTAAGGGCCTGTCATATTACCTGGACCTGTCATATTTTCTGCTTTATTGTTCAATTCTATCAAGAGTAACTCTATTATGGTTAAGTATTAGAATGAAATGAGCAGATTAATTAGAAATCACAACTATCAGCTAAGTATTTATCTCGAAGAATTTGAATAATTAGTGAGAGAAAGTTTTAGTTATGAATACAAACTACATTCATAAATTAAAAACGCTGCTTATCTTGCATAGAGTGTTATATAGAAGGAAATTTCTGAAGTTGATATAACCTAATGCGTTACTTTAGTTGAATAATTAAAGCCTTCCATTTGCATGTAAGCAAAATTATTCATTTCATGTTTAATATTTAAGATGTTTAAAGATTCCTCTGATTCAAAAGTGGCCCTTCCCTAATCCCTGTATTTTTAACGTACCCAAACCAGGCAATGACTCAAACGTAGATTACACTAGTTTTTAAAATGAGTCTCCAGAATTGGACCTTGGAAATAATTAATTGTCGGAGAAAACTGCTTGAGTAAAATATGTCTCTGGGTACTTTAATATGTTACGGAACAAAAAAAAAATTAAAAAACAGTCATTTTCCCAGTAATAGTTACCGCAGAATCACTAAATCACTTTAATTAAATAAATATTACTGTAAAAAATTACGATATAATATTTCAAGTAAAAATGAATTTTTGTAAATGATTTATCCAAAGTACTGGTGCTTTATATCGTAATTTTTTCCGGAATTATTTACAGTGTATGCTCAATACAGTGTATGTTTTCAGTGTAAATGCAAACATTTGCTATTAAAAGTTAAATAAGAGGACCAGTTTTTGAAGTAACAGAACAATCGAATGAATAATGAAAAAGCAGAATTACAGAATTGCAATATTACGGTTTTAGGGTACTTTTACTTGGTTTGATTGCTTGAATTAGAAGGTAAAAAATGAACGCTGAAAATAAAATAAATTACATGTGTAATAATTAAATGAAAATATTTCTTATTTGGAATATTAATATGAAAACTAAGTAGTTCCATAAATTAAAAACAAATTGTTTTGTAGAAATAGATGGAGGGACATTATAATGGAATAAAATTGCTATAGTTTGAAATATTACTGTTTTGGGGTAGTTTATTTGTAGTAAGCCAAGTGTTAGAATCATGAAAAGAAATAAATTTCAAATTTAAGATAAACATGATAATAATTCTATATTTTAAAATCAGGATTACAATAAATAAAAATCGAGATTGCAACAAATGAAAATAATGATTGCTATAAATTAAAATAATATAATAATATAAATGATGAATGCAATAAAAAATATTGCTGATGGAAGTCAACTACTAAAGTTCAATAAAATCAAAGCATATAACTCTTCTTGCTACAAAATGATTGAATAAAAAATGGATTTCAAATAAAAAGGTTTATAGACTGAAATAAAAATGAATCCAGAACGAATAAATTGAATTAAGGATTATACTTAGAGGTATAATGAATTAAAAAAAACTCTTTCGAAATTGATTCAATCATTTTTGCCAGTAGCTTATAAATGGATACACTTTATGAATATAAAAGGACGAATTTTTTTAGAACAGCGCGTTGAACGATAATTTAGTGAGTGAAACAAAATGATCTTTAGAATGTACATTAAATATAAATATATCACTGAACTTTGTTCTTTTCAACTGAAATCAATTTCATAAAATTTAAATAAATATCTAAAGTGTATTCTCAAAAATTTACGTATCTTCAAACTAGTATCGATTCTTGTTAAGTTACAGTTAACAAAATTTAAAAAAAACGGACCACTCTGAATAACTTTTGATCTAATGATCGGATTTTCACGTTTTAGGACTCAATATTGATGATTCAAGAGGGTGAACTCAATATACTAATTAATAAGAGCAGACTATATTTTAAGTCACGAAATCAAACACAAAAACATGCTTTCTCTAAATAAACCAAATTTCTTTTCTTCAAGGAATTCATATTTCTGACTCTCAAAATGTAAAAGATAGCCACAATCAGGGAAATGCTGTCCCTCTAGTTTGGTCAGGAGAGGGGTCCAAAATTTGGATCTCTTAATATGAATTTTTCTTTTTGCCATTTAGCCGTATCTTGAAAAGTTTGGAATCGAATTGAAAAATGTTTGCACACAAATATGAAATTCGTTTAGCCAAAGACAAACTGTATGTCATATAGCTTTAGTAAATATTTATTATATTTATTTATTTTACTTAATAATAGTAGAATAAATTTTGAATTGCAAAGCATACAATTTTTTACATCATAAAGCAACTAATTTTGCATTACAAATACGAAATTTGAGGGAAATCGATTGAATAATTCCTGAGAAATTAAATTTTGGAAAAGTCATGTATTTAAATTATACAAAAAATTGTATATCTTACTATTCAAATTTTTTTTGACTATTATAGAATAAAATAAAAAAATAGTAAATATTTACTAAGTTTTTTTTTGCACGAAATTATATTTGGGCAAATGAATTTTATAATTATGAGTGAAAATTTTTTAATTCGCTTAAGTGCCTTAGGGAAATTTGCAAAGAGTAAAATTGACGATAAGGGGTCTAAACTTTAAATCACTCTCCTGACCAAATCACTCTCCTGACTATGAAGACCAAATTTACCAAATTGCGGTTCCCTCTTTTTGGTATGCTACATAAATTAAGTATGTTCTTGTGTCTGATTTTGAACTTAAATTATCGTTTGCACTTATTATTTAGCATATTTGAGGTTATCCGCTTGAATAATTAAGATTGAGCCCTAGAATGTGAAGATCCGATCATCAGATCAATAGTTATTCCGGATGATCCATTTCTTTCTTTTTTTAAATTTATTTTATTTTTATTTATTTTTTATTTTGATGCACAGAGTTATTGAAGTGGGAGGATTGTTTTCGGTGCATGAAAATACTGAAAAACAAATTATTGTTTTTTCCACACATTACTTTGAAGCAAGGCCTAAACATTTCAAAATGTTATTTAATGTAAAGGAAAAAACTATTAGGTTCAATGAAAGTTGAGTATTATCTTATTTGTCAAACTTTTTGTAACTAAATAGGATCTAATGTAAACGAAATAATAATAATAAAAGAAAAAAAATTCTCATTAGAGATTTCAGTTCCTTGTTTAGAATAGTAAAAATACAGAAAAAAATTCTGTTTTATTCACGAAAACAAGAATCCGAAGAAAAAGTTTTGAGTTTTATATCTTCGAGTAATTCACTATGTATTTCGAATCAAAGAATGGAATCTCATTTGGCGATTTCAAAATTTTTCTTTCTCGCACGAAATTCTTTACAGAGACTTTCTGATTATATCAAGTGTATTAAATTCATTTCTTTATTTATTTTGTTTTGTTTCCTTTGAAAAAAAAATATTGAACAACTTTTGTCTTTTGGTAGAAGCAGCTGCGTAAGTCGAAAAGCTATTTATGTGTTGAGCAGATGGTAATTATTGGCAATGCTTCTCTATTCGTTGGATGAATAGATGGATTTCTGAAATTCCATGACTTCTTCTTCCTTAATCGAATATAGTTTTTCTTTTCCCTTATTGTTACTTACTGCCAAGAGTTATTATTTTTTTTTTGGTTCTCTTGGTTCGCTATCAATTACAAAGAAGTTATTTGTTTGTTTCAAGGGAACATGTAGGCTATTTAATCAGATAAACTATTTTTATTAATAGTTATTTTATCGAAATAAAATTACTAAGCAAAATTGAAAACGAAAGGACATAAAATTATTTAGTTACTAATGGATTTAACATCAATTTTCCTTATAATACTTTTAATGCTAAGAAAACTGTATAAAATAATAAAATATTATTTTTATACTGAATAAAAATTAATTAACTATTTTATATAAGACAGTAATTTCGAAATAAAATGTTAACCGAGTAATTTCCGAATAAATAAAACGGAAGCAAAACGGCAAAAATGACATAACGCTTATTTTGGCTGTTTCTTAAAGAAATACTTTTTTTTATCTATTAAATTTTATCAAAAAATTTCAAACAACGTCAGGATACTCAGCGTTCAATAATTTGGTATAATTTGGTTCCTTGGGGTATTCATCCACTTTTCCTTCGAGGTTAATATCTTCCTTACCTGTACTATGCATGATTCTTTATCGAATTACGAGATCATCGCCAACAAAATCAATTATTTTTATTTTTTGAAATGCCGGATGCTATTTAGGCAAAGTATGAAATAATCGCTCCGATGGGGTTATTGTGTAAATGATGTTTTTCATGTTACTGTGAATGACCGAAATCGGTGGTTGTTGACTTTCACCGGTGAATGTTGACAATCAAATTAGTTGCTTTGGTGAATGTCCGAAATATTTATTACATCCGATTTGATATTAATTTATTCGTGGATATAATTACATTCATTCGATATTTTAATAGTTACTGACGATAGATTAGAACAAACATCAGTGTTTGGAGTATAGGGCAAATATATACCGGGTAATGGCACTTGACTTTAAAAAAAACATCAGTGTAGGGTATACCGAGCAAATGTATACCGAGCAGTGGCACTTGATCTTAAAAAAACATCAGTGTAGGGTATACCGGACAAATGTATACCGGGCAGTGGCATTTGACCTTAAAAAACATCAGTGTAGGGTATACCGGGCAGTGGCACTTGACCTTAAAAAACATTAGTGTAGGATATACCGGGCAAATGTATCCCGGGCAGTGGCACTGAACCTTAAAAAAACATCAGTGTAGAGTATACCGGACAAATGTATACCGGAGAATGGCACTTGACCTTAAAAAAACATCAGTGTAGGATATACCGGGGAAATGAATACCGGGCAATGGCACTTAACCAGACCTAGTATGACTAGACCTTTGGTAAATGTCCGAAATAAGGATACTAGGTCTAGTGCCACCTTTGCTATAGCTTAAATATTTAAAAAAAATTAAACAAAGCGTTTGAATCAATTTTAAACTGATAACGAAATTATTCCTTTAAAATTAAAAAAATAATAATAAAAACTGCGTCAGATAAGAGTAATTGAAGTAGTTGCTTTATACAGCGCATGTGCGGAAAATAATTAAAAAAAAAATTAGCCAGGTGCATCTAAAAGTGGATGAATATCCCAAGACACCGTATAATTTTAACCCTTATGTTATAATTCATTTCTACTTATATGCGTTTACGTAATGATTGTCTCTGTAATTATATAATTGGGTTTACCCTCGTTAGTCAGAATTTTTAACAGCAATGAAAAATTTTAAGTTGATTGACATGTAAAAATTTGATTGAATTGTAAGATTAATCATAATTTTTTGGCAGTTTTATGACTTACATATTTGTAATTATTTAAGATCATAGGACATTTTTTAGGAACGGAATGTAAAGAAATACTCTTTAAAGTTATTCTACAATTTTAAAAATGCTGAAAATTTAAATTTATGATTAAAAACAGTATGATAATTGAGTTTAATCGATTGTGAACTTATAAAACTTTTTATCTCATTTATGAGTTTATAATGAAGTGGACATTTTCAAGTAAAAATCATCGAATTTTCTGTTATTTCTAAATGAACATCGGAGGATGCATAAAAAAGTATGTCTATTTATTTTTATATCATTTGACATGTTTTAAAACATGTTTAAATTGATCCATAAATCAGATTATACAAAGCAAAAGGTCATTTTTGCTGATAGATTCCCATTTAGGGACACTTAAAGGTAGAAAAACATTATTATTATAAAAATTCTTAAGATTTGCTTCAAACTTTAGCTTAATATAGTTTTAATACACGAAAACTCGAAAGATTTCTTTTGAATATTTAAAAAAACGACATAAAAATAGTTTAAAAGCAATACACTATTGTATGTAAGAGTACATTAGTCATTGATTTTGAAAACAGATGTGTTCTAAGAAAATGATTTGTTTGAAATCATTGATTTAATTAAAAAAATATACAGTTTAAAAAAGTAGTGAAACTGATTTACTGACAAAAGAGTCACATAAAATTTCTCGAAAGAAATCTTCGCATTCTCACAATATTTTTAAATAATAAATGCAATAAACATAAATGTCGACGTTGTATTACATTATCCTCACTGTGTAATGAAAATTTTTTAATATGGCTTGGAATATTTATATAGAGATTTTCACTTATGAAAAGAAATAATTTGACACTTGATAAACATTTGAAGAGTTATTTTTTAGTTACTTCAAAAGTTATCTAGGTCTTTAAATATATTTTTAAGAGTGAAAATTGCTTTTTTAGTAGCCAACATTTTCTTACGAATTAAAACACATTTGATGTTTTTCTTTATTTTAAGTTCCGTATTTATTACCCTAATATTTTATTACTTTGCTACAGTCATCAATAGTAGTTAAAAATCTGTTCTCTACAGTTTTAATGTTATTTAAAATGATGTACCCTGTAAAGGAGTGAATTTATGCCATAGATCAATGAAAGTTAAAATTTAATTTTAAAAGCGTTATGAGCTCCACTAATGCCAATTTTCAGATAAAAAAGAAAGAAAAAGATTAATTTTAAAATAATATGTTAAAAAGATCTCATTTATTCTCTTAATGAACTATTTAATTATAGTTCCGGACTTGTTTACTTGTAATATAGTATAAATAATAATTAAATTCCGATTATTCATATTAGAGATGTTCATTTAAATCAAACATTTTGCTACACTTAATATTTGTTTCTTTATGAATGATTTTGTAAAAATTGAATGAGTTTTAAAAACATGAAAGTAAAGCAGAAATAAATTTGTTACTTACAGTGAATAGAATATTGTCCGTATTCATGTACAGATTAAATCGAAGTGAGATATAAGAGAAAAGTGAAAGTAGTTAATGTAGTTATGTCTCTATTCCAGTCAAAGTAGAAACACTAACAGATTAGTCGTACTTTGATCTTAGTTATTAATAAAAGAAAAATCTATCTCAAAATAGATATTCTATTTTCGGAACTAGAATACTGCTACGAAATGCTCTTTAAAAAAGAAAATTTGTGACATATTGCTTTAATTTTAACCATTCTAGAATGGTTTATTTGCAACTGACTTTCACAAAGACAAAAAAAAAAGGAAATTACAGTTAAGAGAATATGACGATAATTTTTGTTACTTAAAGCAAACAATATTGCCTTAAGATATCTGAAAATCTTCAAAGTTTGCGAAAAAATTTGTGCAAAAACAGTAAAACCCTAACAAAAAAAAACAACGGGAAGCTTGAAAATTATTTTATGCTTATGTATTTTATGTTTTATTATTTTATGCTTAAGAAAAATAATATTTAGAGCTATTTGAAAACAAAACACTTATCAGTGATTTTTGAAGTCAGACAAATCATACCGAATTGTAGAGAATTTAAATTTCGATAATATTTTTAAACAGACATAGAATATTTTTTGGGGTAGCGTTAGAATATTGTAGTAATATAAGATTTGGTGTGAAACGTAAGTTAATATTTTTTTTAATGTTTTGTCAGAGAAAACTACAATGGTACAAAATTCTAGGAGTGGTAGGGTATATTCAAATATCTCACAATCACAAAGCAATGCAGGATTAAAAATGCAATACTAATGAAATATGGGGATTGCTCTTGGCTATCTCACAGGGCGGGAAATGAGAATTCATACTTTTTGCAAAATGATATTAAGAGGCTATAAGCGTGAAAAAGAAGTCTATTATTTTCTTTGTAAGGGAATTGGATAAAGTTACTTAATGTGGGTATTGCTTGGAAGCTCGAACAATTTGTAACATGAAGAGTCATACGAACGCGATAGCTGCGGAATTTCGCCATTCCAATATCGCCAAGTATTAAAAAAAAATTCAATCCATGATCATGTCATAATTTGAAATTTTGAGGATCTTCTTAGTTAGGAATGTACGGGTTTATAAGGGTTAATTTTTTGAATAATTTGAGTAATAATGATTTTCCTTTTAATTATTGTAATATAAATTTTTTGCTTAAGAAAATGATTGAAGAATACGAGTTTATTATTTCTTTTAACAGTCCGAAAATTAAGTTTTAACTGAGCAGCCCCGTTTAAGCATTATACTAATTTGTAACGTAATCTTTCCTTTTACTATTCTTTTTTTCATTCTGCGCATTTCAACAGAGAGCGTTCTTTGCTTTTGTTTTAGATTTTCCTTTGCATTTAGTTTGCTTGTGAAATCGCTGTTTGACCGGTTTAATGTGAGTTTTTATTTTCTCAAGATTTGTTGAAATTTCTTTTCTGATTTGGTTTTATGTATTTCATGTATTTTTTCTTGGACTTCTACAAAACCTCCACGGTACTGAGAGAGTTAATTTTGGCATTTCTCTTCTGTCTCAATAGAAAAGGTTTTGTTTTATGGCTTCCGAGGCCGGTACCACTTGAAGACGTCGGCTTCGGTAGTCATATTTTTATTTTTATTTCCATTGTTTTCTTCAGTGCTTCAATTATTCTTTCTCTTGTAAATTCTACTGCTTTTAAGCGGGTTTCTTTCAAAGATAGTTTTGTCAACTTAGAATTTAATATTTTGTATTCTTTTACTAGTTTATTTTCATGGTATTCAATTGCCAATATGTGATGACGATAAAATCATTTTGTGCTCTTACACCTATGCGACGGCACATCTAGTAAAGACTAATTTTCAAATTCGGCATTCAGGTCCTCAAGGAGAATCTGAATTTTCCCAAAAGTTTGTTCCGAGAGTTTTTATTTAGCTTGTTAAGTCATTTTTGTATTCAGTCATAGTGAATTTGACATAGTTTCCAATTTCACAAGTTGATTTCAACACTATGTCTGAATTATTAAAAAAAACAGTTCCAAGTATTGAACAACCATGTCTTGAACTCCGTGCAGAAAACGCTTGATTCTTCTTCAGTATTGTTCCATTTTAAAAATCGACCCAAACTTTCTTAAAATATTAGCTTTAATGCTTTAAAATGACTGTCAAAATCAATGAGATAGAAACCTTTCATGAAATGTTTGCTCAACTTGAAAGGATATCCCTTCCTTACAATAACGTCAAATGCAAAGAACAAATATTTGAATAAAAATTAGCATTTGAAAAGATAGCCATTCTATTGAGAACGTATTTTTTTTAAAGGTTTGTATGAAAGTAACGGCAATAAAGATTCGAAAAGACTGTTATAAGAACACGCTTGTTTGAATCTAGTCATTAAATTCAATTTATTTCAAGCTTTTTTTTCTGGGACTGTGAAAATGTATCAAAGTAAAAAAAAAAACTAGAGCTCTTAAGTGCCTTTCTTATTCAGCGCAAACGAGGTACACTGAGAAAATGTTCTCAACAAATTATTATAGTTGCTCCACATTTGCAAAATAATAATGACGTTTATGGACTTTTTTAATTTAATTCTGTGTAATGAATTCCCTCTTTTCTGTTTTCATCTAAACAACATGAACCTGTATTTTTTAAAATGGGGGAGAATGCAATATCTAATAATATCTGTATTTACGTACATTTGTTAAATAAATGTAAGAAAAAATATTTTTTAGGGAAACAAACAGCGTATAAATTAAAGGTTGCAGCTTCAAGACAACCAATTCGTATTGTATATGAACGCAGCAATTTAATTTTGGCTAGTTAAGTTTTAAAAAAAAATCTTTCTGCCTAAAAATTTCAGAAGAGTATCAACTGTTTTGATTGTTTAACATCGTACATGTGCAGGGAAAGACGATAAAATAAAATAATTAACCTTCTCTAATTAATTTTATAATTATGCCATAGAATTTTAGAATTATGAAGAAATTCAACTACAGGATTCAAATTTGGCACGTGTAAAGGGCCATTTTTATTAACATGACATTTTTCGAGTTCCAATTTGTTCGAAAAGTTATTGTAACTTCACGCGCTCTTTTGTAGGGAATTTTTCACACATTTATTTTTTTGTTTGCTTTACGTTACAATTTGTTTAATTACGTAAAAAAATTAGAATTAGAAAGTTGAAATTGTGAAGGTGTGTAATAAAATCTACATAAAGCGCTTTAAATTATTTATTTATAAACATGTAATAATTTTAAAAATTCAATAATTTTAGTTAAAAAATTATTTATTAATAAACATGTAATAAAAAATACTAAGTAAACAGCTTTGTGATTGTAATTACGGAGTAAATTTGAAGAAATTGAAGTGAAAAATAAGAAATTTAAAGTGAGGAAAAGAATTTTTTAAAATTATGAATACATTGTTTTTTATTTATGAATAGGATTTTCAGAAAATTTCAATTTGTTCAAAAATCATACTTTTAAGTTCTTTTCTTCCGAGTTACTTTTTATTTTTTTCTTGCTTAAAATAGTGACAGTTAATACGTTTATAAATTGTTATAGAAACATTTCTCTCTCTCGAGATCTTCACTTTAAATTTACGCTTGACTTGATGTCATGGCAAATAAATAAATATAATGAAAAAAATAAAAGCGTGAGTGAATAAATGTTGCAAGTTGTAATTTTCATCATAAGTGTGAATTTTTTTATTATATATATATATATATATATATATATATATATANAATTTATAAGGTTATCTTTATATAGTGTTAATTATTATATCGTGTTATCATTATATCTTCTTATTTATTATTTATTGTTAAGTAAACCATTATGCATTCAGTAGATTAGTTTTTTTTAAGTAAAGTTAATTTATTTAAAAGTCCAGGTATTTATTCATTTCATTATGTCTAATACATTGGACAATGGACTTAGATAAATTTTTAATAATTATATATTTTTTTAGCATAATTATCCTTTCTCATTGACTTTTGAGAAAAAAAAAGTAATGAATGAGAAGCAACTACGGGTGTTTATGAAGCGGTGCCTCCTAGTAAGTAATAAAATGTTTGCCTTTTTATTCTTCTTACTTCGCTTTTCTTAAATTTCAGTGGTTGTAAACCTAGAAAAAAAAGCAAAAATCCATATTTTTATGCTAACGAAATATCTGATTAAAAAAGAGAGTTATTCTGGTAATAACACTGAAAAGATATTTATATTATTTATTTAATAACTGTTACACTCGATATGGAAAAAATTTAATAGAAAATTCAGATTTTTAAAATTGCAGTTCACATTACATACATATTTAGAAGAGGTTCAACACTGAAAAGTAAATTAAAAAAAAAGGACTTACACTTAAAACCCTGTAAAATTACAACTAAATTATCCAACTTTTTTTGAAAGTGTACCATGTATTTTACGACTTATTTTGGTCATTTAAGATTTTAAGAAGATTAATTATTTTACCAAACAGATTGATAACAGATCTCATGTTCGGCTCATCATGCTGGACTTAGGTGAAAATTAACAAACATAAATGAATAAGTAAAAATTAAAAAATATGTCAAAAAAAGTAAGAGTAGAAGGTGTCAATTATAAATTTTGACATTTACATCGAATTATTTAACAAAAATAGAAAAGCCTACAGAAAGGAAAAGTTTCCAGTCTGAACTGATGTATGATGTATGGTTATCATTGTTTATTGCAAGCAATTAAAATTACTTCTCATTTATTACTTCGAATTATTAAGCAGTCTTTATGACTCAGTTTAAAATTTTTTTCAACGTACATGGTTAAAAATTTAAAAGGCGAGGAAAGAAAACTATAGACTTTTAAGGCAAAAGGAAAAAAAAATTGTAAATAAGAGGGAACTACAATGGATAGTGAGCGAAGTAAGCGGGTGATTTAAATAGCAATTCCTGTCATTTAAATAGCAATTTTTATTTTAAGTCAATATATAATAATATAATATATTTTAAGTCAATATGTATAATAATATGCATTTACAACATAAAAATATGGTTTTTATGAAATTCCTGAAATTGATGCTGATTCAATCTAAAACAATTGCTATTATAGAAAATGTTTCATCAATTTTCTTTGTTTAAAGATTTTAATAATAACTTTAAAATGTTTATCTTTTGTCTCTTTTGAATCAGAACCTTTCGTGAAGTTTTGAAACTAATTAATTACAACTTTTAAAATTATTTTTAGCGACTTCGAGTCTTTTATTGGAAAATATAAACTGTCGAGGAAATTACTTCTCCGTTTTTATTCATCACATAAATCCGGAAGAAAGGACAAAATTTACTTGAGAAAAATATTGGCAATCAAGCAAAATGTGGACACTTTCCGTAATTTAATTCTCAAAAAGTGTTTTTTCATGGAAGTTTTAATAATTATTATTGACATCTAAGAAGTTTTACATTATAGTGTGAATATTTATTGCAAAATTTTTAATAAATTAAGAATGCTTTTCTGAAGCAAGGGAAAAATGAACATCGGTTTAATTTTATTTGCATAATTAAAAAGAATTTTTCCTTCCAATTATGTAAACATATTTTTTAAAAATTAAATTACCAAGAAAACGTGCTTCACAAAAGAAAGCACATTTTATATAACGAATTTGACAATAAAAAATTTATTTTTATGTAACAATCTTAACCAGGTTATACTCCCTCTAAAAGAATAAGTACCAGAAAAATTCGTTTGATTGTGGTAAATTTTGACTAACATCAGTTGGCACCAAGCAAGAGTATCATTCCAAAAAATTTTGAATACAGTTAATATTTATTCTGATGAGAGGAACTACTAAAAACGTGTTTCTTAATATAATAACGTAAAGTTACCGAGAAGGGTTATATATAATAAATTAAAAAAACGTAATTATTTTAGTTTTATTCATAGTGTAGATGCATATCTCTCAATTTTGTGCATGATGTTTTACTGCTGTTAATTACTAATTTATTAATTGTTTACTCTTTTCACCGTGAAAGAAGAACAGATGCTCAGATAGTTTTTAATAAAATTTGCTGTTTTGTAGTAATAGTTTTTTTCCAATTTATCAGATAATAGTTAATGTGATGATAGTTCTCATAAGGCCCTTTACCATGAAAGTGATAAGCACTGTCGAAAATTATTTAATTGTAGGATATTTTGATTATTATGAGTCGGTCTCGATATAGGACACCGTGCCAGATAATTTCAAAAGCAGTTAATCTTTGTTTCGAAGAGATGAAATTTAAAAAGAAAAAAGAATGGAAAAAAACGTGTTTTTTCTTAAATTAATAAAGTAAAGCAATCGGAAGAGGCAAAAAATAATAATGGATAAAAATTATGGGAACTATTGTAACTTTATTAATTTTTCAGTACATGTACTTAACATTCCCACAGTTCAGTTTTGTACAATATTTTGTAGTGCCAATTCAGATTT
Organism: Parasteatoda tepidariorum; assembly: GCF_043381705.1. Classification (NCBI taxonomy): domain Eukaryota; kingdom Metazoa; phylum Arthropoda; class Arachnida; order Araneae; family Theridiidae; genus Parasteatoda; species Parasteatoda tepidariorum. The sequence goes on along the minus strand of NC_092210.1, from coordinate 65,796,511 downwards.
ACTGCTGATTTACTTTTTTCAACCTATACGATGAAAGTGCATTCAGCTTGTTCTGCAAATAAACTTAACGTTGATGCATAGTTTTGTAGAAAAACATTTGGGCATCTCCTTTTTAAGCATTGCATCTTTTATAAATAAAGAAGTATTCAAACTAAAATATGACGTTGTCTTGTGTTGTCGTCTAATTATTTTAATAATTTTCTACACGGATATATTTGTGAATTAATATTCCTCCCAACAAAATTGACTTAATTCAACAACATGAAAGAAAACCAGTTTTTTGTGCAGGAAAGCAAACAGGATTTATATCGACCTGAATTCGAGATCGGCCTTAATTAGGTAAAACAAGATCTTCTATGCCATATAAAAACTGCCAACTTTAGCGTATTGTTCTAATAAACTGCGATATTAAGATATTTTTTGTGCTTTTATTCTTGTTATAGTGTGCATTGTAACAAATTAAATTTATAATTAATTATAAATTGTTAAAAATGAAAATACTATCATGGTTTTTTAAAAGTTTTAGTCCTTATTTTTTATTTTTATTTAAATTTATTTATTATACAAAAGCACAACAAAAACAACTTTGTGCATAGGCCCGTAGATTGTCATATCTTGATGCGTATTCCTTTTTACATTAAAAACCAGTTTTCCCATGATTTTAAAAATATCGAAACAGTGTAAAGAGGGGGAATGACATTCTCTAAAATTTGACTATTTGGTTGACGGTTAGAAAATTAAAAGTCAAAGTTAAAAAAAAAAATTCGCACATTGCAGAAAAAAAGAGGGTTTGAACAAAAAAAAGTCAATGTGTCCTAGAAATAAACTAGGTCATTTCAACATGGAATAAAAGGCTTAACTTCTATAAAGATTATTACTCGTAGAATATTATCTAAACTATTATTTTATTTAAGTTTCTGAGACAGTAAAATCTTTCTTAATCTAAAATCAATTGCTTAACTGATGAATATTTTTTTACCTTAAAGAGTTAAAAATATGCGTAATTATAAGAATTACAGTTAAAAAATATACATATTTTAGGAAAAATTTCAAACTTTAACAGTTTGAGTAATAAATAATTATGATTGCGATGTTTTGCATTGACTTGAATTTTGTGCTTAACTAATCTAACTTTTTTCTAATCCAAAACTAAATATACAAAAAACAGTATTTTGTAGTGTAATGTTTTTATCAACTTCATCAATTACATGTTTTTACAATTACATTTGTTAATTTTATTAACGAACTACGTCTATAGTTACGTAAAATATTTAGTATAAAAATAATTACTTACTTTAAATCCTCATTCCCAATTACAACATCAAAAAAATTATATGAAATTACCATTAATTCTTTGCATCAAAGACATTTTATTTTATTATGCGTTACTCGCATTTGTTGGCCTTATTGGAAGTGCTTTAGTTCTCAGAAGTTTTATAGTTAATGTAATTGATAAATAAAGCTTAGTGTAATTAGATAGAATTTTATATTTCTTTGTATAATCTCTTTTATGTAATTAGTATAATCATTTAGTTTTTTTTTAGATTACTTATCTAATTTTCAAAAGTACAGAAAGTTTCTTATGTCAAAAATATTTCCTTGAATAAAATACTTTTTAATATTGTATTTTATTAAACTTTTACATATATTTGTTTATTATGAGGTGTACCTTTTAAATTAGTGCCAAATTTAAATCTGAACAGGGATGTTGAGTATAGTATTTTGGAAAAGAATCATAGTTTCTAAAAAGTATTCCCAGTTTAATGAAAGTACTTAATTACATGTAAATTGTTTTTCCTTGCTTTTTATAATACTAGAACCTCTTAATACAATCCCACGTCATTAAATGGATAATTTACTAACAAAAATTAGTTTATTTAGCAGTTTTCTGCCAAAGATATTTAACAATTATTTACGTAGGTGAAAACTGATACGGAAAAATCTGTTTCTATTTTATGCACCTGCAATTTTATTTGTTGTTTTTTCCTTTTATTTAATTTTATGCAGTTGTACTAAGTTTTATTAAAAATCAAAATTTTCATTTCGGTGATAAGAACCTTACCTTTTCCTCAGGAATCAGTTATGTATTCTAGGTCATATTTTTTGTTTTTTTGTTAGTTATTAATTAATTTTTTTTATTTTATTTTTGTATGAAAATTTTAGGAGTAAATTTTTATAGATCATTAATATCGGGATTAATTTTTCTTGTGTTAAAAGCGTTTTTGCTGGACATAACATGCTATGCTAGGATTTAACCTGAATTTGGTAGGCCCAGTTAAGTTAAAACATAAAGAAAAAGTAAAATAAAAAACACTTAATATAAAATTTGTAATGCTAAAGTTTTTAAAAAAGTGATAATCTAACCAATGCTACTCATCATAGTTGTTGAGTTGTCATAAACAATAAATTACATGTACATGTCCTTTTTGATACAGAGTTGGAACATTGGAGCATCTATCATAGCTTTCCATCTCACTCTATTTGTGGCCAGATATTTTGTCTCTCTCCCTGACTTTCCTATTATTTTCAATTCGTTTAAGATCGTCATAAGCCAAGTATTTTAAGGTCTTCTTCTTTTTATATTACCTTGAAGGTTCCAATCAAAAACTTGTTTTACTTTAAATTTTTCAGATTTACGTAGAACATGACCAATCAATTTCCATTTGTGTTTTTTAACTTCCAGATCAATCGGATTCTGCTTTGTTTTTCTGAGGATTTCTGCATTACAAATTTTATGGAGCCACTTGATTCAGAAGATTCTTCCTAAACAGTTGTTAATAAATACTTGAAGTTTTTTCATATTATTTTTATTTCAGTACTATGTCTCAGATTCAATTAGTAGAACATATTCAGCATTAGTATTGAAAGTTCTAATTTTCAATAATAAATTGTAACTAATATTAATAAATTATAACATTACGCCATTATAATTTATTAATTGTAATTAATAAATTATTGAATGTAATAAAATAATAATGAATTCTAAAACTCAAGCAAAGTATGGTTAAGCAATGAAAATAAGATACTAGACACCGACTAAAGTTAGTGTAAAAAACAGCAGCAGAGGGTCACAGGATCTTGAGATTTCACTGTGATTGGTTGCCTTGAAATGAATATCTTTTGAATTTCACTGTTGCTGGGTTGAATTTCTTCTGAAGTAATCCAAGATTTTCAGTAGAAAAATATGTAGGTTTAAATGTTTTTCCGAATTTTTTAGGTAATCACATTAGGTGAAGATTATCAATTCTTGCACAAAAATACTGTTAGGATTTTTAAAAATAAAATCTAGCAACGCTGACAAAAGCAAGTGAAGTAATGAAACTTTTTTTTAACGGCAAGCATTGAATTTATCGTTCTTCACCTTAAAAAAAACGCCTGAAGTGTTGCTCATTTAGCATTACCGGGTGAGCACCTATGAACAAAGTCACGAAGGCGAGCAACATTACCTACGTCACTCGGCCACTGGTTCATAGGGTGGGCCACATTCACTCATACACAAGAACAACAGTGAACACCTCAGAGAGAGAAAAATCGATGACCTGAGCTAGCGGGATTCCAACCCGCAGCAATTCAGTTCAGTGGATTCAAACCAGTAGGGCACCTGGCTGGCCAATAATGAAACATGCAACGCCAAGAAGTCGCGTGGGATTTTTATTTTTATTTCAATTTTATTTTAGAAAAGAACGAAACTAGCTTTTTTAAATTTTTATATATTATATCAATATATATCAGTATATATATATATATATATATATATATATACACACAGAGAGAGACAGACAGACAAATTTTCATATCTTCAAAATTAGGAAAAGGTTTCTTTTATTTTTTTTCTTCAAAAAACATCACATAAAAGTTAGTTTAAAAAATTGCAAGTGTAAGGAATATCAGGCAATGCTTCCTAATATAAAGAACATAAGTGTAGGGGATACCAGACAAGAGTGAACAGTACAATAGTTGCTAGCCTTACAAATATTTGCTTTGGAACTATTTGGCAACATAATCAATGAGCAATCATTCCCACGTTTACAAAAAAGGGGATTGCAATTAATAATAATCGAATCAACTGCAGTAAGAATCAACTGCAATCATCGAGAATGTGTGAGACATTGCTTGGTAAAAATTTGCATGGTACTCCCTACTTTAATGTTTTGAAAGTAAAAGGTCACATTTTGGTTTATAGTTCGCTGGTATTCCCTGTATTGTTTTTTAAGGGGAAGAGTGATTGCTTGGTTTACAGTTACCCGGTATTCACTGTACCGATTTTTTTAAGACTAATGGCTGTTGTTCAGTAATATATACACTGATGCTTCATAGTTTGTCTGATGATCATAGTTTCTAGAATAGTATTACGCGAGATGATGAAAATTTGGGAAACAGGTAGAGGTAAGNTTTCTCTCCCACTGCCCCTTTTATTATTTTATATATATATATACATATATATATATATTGATTTCTCTCGATTTTTAATTTTGCACAAAATTAAATTTTTGATTAAATCAGTTGTAATTCTGCTTGTTTATACCCGGATATCCCAGCGATTCCTAATACAAATAACCTTTTCCTAGTTATTAATTTATTTTTCAAAGACTAAATTCTTTTTGTTCATTTCCCCTCATATGCTGATACATTTGTTTCGAGTCTTGATGACTCAGGGAATGACTCGGATTCGAATCCCAACGATGGTTGCTCGATACAAATTCCACACCCAGATAGCACCAACTACTGTGCTGACGAAATAAATCCTCAGTGGTAGACGGATCATGGATTAGTGTTAACTTGCCATCAGGCCAACTGTGGGGAGCTTTCTCAACGTAACGCAAATGTTGGTTAATTCCATCAAAAATGCTATCCGTGAAGGCGAATTTCAACCAATATTAAATCCAGGAGTTCCCTTGTTTTCTGGATTAAATTCAAAATTACAAGGCTACGAAATTAAACACTGGTGGTCGTAAACTTAAAACCGGATCAGATGCTCAACAATGGTTATAAAATAAAAATAAAATACCTTTGTTTTGTATAACTTTTTATGGATGTTTTTATTCTAATAAAAGCAATACAAATTAAATGGAAAACATTAGGTTAGAAATAATCTCCCACATTCAACCCTTTAAATGTCAGATTACCCCATTAATCATCCCATTTGAATGTCTTCAGTTTATTAATGACTAGAAATTTGAAGATAATTCTCCAAAATTAGATATCGAATTCGTGCTCAGTTTCATTTTAATCACAATATTTATTTTCGAACTGTTTATGCAGAATTAGAATAACTTATCCGAATTTCATTTAATCAGCAATATGTGTCTTGCAGTACTGGAATTAATTTTGAGTTTCGCAAACCTTAATCCCTTCTGGAATATTCTTGTAAATTTCAGTTTATCCTAGCTAAGCGTAACTGACGCTTTGGATTAACATTCCCTGAATCCCTAATTCTGTCCAATCCGATCTGCCCACTGAAAAGTATGTTCTTTGCACGTGATCGGCAAACATATGTGAAAACCACGTTAAAATGATGGGTATATTAATATAGGTGGCGGAATTTCTAGTAAACTTGCTGCGGTTAAGGAAATTAATGCTTTAATAAAATGTCCTTGTCATTGAAAATTATGCTCTAAAACGCCAAAGGAGATGTACAAGGAAATATCCGTTTGAACTTTCTGGTTTCTAAAACTAATTTCTCGAGCTTTTCCATGAATTTAAAGTTATGGAATAGCGCTTACAAACTTTGCTTTGGTGATATTTCATTTTTATTTGAAAATAGTGTTGATTTTTCTTTTTTAATGATATACTCAGCAGTAAGAATGAATTTAAACGCAAACGTAAGTACAATGAATGTATGGCAACAAAATCTAACATCTAAAAACAATGTTATTACCAAGCTTCCATGTATTATTTTCGTCATAAATGACAGTGTATAAGTTATTATAAGAAAGAAAGTAGTTCATGTTAGCTGGCTTTATTTTGGAATATAGTTTGGAAATAAATTTTATAAATTTGTTTCTTGTGGCTTGCTATTTTACAGGAATCATTTGCTAAGACTTTTTGCTTGATCTCATGCTGAAATGTTTTGGATAAAATACCTTTCAATGATTGCAAATAATTAATAATATAGAAAATAAATTGCATAAAATAATTAGAAATTTTTCAAAATTGTGTTGTTTTAAGCTGATGTTAGGTTGCATTGATTGAATCAATAATGCCTAAATTCTGACAATAAATGATAATTTTTCCTTCAAATCGAAAGCATAATTTCAAAGGAAAATCTTGCTTGTATCACTAAGAGCAGTCTGAGCACAAACATAAAAGAAGGAACATACAGTTTCTGTAAAATCAAGGACAAAATATGTGATACAAACTAAATATTATTCGTCAAAAATTACTTTAAACCAACTAAGATCTAAATTAAGTGCATTTTGCACTTCTGATTTAAACTTAAAATTAAAAAATAGTTATTTCAGTAGTTTTTTAGCTTTATATTTACAATAGGAAAAAGTTGCAACCTAAAGCTTATGAATAATATTATTCTTCAACTAACGCATATCAAGAAAAAAAATTAATGTTGCTTAATTATACGGAATTACGCTATTCTACTTTATATTTTAAATAAATATGCTAACTATATTAATAGAGAACAAGATTTTCTTTTGTTTTTCTCTAATAGCTAAATTTTGCTAATGCTGTTAAAGAAACACTTTTTGAACAATAATAAAACATATTTCTTTTCATCGTAGAAAATTAAATTGTGCTTAGAAAAGAAATCTTGAAAAAAGAAAGAAAGAAAGACAGAAAAAAAGAAAATTAGCTACATACTTATTAAATTTTCTATTCTTTCTGTTTTTCATGTGTTTAAATTTATTTTCAACTAATGCATGCTTTCGTCTGAAGATTAGGAAAATTATTTTTTAACATTTTCAGCTGAATCAAATTTAAGCCTTGCATAAAAATTTTAAAGCATTCTATTTAAAAAAAAATGCAATTTATTCTCTTAATAAGTTTAAGATATCGCAAAAATAGAAAAATTGTTCATTTTCCCTTGAATGTTTTAAATCAGTTAAAAAACAGCTTTATTGAAATATTTTAAAGGTTTTCCTTATTTCATCCAGAAAATAAAAAAATATATTGTATGTGTCGAGAAATTTTAGAATCCCTGCTTATTAGTACAATTATAAACACCTAGTTCAAAATAATAAGAATCTATTGTAATAGGTAATTCATTTATTCATTTAAATAAATAATTCAACAATCTGACATTTGAAATTCAATACACAAATTCTTCTATTAATTCGTATTAAAATACTGTGTTTCTAGTGCATTTCCAATGAGTAACTATTTGTATATTTATTGCCGTATTTCTATAGCATTAATTGGATTGTCAGTTTAAATCTGTATCCACCCTCTTAATTTTTGAACAGCTCTAGAAGTGGTGTCCAGAGTATGATAAAGTGGCTATGCGTTGCAAAGATGGAACCGCTTACAGCAGTCAAGTGTGAACTGCTGAGTTCATACTTACAATCTTGAAAGCAATGAGGGATATAAAGTGGATACAAAGTTGTAGAGTAGGATGAATTTGGAACAGTTAGATGTACATGTTACATATGTATGCTAATAAAATAACGCTTAAAATACTGATTTGGTTCATCATACTTTCTTTCCCTGTGACATAAAGATGTGATGTTTGAAACAAAATACTTTCATTTTCAATGTTTAGAATAGTCTTGAAACTCAAGTTTAAAGCGTTCTCTTATGAATATCGATACCCACAAGATGTTTAATAGTACAAGATCAATTCATCTCTGCAGCTCCCCTCTCCCCTCTAGGACTCATTCAAATTTCGAGATACAAACTCCACAGTTCTACAGCAGTAAGTAAGCTTATAACTACTTTTATCATTCCTGAACACCGATTTTATAATTAGAGCTGAAGTCGTTCAGATGTTAAGAGATTGGACATGAGTTTAAGTGGACACCCTGTATTGTGTTCATTTACGGAGCACAAATTATTAAAATTTACTGTCACATGCAATGAGTTAGAAGGGCTCTCATTTAACGTATTTAATGTACCAGTTTTATTCAAGGACAACTGTTCAAAGGTATTTATGATAAAAATTCTAATAAGTAAAATTTTGATTTTATGCAAGTAATGAATTAATATGATTAAAAAGAAACTAATTATGAAGTAATATTTCTAGCTTATATGCTTATAGAATATCACAGAAATAGACTTTCCTGAAAGGTTATACAAAATTCAGGGGTATTGCGTTTATTTACAGAGCACAAATTAATAAAATTTACTGTCGTATGCAATGAGTTGGAAGCCCTCTCATTTAACGTATTTAATGTAACAATTTTACTCAGGGACAACTATTCAAATGCATTTCTGATAAAAATTCTAACAAGTAAAATTTTGACTTTATGCAAGTAATAAATTAATGTGATTAAAAAGAACTAATTATGAAGTAATATTTCTAGCTTATGTGCTTATAGAAAATCACAGAAATAGACTTTCCTGAAAGGTTATACAAAATTCAGGACTATTGTGTTTATTTACAGAGCACAAATTGTTAAAATTTACTGTCGTCGTATGCAATGAGTTGGATCGGCTTTCATTTAGCGTATCTAATGTATCAATTTTATTCAGAGATAACTGTTAAAATGTTTTCTGATAAAAATTTTAACAGGTAAAATTTTGACATAAATTTTGTAATAAATTAATGTGATTAAAAAGAACTAATTATGAAGTAATATTTCTAGCTTATGTGCTTATAGAATATCACGGAAATAGACTTTCCTGAAAGGTTATACAAAATGCAGGGAAAAAAGCTTGAATGAAAATAGAAAATGTTTCACAAATTCTTTATCTAATCTTTTAATCCATTGATTCGGGCTATATTTAATTCGAGCCAGGAAAAATATGTTCAGAAGAAATGCATAATTTGTTTAGATAGCAACGCTAAAGCCTGTCTTCTCCTTTCAACTTCTCTTCTTGATTCTATCTCTCTCCTGTCGTGGAGCCGAGTAGTTTACCATCTCTTTTCTAAAAAGCATAAACAAAAGATTTTAGGAACGAAGTTAAATCTTGAATTGAAAATTAATTAGAATTGAGTTTAATTTAATTTACATTGAATTAAAAATTAATTATTATAAGAATAGCTCCCGTAAAACCCTGTAGTATTATGACATGTATTTTTACAAAAGTTACATATATTTTTAAAAAATATGTAACTCTTGTAAAAGTATATAAGTCTTGTAAAAATATGTAAGTAATATATTTTGTAAAAATATATTTGACTTATATATTTTTACAAAAGTTAGCATCTAGAATCGTGAATCTATAGTTCTCGATTTCGGAGTTTCAATATACATGTTTGATTTTATAGTGTGATAATTTTAAAGTTTATACATGTGATTGCATCCTTATGTTTTTGCTTGTAAATTTTTAAAATTTATTTCTGTATGCCTTGGAATTTAAATTATATGCATTGTATTACTTCTATTTTTTAATTCAATTTTACTCATTGTACGTCATATTACTAACAATCTATATTACTATTACTTAAGATGCTACTGAAAATTACAATTAATCAAAATACATTTTTAGCACTGTTCGAAATATTTATGCGGTTAAATTATTCTCTAGAATATGATTTATGAAACGAAGAGAGCTTAAAAAATATATATTAAACTTTTTCAAACTCAAACAAATTGAATAAATGCACGTTTTTTTTCTTCACTTATGTGAAAAATTACAAAATTAAAACAATAATTTTTAAAAAATTAATTCATTTCAAAGATTCATTGATTACAACGCTTAGGCTTTGCACATGTTTAATTTAAGAGGTAGAGAAAATAAAAAATTTATTCCGTACCTTTAAAATGTTATAATGAATGAACTATCTTCAATTTCTGCTTTTATGTAAAATTTAAACAAATTATTCATTTCTTTTCTCACGTTACGATAAAATTAAAACTGCAAGAAAGGACATGATTTGGTTAAAAGATGATTGGGAAATAAATAAAATCTTTCGCTTCATATACATAAATATATTTTCTTTTTCGACAAAACTTTTCAAATGAAAGCAAAATAATGGTCTATCTCGATTTTACTTTTACATTTTTCTTTCACGATATTGAGCTCTCAAAAGATTAAAAAAACATCTGTAAAACTAAAAGCGAAAATTAATTAGTGTTTAATATCACTGATTTAATTAGGTGCTTCAAAAGTTAAGATTTAATTAGACTGCTTCATTTGAAAATTCGTTTTGTACTTACAACACGATCATTAGAATGAAACGCAGTATAAAATGGATAACAGATTTTTTATTGTTTTTAAAACTGTTCAGGTTTCAAAATGTGTTTTACTTACTAAAAAAATTTATATTAGTTTTAATCTTCCAAAATGCAGGTTTATTTTGTTACAGTTTACTGCAGGATGCAGTCTTAACTTCTTTGAAAAAAACTATTTTTGTTATTATAAATTTTTTATCGGGGTTAAGATAATAAAAGATTTTTATTCAACTTTCCTTTGATTATATAAAGATCTTTCAGTTTTTTACCTTAGTCGCAGTTACTGAACAGTAAATTTATATCATTAATAATGCATTATTTTTAAATATATAATACAAGCAAGAGATAAAATTTCTGAAAGAATTTATTTTCTAGAATTTATCCTTTTACAAATATATTTTCTTGTATGATGTAACGTGAAATCATTATTTTTAAGTATAAACTTTATAATATAATTGTAAAGTTGAGATTTTATCAACAGGTGTTTCCTAGGAACATAAAATAGTGAAAAAATAATGCAATAATGTTCAGTGCTCGGATTTTTACGTAAGGGAGTCTCGTATTTTGTTTGGGGGTATAAATCTTATGCTCAGATGAAAATAATAGATCAAACATGAAAGCAGGATCCTTTTTAAGTTTCAAATGATTGTTAATCAAAATATGGGATTGCAATCAGAAAAATATAGTACCTAGAATTCAGTCAGAAGAGTTGTCGGAAGTTAGGACCCCTTAATGTTTATTTTATATTTCGCTACATTTTGCCATATCTCTAGAACTATTACAACAAATTTGTTTCCAATTAAATTAGAAATCAAGTTATGGCTTTCTTTCCAATATCAAATTAATTTAGTATAGAGGATCGAGAGTCCATCCTTTCAAATTCGGACATAATTGTCTGAATGCCCATCATTTAAGTGGACATAAGGATTCCTCTAGCTTCATTTTATGAAACTATTATAAGTCTGCAGATTGAAAAAATATTGACGAATCCACTGCATTATCAGCTTTAAATTCAATTTTTACATATAGGGATTGTTCTGTTCTTATGTATAGAAAAGCAAGATTAATATGTCACTATATTGAGGGAAAAGTTCTTTATAACAAATTCTCTTTCCACTTCATAAGTAGTTTAAATTTGAAAACTGAGTTCAGGTAGTAAACTGTACCAAAAGTTTTTATTTTTATTTCCAATGAGCTGCACAATCGGTCTTGCCGATGAGCAGACCAGTGCGTTCTCCAGAGGTGGTATCCACTCTTTTAGGACCACCACAATGGGTGAGATACCGTTGGTCATGTTAATTTGGACGTCTAGTTTCTACAACACTAGATGGAAGCGCCGCGACTCTATTTGGATGCTAAAGTACACTAGGAATTCAATTTTGCCGTAAATGCCGATTTTAAATGCTGAATTTGTTTTTCAAATCAATTTGCAAGCAAATTTTGAAAGGATCAGTCACTGTTATGGAAAGGTGAAATCATCCAGCAATAATTTGTTTGAAATTTAATAATTTGAAGAAAGTAAGCTTTTGAAGCGCTGGAAATAGGGTTAAAGATTATTGAATTCATTATATCACAGATTTCTAAATTATTCTGCAATTAACTCATGACCTTATCTAAACATATTCACATTTCTATACTTTAAATTTTAAGTTACAATTATAGCTTTAAGAGTTACGAGTAAGGATGTAGTTTGCCAAGGAAGATTTTTTTCCGCGGTTTAGAATCCCCCTAAGGCAATGACTTAGTTATCAAATGTTTGACATTTATATCAAAATAGTTCTTTTTTCTTTCAATTTAGAAAATACAGAAGTATTTTTGTGAAATTATTAAAATCTTTTCTAAACATAATTCTAAGCAAACAACTAGTTTTGCTGGAAAGAAAAAATCATCCCTAAAACTTACTTGATAAATAATATAGCAAATTCTGCATCCTAAATTTAGAGATAAATTATTGATAAAATTCATTTTCCCTAAGACATTAGAGATTTATAACAAATATTTACATATCAAGAGCAAAATTATTTTTCCCAAAAGAAAAGATTCCTTATGATTAGATAGATTCCTTAAAAAAAGACTCCATGTTGAAGAAAACTCTGCACGTAGTAACATATGGAAGAATTTACCCCGACCCGCCCTTATTTAGGGCATACGGGTACTGCACGTAGTAACATATCGTTGTTAACAAGAGATACGCTTTGATTACCTAAATTATTTGCAATAAATTGAATAATGTGAAATGTTTATACATTTAGGAAAACAAAAAAGTATGAAACATTTTAGAGAATTTCATTCAATTATCACTTATGGGGAGATCCATTTTTGATGTCTAATAAGATACTACTTAAAATTAACTTGACTTAAAATAAATGAAAATATCGTTTATGCTTATTATAGAACCGAAATGTATATTCGATTTCTTTCCCTTATTTTAAACCATTTAGAGAAGATAAGGATTTGATATTTAATCTGTAGATTAATTCTTCTCTATTTAAATAAATCTAATACTTTAAAATAAATGTATGAAAATTAATATAGTCTAAACTAGTCGGCTGTGAGTCTACGAATCTTAATTATGAGACCACTGATCTAACTCAAAGTCTTTAATAACTTTTAAATTCTCGTCTACTTTAAAAAATTCTAAAATTTTGGAACAGCAATTTCTAGCAAAACTCTAGCTGAATTCGTTCAAACAAAAGAAATTGATTAAGAAATTTTAATTATTTAATGTTTCGATTTTAAGGCTCCACTGTTTCCCTAATTTGAACCCAATTACTTCAAATAAATCGATTTTATCATTGTCATTAAATTGAACTAATTAGAAAGAGTTATTTTCTTTTTATTACTTTTTTCATACAATGAATATTCAAGAAAAAAAATATTAAAAATGAAGTGTATCAATGAGATGAAGTGTATGAAGTGTATAAAGTGATAACTTTCTAACTCCCCATATCATTGAATCTTGAGTGTTTTGATGATCGAAAACAGAACTCTTATCAGTACATATTACTTTTTTTCGACATTTAAAATAGGTTTACAGTTTTGATAGTAATATATTAAGGATATAATACAGCATATTACTATGCTGTATATGCTTTAACGCCATAACTAGTCAAGAATATTGTCGAGTATGAAATAATGCTTTTATTAACATACCAATTATTAACATCTAGATATCATAATATTAATATTGTTTACGTAGAATTTGAGGAAACTATTTTTGAATATCTTATGTTTAACTGAAAAAAATATAATAAATATAACCTTCCTTTTGAGACTATGAGATAATATTTTAGATAAAGATTTATATGAAACTTCGTATTAGGTTCAGAATTTTTCAACTGATTTCTTGTTAAAGTACTGCTCGAGAAATATGGACTCTCAAAGCAGTGATGTCGAAAGCAGCTACAAGCAAATAGCATGGTGGCCATAATTTTGGTTATTTTTTGGATCCGCTATCTGACTAATAGGAACGGGTCACACTCGGAAAGCGGGACCAAAATCATATTAGTATATAACTCCAGAAACCATGACTCCATATCACTGGATGTCCAGATATTTTTCGCTTAATAGTGTATGTACTTCTGGCTATTGTGTGAACATCGTTTATTGCATTACGAATAATTTCTAAAAATATTTATACAAAGTTTCATTGGTTTTCTACAAATCTGAAAAGAAAAAAAAATCTTCATTGATTTAATTTATAATTTTCTTTACTAGTTTGATTTAATATTTAAACTATTGCTTGTGTTCACTATATGTAATTGTGATTAAAAAATTAAACATTATCATACATATAAGAAAACTAAATTACATATGGCTTTATTATGCTGTATTATATGGATATAGATAACAGAGTTCACTTAATAGATATATTTGATCGTGAAAAATAAACAAATTTGTATTATTTTTCGTTAAATAGTGATTGATTACTAATAAATATCTTAAAATGAAGTATGTCTTAGGTATGAAATAAATAATCCCCAGATACTGAAATGGAAACTTATAAAAAAATCATTAGCTTCAAAATTTCATAAACAAGAAAAGATTGACATGTTTCGATCGTTCAATCAAAACAATGCACTCATACTCAGAATCCATCTAGCAGGAATGTTGAAGATTCACGTGTAGTGGTTTAGAACTGGATGGATATAATATTGCAAATAAATCCTATATATATATATATATATATATATATATATATATATATATATATATATATATATATATATATATATATATATATATATATATATATATATATATATATATATATATATATATATATATATATATATATATATATATATATATATATATATATATATATATATATATATANATATATATATATATATAGCTACAAACAGGGAATGCAAGGCAAGTGTACCATCAATTTGTATTGTGTTACGTGCGCGGAGACATGCACAAAAACGTGACTTAACTGAGTTTGAATGCGGGATTATTGTAGGCTCTCGAAGTGTCGGAATCAGTATCAGCAAAACGGCTGCTCTTGTGAAGTGTTTGAAAGCAGCAGTTATTAATGTGCACAATGTAATGTGTACATTGAGTGAACTAACAAGTAGAAAACCGGGTCTCAACGTCAGGCTTGTGGTTGTCACGGGTTACTGAATGTTGGAACTGAAATAACGCAGTCCAACAGAAAAGCAGCGTCAAATACCGGGGAATCGAAGATGCTACTGCGAACGTCTCAAAACGAACTGCGCGCCGCACATTACGCCGTATAGGCTACCTCATCCGACGACCTGTTCGAAAGCTTCTGCAGTCAGCTTTGAACGAGAGCAGACGTCTTCAGTTTGCAAAGGAGCATAAGGATTAGATAGTAAATGACTGAAACGAGGGTCACGTGGTCTGAAGAATCGCGTTATAAATTGCATCATGCAGATCGCAGCGTTCGGATATGGCGAAAATAGAACGAAGGCATGGACTCCAACTGCATTGCCATCACACTTCAAACTGATGGAGGAAATGTAATGGTTTGGGGGATGTTTTCTTGGCACATTGCATGGGTCCTTTGATCACTGTGGAGCAACGCCTGAATGCCCAAGTGGAATTAAGTGTTATCGCAGATCAAATACATCCTGTCATGTTGAAGGTGTTCTCTGCCGGGGATGGATACTTTCAGCAAAACATTGCTCGTTGTCACAGCTCTTACTGTCGTCAGATGGTTCGAATAACATGACGGTGACTTTACCTAGCATCGTTGGTCAGCACCAATCACCAGATCTGAATCCATTTGAGAATTTGTGGGATGAGATTCAAAGGGACATCAAACAGCTTTATCCAGTGCTATTCGATCTGATGAAACTGCAAAGTGCAGTTCATCGGATATGGGGTCAAATTCCTCCTACTTCCTACCAACATATCATAAAATCTATGCCTAGAAGAATTCGAAAAGAATGGCTAAAAGTGGTCGGATAGTGTATTGAGGTGATAGTAATAAAAATTTTGCCACTCAAGTATATATGTATGTATGTATTTTTATCTCTTTATATTTCACTGCATCTCCACATGCTCTTCATACATATTAAACAGAGTTGATGTCGTGGATTACAAATTCTGAATTCCTAATAAAATCTAAACCAATGGTCGGAGCATATTTAGCATAATTTTCCTAATAGATAGGAATATCCTATCTAAAGGAAGAGACATAAATATGCATTATTCGTCAATCGTTCGCAGAAAATTTCATTATGTCTATATATGCTTCAATAATTGGGGAGTGATGAGTGGAAGTTTCATTCCAGAGTACCATAAGGTAAAAATGAATGTTAGGAACTTTGATACATAATTATCAAAACAGTTTTTTGGAGAACAGACATAAAATAATTTTGAACAAATCGTGCATACTTTATATTTCGATAAATTTGAAATATGCCAATTGAATGACAAAACTTCGTATTTATCAGTAAATAGACCTGTGAGATTTATCTGGGATAAAAATCAGTTGAATTTGCTACTTTTAGTGCAATTCAAAGTGTTCAAATTTCTATTTTTTATTTTAAATTATCTGTATTGTTATTGTAAAAGTTCTTTTGATACAGTGGGACGAGTTCAGATTGTGGGACAAGTTGGATTTAGGTAAACACATTATTCTCCAACTTTTTGTGTGATTAAAGGAGTTTCAAAGAAAGTGTTTAGTAATTATTATCTGTCGTGAACTTGAATGAATTGACATAAATGAGAAACTGAAGTAAGGCTTAAGTACAAGTTGGGTGTACCTCGTGTGATATGTAAAAGTCAATGAAAAAATAAAAAAAAGACTGCTTACTTGGGCTTTAGATTTTGAAGATTCGTGAAAACATTGTCAATAAGATAAAATTGCAGGAAATATTTTTAAAAGAAGAAATTTTGTCAAATCTATCGTTTTCCATAGAACCTTTTCATTGGGACTAAAATATTAATAAAAATAAACATTTGGTTTTAATAAGCTTACAAAATATTTCTTGAACTAGTATCATTATTTATTTTTTATATTTTGCATATACATTTTGTCTAATAAACTTTAAACTTACATTAATCTCAGAATGATTAATTTTTACAAAAATAAGTGGTCTAGTTACTTTTTAAAATTAGTAACATTACTCATAATAATTAACCAGACAAATAAATTTTTACATAAAAATCTGCGTGTGTTACATGATAAGAGGAAATTATTATACAGGGTAATATTGGCATAATTTCCTTATAATAAAAATTATAAAAACGAGAGAAAAAAATTAAAATTAATGCGCCTGCGATATAGCAAAGAAAATGTATGTAAATGTATGTAAATATTAATGCAATTTAACTAAGATGCCAGTGTCAGACAGACATTTACACGCGTATATATAGAATTAGAAGATTTATTATAAATGTAGTCGAAGGAATTAATTTTTTGTTCAACTATGCAGGTAAAGAAAAGAAGAACATGTGTTCATCCCCAAAAATTAATAAAGCCTATTCCCAAATAACAACAAATATTTATTGTTTTATCAAAATAAGAACCAATATTCGTTTTTCTTAAAATTTGTTGACACGTTTTGATTTCACTTAGCAACAATGCAACGCAATTGGATAGTAAATTACAGGAAAAAGTATTTTCTTAAAATTTTTTTTATTTTAAGAAAATCATGTTTTTAGTATGACACGATGTAGCATAAATTTATATAGAGTCTTTGCTGAAGGATAGCATTTTTTAAAAGATATTTATTTGATATAACTTTGAGTAATTTTAGTATAGCAATACTGCCTCTATCATGCTAATGTCCTTAAATTTTGTTATGTTTAATACCATTGGCTTCATGCATGTTTATTTTTGTATCAAAACTTCATCAGATAAGTAAATTAGTTTTATTTGTATCATTTTTTTTTTGCTTTTTATTCTCATTCATATGAAAGTTTCATTTAACAAAAATCATTTTTATTCTCCTGCATTTATCTTTTCATTTTTATTTGATAAATTCCTCTAATCAGCTTGTTTATTCGTGCAAAAAAAAAAATAAGTAAATGCTTATGGTTATATTAATTGGTACACTGTTAGAAATTTCTCAGAAAATTTTTAAACAGCAATTTATCTAATTTTTATTTTACAACATTCAAACAAAACAATCAAATAACTATATATAATGTGTTATTCAAACTGTGAGAAAAATAGTTTATTAACCGCTGTCACCTAATACGGTTAAATAACTAGAATTTTATCTCAGCAACTAAACCTATTTAATGAAGACATTAATTCGATACAGCTGGAAGCATATTATAGCCGAGAGTGCTAATCTGTTAGTCTCATGACGAACAAAACGGGAGTTCGGGTCTCAGCGTTGACACCTCATTATTTCTTCCATTTCCTTCAACACACGAAGAGTTTCCAGTGTCCGGCATTCCACTCTCAACTGCCCATTACCTCATCCAATTTGTGACCCTTGGGCAATCAAAATACGTTACACTTTCGCACGCATACTCTCTTAGAAATTTCTCGGAAAAAAAGATTAAATAACAATATATTTTATGGTTATTTTACCATATTCAATCAAAAGAGTCAAATAACCAGAAATAAAATAGTAATCAAACTGTCAAATGTAAAGAAAATTGTTTATTAATTGCTTTTACCTAATACGGTTAAACAACCAGAATTTTATCACACCAACTAAGACCACCTAATGAAGCCACTTAGTTCTTCGCAACTGAGTACATTTCCTAACCGAGTGGGCTAATCTGTTAATCCCATGACCGGCAGAACTGGGGTTCGAAGCCCAATACTGGCACCAATTTTCTCCGTTCCCTTCAACGCACGAAGAATTTCCAGTGTCCAGCACTCTCCAATGATCGTTACGTTACGAAAAGCCGAGCTTCTATGTCTAGTTAAATATTTTTTTTCTTAGAGTTTTGAAAAATGCTAGTTGTAAATGGTTAAAAAACCGTATAGTTTTGCATTCATGGTTTTATAACCATACTGTTTGTAAATGGTTACAAAGCGATAAAGGTAAAAAATGTTCTTTACCGTAAACTTTATGGTAAGTCGGATGGACAGACAGCTGCCAGTTGTTTTACCGTAATTGCAGAATGAAAATTCTAACAGTGTAGATTGCAGCACCATAAAGCTGCTAAACTATTTCCAATGTCCAGTTAAATTTTTTTCTTACGGTTTAGAAACCATGCTAGTTTTAAATAGTTAAAGAAACCGTATCGTTTTGTATTCATGATCTTAAAACCATACTTGTTGCAAACAGCTTCAAAACCGCAAAGGTCAAAGATGTTCTTTACCATAAACTTTTCAGTTAATCGGAGGGACAGACTGTTGTCAGTTATTTAACCATAATTTTAGAATAAAAATTTTAACATTGTAAGATTAAAAAGTAACCATTCAAGATGATTTGTGTAACTTATGTGTAAAATTCTCTTATAAAGAAAAATTTGTGTATGTCCACATTTAAAAAAAAAACACATTTCAATACAAAAAATGATAAATTCATAAAGACATCATTTCTATTGAAAGGTGTAAATGTAGTTCTAGTCTCTGAAGATTTAGAAGTTAGTCTGGAATGTCTATTTTTCTGTTATATTTTATTTTCTAAAATACTACATTTACCAATGTTTACGTACAGCTGCATTAATTATTACTGGGATTAATGCTATTCATGGAAATGAAGAATATTTTTATGCTTTCTTAATTTGATGCAAAGGATAAACAAAACTGAAAATTCTTCAACTGGAGCTTTTGAAATCCTATACATCTAAAATATTGTTAATAAAAAAATATTTTCCAGTTTTGTGTTAAATGATTTTAATTTCAACATTTCATTCAGTTTTATATTTTTATTTTATTCAGCTTTTATAAGCCATCTTTCGTTCAGAAAAGATTTTAATAACTTACAAAATATAATCCATGTATTAAAATAATTTTCTTCAAAATGAATGGAAAGCTAAAGAAAATATATAATTTATTTCATATTATAGTTCTTCTGCTAATATAGTTATTTTTTTTCACATTTTGATTTCGTCACATCAATTAGTGAAGTCATCGGATCTAAAAGCTTTTACAATTTCCCTTTGGCTTTGCAATAAACTAATTGAGTCTCCATTCTTGATAGGGCCGAAAAAGCAGTTAATAATCCATGAATCGGTGATAGTCAACGCGGCAAAATTATGCATGAAAATGAAAGACATATACCGATACAATATGCTTTTTAACATGTTGCATTCTTTACCAATACCTAATGAGGTTATCTTATCACGTATAAGTAACAAAAGTAATAGTCTACAAAAATGAACATTTAAATCAAATCCAACTTATCTTTAAACATGCGACAATTTTTTTTCTTCTTTATACACACATTAAATGGATTTATAGCTCGTTAAATAGAAATAAAAGTTCTATTACTTTTGCTTAAATTATATTCTCTGAGATATTTTTTACCATTTTAAAATGTTAAAAATCAACATTTTAAAGTTCCGCATGAATAGTTGATGATTTAAAAACTTCACTTGTTTTAAAATGTTAAAGATTGCATAATAATAAAAGTCGACATGTTTTGAGTGCTGAAAAATAGGTACCTATGCTCAAGACTCAACTGACATGAGTGAGGAAACAAAAGTGATTTGGAACAGGAAACATAAAATTGCCAAGGAAACATGGAAAATAATGGTGAAAAATAAAACTGAAAAACGACAGAAGCCGAGAGTAAAAAAAAAAAGGGTGGGGGACTATAGTAACTGCATTGGTTGAGTGAGGCAAACTAGGGGTAAATGCATTTCTATACGCTATAGAGATTTGATGAGATTTTAAACACTCTAAACATGACAACTTTTATAACAGAAAATGAAGTTTTTAAAATAAATATTTTCAGCAAATGAAGTTTTTTAATTACCAAGTATATCTATCCACTTCAGATAATTGGATTATTCATTTAATTACTATATGAACAATTTTTTGATATTATTTTGTGATATATGAGAACTGTAAAATACTTAAAACTGTAAAATACTGTCCATTATTTTAGAGAGAAAATCCCTATTTAGAACATTGTTTCTCTTTTAAAGGTTTGTTTTTGCAAGATTTGCTGTTTCTTTTGTAACAGCGGAATTTAGAAACATCAAAGGAAATCTGTCATGCTTCGTAAAAAATATTTAGTGCAGCAAAGTGTTTTCCTTTTTGATATTGAATATAAAACTCAAAACATCTCAACTTATTACTGAAAAAAAAAGTTTTAGAAATTTTTCAAAACAAGGAAATGCTTTTTGTAAAAATATTCACACTCTAAAAAAGCTGTATCAAAATAGTGAATTCTGTATCAAAATATCACAGTGATATGAAATGTGGATTTGGCTATAGAGGAAATATTATAGCTTTGAACATAGAATAAAAAAATAAATATGTTTTTACAACCTACGAAAACTGAGATCAAAAAATTGAATTATTTTTTTAAATAAGGATAAGAAATATGAAACTATAGATGTATCTGAAATGTAATATTTCAAGTAATTTTCAGACGACAAATTGTGAAATGATATTTCCTTAAATTGAATTTGGGGTTCACTCAAAAAACAAATAATTTCAGTGAGCATATTAAAATTTTTAAAAAAATATATATATTTATTTTTTTCTCGATGATATGAAACACTATTATATATAAATAGGTACTAAATTCATGAAATTCCTCTTCTCTCGTTGACAACAAAAAAATGAAAAAGGATGAAAATTGCGTAGCTTTTGTTTTAAAATGTTTTGTTTTTCTTAAAAAATAGTAAATGGTTTCTTGCAAGTGCTAGTTTTAACTAAGAATAAAATATTATACAAAAGCTTACAGATCAGCGTAATATGTATATATATATATATATATATATCAATNCTACATATATATATATATATATATATATATATATATATGAAAAAAATAACTATATTAGCAGAAGAACTATAATATGGGAGAGAGAGAATTATAGTGGTAAAATGTGGTGGCATATTATAATGGAAATTGAGAAGCAATCGGAGCAGATGGACTAGTTGACGTAGATGGTGAAAAGCAGGATTGAAATCTTAATAAATTTTATTTCATTGTAGTCCTCGAGGTGCAAAATATAATAAATAGTATTATCCAAGGAAAATTTCAAGTAATGTCATATTATAAATAAGGACAGGCCATGGGTTATAAGTCCCTGCCTAATCAAAAGCCAAATCAAAAATAGTATTTAATTAACTCTTTTGGTATACAGGAGGGACTCATTGTAGGCGCGTTATCGAAAAAGAACAGGACCAAAAGTAAAGTCAATTCAGTCAACCTCTCGATATCTCATGTTAATATTTAAATAATTTGACTGAAGATTTGTAGTCAAAATGTTTCTTAGAAATTAAAGTAAACCCAATGACATGTATGCTAATGTTTAACGTGATTGAGGAAAGGAGGGTCAAAATTAGATTTTGATGCTCAGCAGTGGCGTAAATAGCACTCCAGCAACCATTGCGGCGCAGGGGGATGAGAGCACGATTCAGAAATACTACACTGTAAGATGGAGACTTAGTTGTGTGTTCCAACTCTTAATCTGTGGCCCGTAGTAGCACCTGAACATAATAAAAGAAATTTTTCTTTTTTGGAAGATTAAAAAATTTAGAAATTTTGAATTGCGCATTTGACACGCCATATCTTAATCAATGTAGGTTGCTATCTTTTTTTTTTCGGTGGTGTTAACTACAAATTTCCTGAGTTTTAAAAATTCTAATACTTTAATGTAATGTAATAAAATTATGATGGGGTAATTTCGAATTTTAGTAATCACTTTTGAAGCTCTTTGAGTCTATTTCATAATTAATCTAAGTGACATTTCGATTCTGTTTTCGTGGTTATTGTCGATTTCCCAACGTTTCTTAAAATCTCGATCTTAAAAATACGATATTTAAGCGACTCGCAACTTTCGAATCGTGGAAATATAATCGCTTTTGGTGTGTTCTATTTGAGTCAATTTTATCGTAAATCCAATCTATATTTCGACAGTTTTTTTGGTGCTACGCAGCTACACGTGGTTTTGGAATTTCTGATATTTTTCGTATGTGTTAATACGACACTCGAATCGTACACTTAAGTGTGCGCTTTATTTGTGCAGATCTTATCGCAAATCTGAGATATTGTATTTTTTATTTTTTTTTTATCGTTTTTTAACAGCTATTGCTACTTTTTTCCTTGGTGTTTTGAAAATCATGATATTTTTAATCCGATATTTTGGCGACTTGTGATTTTTGAATCTGGCATTTTAATCATCATTTTTGATGTATTTTATTTTTTTTCATCAATTCATGTTATCTTTCCATATTTTTTTTGGAAATACTATTACTTATTTTCACGTGATTTTTTTCATTTTTCTTATTTATTTATTTTTTCAAAACTATTGAAACTTTTATTACAAAATGCGAAATTTGAATGTGGATTTTTAAATTATTTACTCATTTTGAACTTCGTTTCTAATTTTTTTGTATCTTAAAAAAGTGCATAAAACTGCTTTAAGATTTAACTTTCGTACAATTTTTTATAAATCAATAAACATAAATTTCCTAAATTTTAAAATATTATGAACTGAGTGCCAACTGAATGTTGAATCTTATTGTTTTAGCTATAATGAGTTTATTTTAGTTTAAATCATTTTAGACTCCATACAATTTCTTTAATTTAAATATTTAATTTGCATTTATATTGCGAAAAACTATTTATCAATTTTTTATTCAAGAACATTACAGTTATTTTATTTAAAAATGCATTTTTGTGTAGCGTAATGTGATAAAAAAATCATCACTCTTTCCCCATCTTTGTATTTTTCCCGATAAATCTACTTTTAATAAAGAAGAAATATTTTTAATAAAGAACTTTTAATAAAGAAGAAATATATTTATTTTTTCCGATAAATCTACTTTAAATAAAGAAGAAATATTTTTATTTTGAAAAGTATCACTTTGATATTCTTTAAATTCGAATGAATCTTAATATTTAAAAAAAAATTTATGCAAATATTATACCAAGTTGAATGATAGGAAAGAAACAAAAAGAAATTAACTAAATGAATTAAGATAATCAAAAAAATATAATTATTTAAAAGTATTTAATTTCATTTTAAATTTCATTTTAATTTCCTTAATTTCGGTCACTAATAAATGCTGATAAAAAGAGTTGTGTCTATAACTCTGATGTTAACACTCTGATGTAAAATTATCATTGCGGTCGACATGTCTAAATATTAAAAAGATTGAGAACCCTAACTACATGAATTTGAATAAAAATATTTTTTTTTATAACATATTTTTTTTTATAATATATTTTTATTCAATGTAACAAATAAAAATTACTCCATAACCCTTTACTAAACCTCGAATTTAAATATTATAGGACAGTGAGTTACTTGCTTGTATTATTAGGATAAATTTTATTTCGATGTGGTAAGTCGGTTAGTGTATAGAATGTTCCAAATTAGTATTTTTATTGAATTTCGCCCTTCCATCTCAATTGTTAAATATCTCTTAGTAATTACTAAAATATTTAAAATAAAAGTATTTAAATTAAAATAAAATGAATGATTATAAATTAGCGATAATGTTCTTGTTTTGTATTATAATTTTTTTTGAAAATCTGCCAAGTCAAAAGATAGGGCGCATTTATAAATCTTGAGGGGGGGGGAGTAGCTACTAAGTCTATATACGCTACTGATGCTCTATTGTTGCGACATTAAATAAAAATTAGATACACACCTGCATTGAAATATAAAGCTAGCCGTTACATTTATACAAAATAGAAACGCTTCCATTCACCTCTTTATAAAATTGAATTAAAATTAATTAACTGCTTTAATTGTTTTAAGAGGGATTAGAAATGATTTAAAAGGCTTAAATTGAAATTAATCAAATTTGAAAGCTAAAAAGTTTGCAATGCCTGTAATGGCAGGATAAGAATGCTTAATGCAAGTACATTTAAAAGCTTGCATTAAACATTTATACGCTTTTATATTAGCTTAAATTTATTTAAACAAGATAATTTAAATTGATTTGTTTAGCTTGAATTTCAATCTTCGTTGGTCATTCTTTATTCTAAAAGCAATTTTCACAAACTATTTTGTAAATACTTATTTTCACAAAAGGGTAAAAGTCATCTTTCTAAACCTACATCTTATTAATAATATTCGACTTTAACTTCAAACTGTACTTCTCAGTTTTATCACTCTTTAACTTAGTAAAGACCACTGATCTAGCTATTGCTGGACTACTGAAATGGAATAGTTGTAGAATAAGCATTGCGATTAAATTCGCAATACTTTACTCCACAGCCACAAATGAAGACTTATCATGAATTTCCTTTAATCAGCAATATGTTGTCCTACTGGGTATATTTGAAACGGAATTAATTTAGGGACTTGCGTAACATAATATCCCTTAGGTTATTTTTGAGAATTTGAGCTGATCCATATTAAACGAAGCTGACATTACGAATTAACAATTTGCGATTGCTTTAGTCTTGTTCAAAGTGGTCTATAAATTGAAAAGTATTTCTGTCCTATTACTTGTAAAGATAGATTTGAAAACTATTCTGAAATAACTTATAAATTTCCCTTCAAATTGAGACGTTTAAGTACAATCACGAATTGTGAACGACACAGAATGATTGAAATGCACCATCGAGTAATGATGCAGGCAAGTTCCTCATTCAGTAAACAATGATCAAAAGCTATTAACACACAGTATACGCATGGTTTTCAACGCTTGTATTTAGTTAAAGCACGAAATAAACTACTTAAAAATTTACAAAAGTAATTTTTTTGGTTATTTTCATAATCATTTAAGTAGTATCATGCATCCAGTAACATAGTTACGGTAGCATTTGGGTAGCATTTTTTAAAAGTACTTCAAATTTGTTACTAAACAAATATGTTATTCTAAAAACAAAAGTTACAAATGGTTGAATTCGGCTCTTCTATATGTTTCAGTTCTAAGTTTATGCAGAATTACCATACATTAGGTTTTACTGCAATGGTTTAAAATTTTCTACTGGTGAGAGGGATCTAGCACGTTTTCGACACTTTTTAAAAAAATTAGTCCACACTATAAAAACAGTAGTGTAATATCACTCAGAAAATGAATTGACCTACCCATAAAATTGAGTAAAGAAAAACTTTATTTCAGGTTAATACCAAATAGAGTTTTAATATACAATGTAAAGGGCATAATTTATATTTAAATACTTATAATGGAATAATCTAACACCAAACACTCGTTCATTTACAGCAAATGAGAATTATTCGTGAAATTAATTAGCTTTATTATCTCCTATAGATTGCTTACATTTGAATGCAAGCTGTCGTGAGTTGGTAGAAGCTTTGGAAGCTGCTGGACGTCAACCAAAACAAAAGATCATCGTTGAAATATGTATGTATACTTTTCATTGTGTAATAAGGATAATTACATTTTAATTTTCAAATCTCCGTGAAATGTACTAAATGATTTTATCCTGCATAGTTTATATCCGCTTCCATTCTGTTAAGCCTAGTTCGAATCCATTTTAGAATTCTCTCAGTGTTACGTTTATGCGTGATACACGAACTAATTTTAATTGTAGGATTAATGCATATATATATTCGAAATTTATGATTCTTACTTTATATTATATTTTGAAAAAAACTTTTTTGACTCTTACATCTTATTGCTATAAAATTTAGTGCTGCTAAGTACACAAAAATGTTGATGGCTTCTTCACCCTAAATGGAGTAAAAGAACATTCTTAGTACAGTGAAATACTTAATGCAGCACCACTTTGGTGGAAAGTAGTTGCCACTATATTTGATTTTAAGATTTATGATTTTTTTAGTTTACTTAAGGCAATAAGCTTCTGCAATGGATGGAAAGTTTTGTTATCGTAATCTTATAGCATTATGAAACCATAAGCTCTAAAAAAACTAAATTATGCATATAGTATATATACATGATACATCATAATCTCTAACTACAGTTGCGTTACATAGTCATATTCTCGGTTGAAAAGTTACAGTTGTCCCTCACAAGCAAAAATTGTTGATATGTTTTTATCTAATACAAAGTTTCTTATACTTTTTGTTGTGGGGATCCCATATTTTTTTTAAAATTTTGTGGGATCAAATAGACATTGAGCAAATCTGACACACGTGCGAGTGAAACTGTCAGTTACTTTCCGTGTACTGCAATATACTTTTACAGTTTTAGGTAATTAATTCATGTTTTTATTTTAGGACATAAAATAATGCAAAATTTTTAAAAATATTATGCATCCATTAAGTGTAGTCATTTGAAAAGTCAATATTGAAAAAACCTACATACATCTAACAGCTTATATGCGAGGATGACGTATCATAGGGAATGGTGTGCTTGTTTATTTTTAATTATATTATCAAATCTAAGCGAACTAATCAACACGGCAGGACAAAGCATTTATTCTTTTGATTTGAACAATCCTTTAATTTTATGGTGGTTAAATACACAAATGGGTAATATTCATATTTAGATACAATTTGTTGTCCGTCTGAAAAGTATTTTTTTAGAAATGTTAAGATACTTTAAATAAATTTTCTTTGCGTCATATTTATTAACAGACACTTTCTATTACAAGAAGTGCAATGTTTTAAGGTCTTAATTAAGAAAAAATAGTATTTCAAGGAAATTAAATAAAGGTTAACTGAAAATACAGCTGTCCACAACCTAAACAATATAATGTTATTACACGAATTTCATACCAATGACAAAGCTTTCCACTCTGTAGTATTTTACAATTGTGTAAAATTGTCAAAATTACATTCTGATATTATTGTTATAAATAGAAAGTAAATTTGAAATTTTTTTAATACTAAATACAACTGTTCAGAAATTAAAGTCATGTCTGTTACCATACACATGTTTACATTTTTATGACGAAAAAATCGAAATTCCTTAATGGTAACACTTGTATATCAGTCAAGAATATGTCAGTGAGAGATAGCAAAAGCCAATAAGAATGTTCTTTTTAATTTGTAAAAAGCAGAAGACTTTTTTGCTACATCATGTCTGTTACCTTAATTAGTTGCAAAATATAAATATATTTTGCTGCTTTTTCTTCAAGATAATTTATAAATCAATATAATCAATATACTTCCTATTACCAGAAGTGCAATGTTTTAAGGTCTTAATTAAGAAAAAATAGTATTTCATGGAAATTAAATAAAGGTAAACTGAAAATACAGCTGTCCACAACCTAAACAATATAATGTTATTACACGAATTTCATACCAATAACAAAGCTTTCCACTCTGTAGTATTTTACAATTGTGTAAAATTGTCAAAATTACATTCTGATATTATTATTATAAATAGAAAGTAAATTTAAATTTTTTTAATACAAAATACAACTGTTCAGAAATTAAAGTCATGTCTGTTACCATACGCATGTTTACATTTTTATGACGACAAAATTGAAATTCCTTAATGGTAACACTTGTATATCAGTCAAGAATATGTCAGTAACAGATAGCAAAAGCCAATCTGAATGTCCTTTTTAATTTGTAAGAAGCAGAAGGCTTTTGGCACTTTTTTTTTGCTAATTTCTGTTACCTTAAATAGTTGTAAAAATTAAATATATTTTGCAGTTCTTTCTTCAATATAATTTAGTTTAGTGAGATTTTATTCTAAATCAAATAGAATATTTAATATTTGATAGAATCATTTAGCCAAGAGAATTTTTTTCTTTGAAATGTCATGTCTGTTTTCATATTTAGTTACAGACATGACTTATGTGGTAACAGACACATGTTACAAGGTAAAAATTTCGAAGAGATTTGCGCTTTTTAGAACAAATTTTAATCAGAAAATGACATTTAAATTCTTAATTGCTAATAAAAATTCTCTCTACTCCATTTAATCTTTTTTAACATAATTATTTTAACAATCCAGTTTTATTTATTTTAACATCATTTCCAACCATAACAATGCTATTTATTATTTACTCATTTTAATGTTAATTCTTCAAAAACACATTAGATTTTGGTGAATAATATTCTAAGAGCATTCTAAATGTTTGAAACATATTGTATCTTCATGAAATACTATAATTATGAATGTTGAATCCCTCAAAAGTCTTAAACTCAAACCTGAATTGGCGACCTAATTCCTTCATCAAGAAGATGTTTAGCAAGGCAACAGTTGGTTAAAAAAAGAGACTATTACTCTTAACATTATGAAAAGGCAAAATAAATATCTTTTAGACAATTTGAAATATCTTTATAAAATGTTAGTTAAGAAAAATGTTTCTATGAAGTTTTCATGCATACTAGACTTCATTCGTTTTATGAATGTATTCCAACAAGCAGTGAACAAAATACATATTACATACAAATTTTATGAATATATACAAGTTTTTAAGAAGTCAGCAATAAAATGAAATGGCAATGTTGGTCAAATACATTAAATAAGCAACATAAGCTATTACGACAAAAAGAAAAATTTAATATTCATGCTATGTCTATAGATATAGTAAAGACAAGCGTTTCTGAACTGATAGCAAAATTTAACATTGATGCGAGCAGATTCAAAAAACATATTTTTAATAATAGACAACAATATCATACGTACTAAATTGCGAAGAAAACCTTCAAAATAAAGTAATGATTCACATTGACTATTAAGAATATTATGCTTGCAAAGTTGCTGTAGAAATAAATTCTACCAAAACTTCAAAATCAGCATAATTTTTTTCCCTTTTAAAGAAGCTCATATCTGAGAACAATTATAAATAGGAATCATGGTCATTTTATGGGATTGGTTTTTTGAGACTGTAAGAAGAACTAAATATTAGAATTCATTATATGTCTGTCATGTCTGTTACCATTCATAATTTTTCTTGTAGAATGCAAATTGATTTGATTATTAATATTGTAATATTGTTAAAAATGCATGCAATTTCATTTTTATGTAATACAAAAGCAAATAATTAAGGTAAATTTTTCATTATGTTTTACAGTACTTCATGATAAAAAAAATTACTTGAAAAATTTTTAGAATGTTAACAGACAGGCAATGTTGGTCAAATACAAGTTTAAAAGAAATTAAGCAATGCTTTTTAAATTTAAAAGTCTTTATTTAATGTATAGTAGAACTCTAAAGTTACAATTAATTCCAATTAACATTATTGTGGGCAAAAATTTAAGTGGTTTAATTTTGCTAAATATGTCCAATAACAGACATGGAAATTTTCAACAAATAATCAGCAAATAAATTTTCAACAAATATAATGAAAAAAATATAGCAATTGAAATTTTTTTAAAAAATAAACTGCACAAAAAACACCAAAATAATATGAAAGATTCATATATGTTTAATTATTTTTTCAAGTTATACTGTTTAATAATTTTGTTTATTTAAACTCAATTTTTAAAAAATTTTCAAATTGTACCTAATTTTGAAAATGACCCAAATATGTCGTAGAAAAAAATAAAAGAAAGCTGCTTCTGGTAGTTTCAGAAATCTTTGGAAATTTTTTTGCCTCTCCTAGCGAAAGATTTTTGAAATTCTTCGTATTATAATCATTTTTATATACATTCAGATGCACTGTGTAAAAACTTTTGATAATTGTGAAGTTACTGTGATAAGATATAGATATATCAAAAGTGCTGAACCCTGTTGCAGGTGACGCGACCCTAATTATGTTTGTTACCCTCATTATAAGAAACTCTTATCTAATACAACATTTATGCTTTTGTCTCTTGGTTAAACATAGAAGATTAGAGAGAATATCCAAAGGAAGTTATTCATTTTAACTTTTTTTAAAAGTTACCGTTAACGTAATAAACACGCACAAATGACTTTAAAAGAAATATACTAAAACAAAAAAATTTATACTTGCGATTTTACAGTTTCTATCTATATTAAAAAAATGTAACGGCCTATTCAACCGCTGTTTTGGTTGTTCAACTTAACCTTACATTTTGTATTGCTGGGAAAAACCTAGCAGATGCAGAAACTTGTATTTACTTAGGTGTGTAGAAAAGTGTAAAGCAATTATGATAGAATAAAAAATACTAATATTTGAAAATTCCTTCAAGAATTAAAACTTGTTAAATTTGCCGGAAAAAATTTTATACGAGAAACCCTACAGACGGCAGGAATTTAATTTCAGAGTTGAAATTTGGGCGAGATGAAAGAACCATTATTTATTAACTCAACGCAGAGTTTTCATTTGAAATTTAAATTTGTTCAAAAGTTATTTCGATTTTAAGTGTTTTTCGTTACTTAAATCTCCTTTTTTTTGCTTTAGCCAGTTACATTTTGCTTTGCTGCTCAAAATCCGTAAGAGACACGGAAACTTGAAATTACAAAGGTGTGTAGACAAATTTACAATTAGTTCAATGGAATAAAAAGAATTACTGTTAGATTATTAGTTCAAGAATTATTAACTGTTAAATTTCTGGTAAAAAAAACATGTTTGTAGATCTACTGAAATGCAACTACCGAGTTAAAGCTTGATGCACTGTTAGAACCATTTTGAATTATAAACTTTACGTAAGTTTTTATCTAGATTCCTATTTGATCGAAATTTATTACAGTTTTTTGCATATTATTTTTTGATTAATATTTTGTTTAAAAAATTACTGTAGAAAAAAATTATCTCTCTGGCAATTTTCATTTTGTTTAAAGCAAAAAAATCTTGTGCAGTAGCAAGAAAAGGATAAATAAATTTAAAATATCGATTAGATTTTGCCAGTTAAAAGTTTTAACATTTAAAGAGGGATAATAACTGCTAAAACTGTTTCCAATGCAAACTGTTTTATGATATGAGGTTATCGTTATATATTGTTAGTAAGTCAAACTACTTCTTATTTATTATACTTATTCTGCTGCACAAATTCTGTATTTCTAAGCTTAAGTTCTTTTTTTAAAGTGCACGTTATTATTTTTCAAATCCAGTTATTCAGTCATTTCATTACGATAAATATATTCATAAACTGTGCTTACATAAAATTATAATAATTATTTGCTTCATAAAAAATTAACCTTTTTATCAACCTTCAAGGAAAATTTTTTTTGAGAAAATCAAGAGGAATGAATGTTTTAGTCCATGTTAGCAGATTCTTAGAAAAAAGGAATTCACGCAAGGGCAGGAACTGTTTTTGTTTCAACATAATTTATCTTCACTGTACAATAACTCTCTGGGGAAGAAATTTTCCATGGTATTGATTTAAAAATGTCGTATATTTAAAATTCGATTTCTTAGAAACTATTTAACTGATTTCACTCAAATTTTCCATTATGACATGTAAAATTAGACACTTTGAAATGATTTAAAAAATTTTATACCTTACAAATCAATTTTTTTGATTATTATTAAATAAAATAATAAGAAAATAATATATATTCACTGAAATTTATTTTTTGTGTGGTATTATCTTTGGATAATCGAATTTTATAATTTTGTGCGAAAGATTTTTAATTTGCTTAAAAAGTTCCGGCAATATGGCGAAATACGTAGAAAGTAAAACTAACATTAAGGGGTCCAAAATTTATATCACTCTTCTGAACAAACTATTAGGACTATATTTCCCAGATTTCTGAAACCCCCTATATTTTGGCGCTTAGAAATCTGAGTCAAAATGAAAGGTATTTTTATTCAGAGAAAATACGTTTTTGTGTCTGATTTCATAACTTAAAATATCGTCTACGCTAAATAATTAGCATATTCGAGTTAACTCTCTCGAACTATTAAGATTGAGTTCTAGAACGTGAAGATCCGATCACTAGATCAATAATTAGTCAAGGCGGTACCTTTTTTTGTTTAGCATACTGTACAAACACATTGTACCGATTTTTTCCTTACTATATGAGATACAAAGCTGATATGCGCCTATTGAATATAACAGAAATTATGGAAATCAAAAGTACAAAAAAAAGAAGAAAAAAAAAGAAACTTTACATCCTTTCAACTGAACAAAAATTGCTTGCTGTTTTCTTGTACCTTTAAAACAACGTTGTTCATTATAGTTGTATATAAGACAGAAGTACGTTAACCTAGATAGTTCTCAATACATGCGCATCATTTTCACGCACTTCAATACTGACATCAGCTTCCAACTGCTCTTGTCACTTCAGTACTTTTCGTTGCAAGATGGATCCAGATTTAGGTCACAAACTGAAGATTTTTTTGGCTATTGCTTAGGGCTAATATGGAGTGAGAGCGAAACGTTAAAAGGGAAGTTGGAGATAATCCAAGATAGTTTATGTCAATAGCCCACTTTATGGATGATATTAATTTCACGTTACTTGCATGTAATCTTAAATGTATACAACTATCGTGGGTCTTAACACTTATTCATAACTGTTTAGCTTGAGTTTTGTCCACCTCTAGCCAATGTACTATGCTGATAAGGAAAATGGTGCAAAATGTCCACATATCCGAAACATGAATACACATTATGACTTCAATACATGTGTCATTAAAAGGCACACAGATAAAAAAATAAGAGAAACATATTGCTTTTGAAATATGTGTTTCAAGAAGTGGTTCATTAGTATACATGAGAATCACGTCGTATCTTTAAATTTTAGAGGTTCAGAGTATTTTTTAAATTTAGAGGTAATTTTCTTTTCATTTTCGCCTCTTGAAACTGAGGTACAGTTTTTAGAATGCAGAAAAGAAAAACTGTGGTGTAGCTTTTCTTTGATCTTTAATGATGAATGAGAAGCAACTACGAGAATTGGTGAGCAAGGCGGTGAGTAGAGAAAATTTCCTAATGATTCAAAAAAAAGAAAAAAAAAGAGAAAAGAAAACAGACATGTATTTTCAATAAAAGAATAACTTTGAATTTTTTTGTTGATAAACTATTGTTATTTAAAAAAATAATAACTTCACATTGATAATAAATAAAAACAAAACTAAAACATCATAATTGCTTTTCAAAGTTTTCTCAAAATCTTAACAAAAATATAAATAATTAAAAAAAAAACTGCAATTTTTCTTTTAAACTCAAGTTTTTGAAGACTAATGAAAAATATACATCGCTTTTGACTTATAAATAATTTATTTTTCAAAATATATTCAGTAAAGTAAAGGTTTTGAAGTACTTTGAAATTTTTTGAATGTGATTTCATCTCTAAGATTTTAAAAAATAAAATGTAAACCGTAAAAAAAATTTTTTTTGATAAATTTATTTTAACACAGATATTGAAATAATATACCTAAAATATTTTTTTTCAAGAATTTTCCAAATTTATTTAAAAACCTGCTCTGATTGAAGTTAAATATCTTTAATATGACCATTGAAACATCATCGAATATTTTTAAGTTTGTTATTGTA
Organism: Parasteatoda tepidariorum; assembly: GCF_043381705.1. Lineage (NCBI taxonomy): Eukaryota > Metazoa > Arthropoda > Arachnida > Araneae > Theridiidae > Parasteatoda > Parasteatoda tepidariorum. The sequence continues at coordinate 65,762,411 of NC_092210.1, read as the reverse complement.
AGAAAAAACATGTATATTATTCTCATTCTTAACATTTATTTTCTTAAAAAACGTATTTAAAATATAGTAACAATAACTATTTCCATGGGAAATTTGTTTTCTTTTTCAAATATTTAGTTTTTGTTAACTTCAAGTATCCAATAAAAATTTTATCCTTTCAAAGTCCTTCATCTGTAATCTAATTATTATTTTTTAAGAGAAGAGAAAAAGTCATTAACAAGTTTTTCATTTAAGTAAATATTTTGAATGATGTTTCTAAGCAACTGTGATATAAGTAAGCATTACGTGTCAATGAAGAGACTAAAGTCTATACATTTTGAAAATATTCGAACTAAAAGCTTCAAAAAAATCTGTTCTAAACGTTGATAATCTAATTTAATTAAGATGGTAAAAAAATTAATATGGTAAATATGTTAAAAAAAAGAATGCAATTCTCGAAAAATTTAAATTAAAATTCTGTAAATTTAAAAAAAGGAAGAAAAATCAAGCAACTATTAAATGTGAAAGCGTACATTACTTCACATTTTCTAATTTTGGTTTAAGATTTTTTTAAAAAATACATGAATTGTTATGCATTTTCAAAAATATTGCAAATTTAGTTTTCTTAGCATGGTAAAATAACTTGAAATTTATTTAATAAAAGAAACATATTTGAGATCATTGTTGGCGGCTTATTTTGGAAGAAAAGTATAAAAGATTTATTTCACTAAATATTTCTTTCTTTTGTAACAAGCACAAACTGAAACAAAATTTTTTTTATAAAAGTATCTAAATAATTTGTTTAAAGTTACTTTAATTAAGATATCCTTTTTAACGCAGGTTTAAAAATGTACAGGATGTATAGTTTAAATTTTAGTTCGTAATATATTCACGAATTTCCATATCGTATTTGTTTTAATTGCTTTTCAGAATTGGTTCGGTGAATTTTTTTTCCCTCCAAACGTGGATCGAAATATATGTTTAAGAAAATGTGCAAAGCTCTAATAGCGTTTTTAAAAATTTGGACAGTTATCAAATTGCGTGTTTAAAAAAACTACTACAGCTCGAAATATGGATAAAACACAGCTCGAAAATATTAAGAAGATTGGCACAGCGTGATTAAGAAAATAGTAGAGTGATTAAAAAATGTACTAAGTGATTTAGGCAGATGAACGACACGGCATTAGAATTTATTTGGATTAAGTGTTTTAATATTTCTTATGAAAGAACAATACTCATAAAAGAAGTTTGAAATATGAAATACTATGTAAATTTTCTTAAATAGCTATTTCTATTTTTTTAAAGGTGCATTATGAGTTGTGCCCATTTTTTCGACACGCATTTCGAGATGTGTCCATTTTCTTAAATAAGCATTTTCAGCTTTGTCCAGAATAAAAGGCACACTGACGACCTTTTTCGAGAACAGAGGTCTCAGCTTAAAAATATTGAAAAAAACAATTCCAATAAAACCATATAACATATATTTCAGTATTATTACATAATTTCACTTATAACGAATGTAATACTGTATAACAAAATTAAGATAAAATTTTAATATTTATTACAGATGATTAAAAAGTGATAAAATTTAACCAGAATTAATTATTGAAATTGAAAACAAAAATAAACAACACAAAATATTTAATTAAATAGAGTATATAATGAACCAAAATATAAAAAAAAAGAAAAATGTTATAAAATATTTTTTAGCTCATGCTCCACAATAGTGCTTTTGTCCTCTTTATAACTAACGAAGGTCATCTCTTATTAAAAATTTTACTATGTTTATTGAAGGTAATGGAATGAGATACATTAAAAGCAATATTCTGTTTAATAAGTAGAATATGTCAAATTTATTCAATTAGTTTTAATTGTTAAAATATTTTTAATGACATCCAAGTTGCTGATAGAAAGAAGCCTATTATTAATAAAGTGAATATGACATTTTTATCAGTAAACGTTAAGGGACATGTTTCTCGTCAAATTTTTATAGCTAAATAATTCATTCAACTATATCAAGAAGCTGCTTTGAGTAGAAAATAGTCAATTTGGTGCAATGCATAATTGATATTTAGCCTAAGACAGTATCATTAAAAACAAAAACGAGGTATCGGTTTGGTTTCGAAATATTGTTCCGACTTTTTACAGATTAATATTTCTGCTTATATATTTATTCGATTCCGTATATTTAATTAAAAGATATTTATTTTTGAATACCGTTAGTACTGCTGTTAATATCTTTTATCATAAATTTGAATATGTACGTATTTTATTTATAAAATTTTTGAAATATATTGAAATTTTTATCTACTTGAAATTAAAAAGAAATTTATAGGTAACAGCAACTTGCTAATCAATGTTAGGATGTCATTCGTAGAAAGGTGATGTCATTCGTGAATATCGAAAAAAAAATTCAGGAAGAAGGTCGTTCTCATTTTTCTTACTCTAGCAATCTAATTTTTCATCTACTAGGCCGCAATTTACAGGAAGTATAATAACCGTTTTATTGTTGAACTTGCTGTTGTGGGATAGAAAATCTACCTTAAGACCAAAAAAATGGTTTCTTCAATAATTTCTTCTATATCTGTAATTACATTATGAAACGACTCTTGATGATTCAATTTTAATGAGGAGGTCATAAATGAGGTTAAACTCCTTCTGAACATCAACATGCTGCAGTTCTTTTCCGGTATAATATGAAAGGTACAAAAATGAAACGATAAGCAGTGATCTACAGTGCAACTTGCCATGGTTCCAATCACAAAAAATTGAGAAACAAGCTTAGAAGAAAGATGGTCTTTTCATATCAATCTGAAATTGTACTACATTTTAGTGCGTTGACAAATTAAGCGTCTTGAGGTTCAATGCAAAATCAGTCAAATAGGCTTTCTTTATTTTCTCTGTATTCACTCGTGCAATTGAATCTTGATTACGCTAACTTCAACTTCAACGGGAAAGTCGTAAATGAGGTTGATTTCTAACTGATCGCGTACGCCACATTTTTTTTTTACATCATGATTGAAGAATTGGATTTTTCGTATTTAGTAACTGTTTTTTTGCGACATTTTTGAATTAAAAAAGTGGCTTCAAACAAGCGTTGTTGTTGTTTATAATACCACTTGCCAATACCGGTCTTCTTGGTGAAACCAAGTGAATTTAAGGCAGAGGGTGTGTTTTTCATCGGCGTCATCTATGGCTAAGATTACTACTTCAGCCAAACACGCGTGACAGCCCGTTTATAGGGCGGATTTATTTATGCATCCATTCATTCAGTCACAAATTGTAATTTTGACTTTAACCAGAGGGCGGACAATCTCCAATTCAGTACCCTCAGAGATATGATTTTTTATCGAAACATGGAGGACTTTGCGTTCCTGACGTATCTAACATCCCCCAGTGATCAGTCTTTGACCGGTGGGGATTGAACTCATGACCTTTAAGACGTGGGCCCAACGCGCTACCTACCAGGTTATCACGGCCTTCAAACGCCTTACTCAAACTGATGCTAGCTCCTAGAAAATTCCCTGCCCAGTATTATTCCATATCAGTGTATTCAACACTTTCCAAGCACCTACTACTTCATCATTATGAGGGTGGGCCTTCCAGGCCGGTATCTTTTCATTCTCATCCTTTGTTTCACCGGTTCGAGTAATGCTATTTTCATTAGAAAACTGATGCACTTTTTTATGTTATGTTTATATGAGTCTGCTTTATCCCTATATAATCACATTTAACTTTTTATTGTGATACTTCTTACTCAATGAAAGCTCAAAATATATCTGATTAATAGATGTCACACCACAGTTTCTATCTGTTAAAATGTTTTATTATAGAATTAAAACTTTTTATTAAAAAAAAAGGATTTATGAACATGGTAATTTGCATTCATTAAAATTTTTTTAAGAACTAGAAAAACATGGCCAGATATAGATGAAACATGTCAGTACTAATGAAATGAAAAGTTCGTGAGATATAACAATGACATGCATTCCTAATTTAAAAAATCTTTATAGCGAAATATATGTCCAATTTCTTTTTTTTTTTTTTGCCATAATGCTATGCCATAATTTTTATAATCATATTATCTTTCTTTTTTTTTAAATAATGAAATAAACTAAGCTAAAGTTCCTTTTTATGATTTGTTTAATTACTATAAATTTGTGTTTTTAATGAAAAAACTGAGATTATTTAATTAAGAGTAAAAAAAAAATTATTTACGCTTCATACTCATTAAGCAAATTTCCGAGGAGAAAGAATGATATGCGTGCATATTTTCCTGTAAAATAATACGTTTTTAATAAGGAATTAACTTATCTTAATGCCATTAATTTCAATTTGTAGATGTTTTAATTTTTATTTGCGCATAATTAATAGACCTGCATAAAAAATGTATTAATTATAGAAAAAAATAATCTTGAAAACAAGGATAAATTTAATTTTTTTATTACTAAATTGATGAAAGATACTTTGAAAGTATAAATTTTTGGATATTTATTCAAACATTAAAAAAAAAAATTAAAAAGAAAATTAAATCAACAACGTTTTTTTTCTACTTTGTAATTCTTTTTTGATTCAAAGCAAGCGGATTAAACTAATTAATAAATCGTGCAAAATGATAATTTTTGTTTATTATTTTTAAAAGTCAGTTGCTCATGAAAAAATCTATAATTTAATTTATTCAATTAACATAAATTTTCTGTACCAAACATCAATTATTTTTTGTCTTTTTGTTTTTCTTCTTGTAGATAGATATACATCAAAACATTTTTTTAAAGGAATAATAAGTTAAACTATACTGAAATAGTTTAAACGAGTATTATGCATATATAGAGAATAAACTTGCATTACACAATGAAATAGAAAATTTATATTTAAATGCGTAAAGCTAAAGCAAAATTCATGCAGTTGTACAAGCATAATATGCTTTTGTGAGAATCACTTTCTTACATTTTAATGCCCGGTGATGGGTAAGGAGCTCTGCAGACACTGCAATTGAACATAACTTTATTTATATTGAATCAAATAAAATAGTTATTAAAACTAAGCAACAAAACATTTAATTTCAAAAATAATATTTACTAAACTCATACTATTAATTTTTTTTCAAGGAAATGTCTGAAAGCATTTGGTAGTTGAATTTTTCTGGCATGTTGCTTTTATATGTAAAAATAAGAACATATGGGAGAGTTGCATTTCAAAAATCACTTAAATCATTGTTCTCGCTCTCTCAGAAATATAAGTTTAGACGATTCAGCAGTCCATGAGCTTTATTTTGCTAATTTTCAGAATTATTTCGTCAAGAAATCACGTGGATTGAGACAAAACGCGAACTGTCAAGTACATGATAAAAATGCGTCCTCCGTTCGGAAACTCATCTTACAAAGTGTATTATGAGAAATTGTTAGCTAGAATGAAGACTACATGAGCGAAAATAAAGTGCCGGAAAAGCCGCCGTTATAGTGGTCAAGGACTTGGCCATGTGCCAGGAAGATCTTGAGGTCGAATCCCGTTTCGGGCATGGATTAAATGCATCTCTGTGTTATATCTGTCTTCCCCTTGTATTGTTGGGATGACATTGATCCACCTATATGGTGCCCACTATTAAGTTTTTTTTAAGAAACTTAGATATACGTTATGTACTACGAGTTTTTTTTATTGCAAAAAAATCGAATGACAAAATTGTTTTCATTTCCGCAAGAAGTGACGAAAGTTAGTTTGTCACTCCGATGACATTTCTGGTCAAAGGAAACATTTTTGTCAAAAACAGAAAAAATTCGTGATATTTGAGTACACAATTTTCTACAGTGCGGCTACTAAAAGTGCTTAAAAAAAGAATAAATTTTATCTTTGTTCTTTTATACTTAAGGGGGAAGTTATCAGCTTTGTTTTTTAATTGAACAACAATTCATTCACACACTTTATCTCAAATACCTTGATGACCATTTGCAAGATCATACTTTTGCAGAAGCATTCTCAACATCTGCTTTGTCATATTTTCTCAACTTATATATTTGTTTTATTATTAAAAACATTCACATGTCTCTCTTAATTTTTCAGTAATGTCGTAACTGGTGAGAAAAATACATTATACGTCCTACGGAATTACAAATTATCACGAGAAAAATTTTCGTCCAATTGTTGTAAAAATTGTTGCTGTATTTTTTTTACTTATGTAGCAGAAGAATCCTCCTTATTTTGCCTCTAATTTAAAATTTAGTACACAGAAGTCCACTAATTTATTTTTTGTTGAATGTGCTCCTGTTTCAGTCTTAAAAATTGCAACAAAGGAAAACATATTATGTTTTGCTTAAATACTAAATTTATTTTTGATGCTTGATACTAAAAATCGGGAGTGTGCGATTTTGCCAGATAAAGCTTTGCGAAAAGTTAAGGAGGAGTGAACATTTTCAGAATTGCTTTTTCAAATCAATTTTGAGTTTTTGTATTTGAAAAAATAACTATAAGCAGAAAATATTAGGAACTGAAAATTGTTACAGATCATAGGTTGTGTACAATTAGAAAAATATTTTTATACATTGCTTCATATTTCATTTAAAATATAAGTGCGGAATTATTTTTTTACAATTAAAGTCTCGTTTTTTATTTTTAAATATTTTTAATTTAAATAAAATTTTTTTAAAATTTCATTAAATAGCGAAATATTTCTTTTAAATATTTACTCAAAATCTACCACCTTAAAATTAATAAAGATACATGAGACATGAGTAATTTGTAGCCTTTTTTGTGTTATATTTTTGCAAAGATAAACGAGCAGAGCAGGTGTAACACCTTGATATTTGGCATTTACTAGTTAAAATAAAGCTAAAACATACACTAATACACTCATTAATTGCGGTTTTTTATTTACCATGAAATAAAATACTAAAATGAACTTTGGAAATGATTTTCATACGTTTTGAAGACTTTTTTTTCTTTTTAACCTTTACTGAAAAAAAATTCTTTTGTTTGTGAAAAAAAATAATAGGGTGAAAAAAAAGCAACAGTAGAAAACAAGTTTTATTTTCCTTATTTAATGTTTTTCGAAATATTTTAGTTGCAACAAGAAAATAATATTTGAAATGCTAGTTAATATTATCAAGTTTACATGTTTGTATTTAACTTTCCACTGAATTAAAGCATTACTGTTCTTACTACTTTTAATTTTTTGACGTTTAAGGCATCATTCATTGTGACAAAAGCATTTTGTTTCAGCTCAGAGATAATCAAATATATTCCACGTAATAAGTTTATTTTTAAACTTACGAAACTTACGAACTTTTCACGATGAAAGTTTTACGAAAACAGGGAACCATCTTACAATTAAAAAAATTACAAAATAATTTCCTCGGCAGAATATTTAAAAACAAAATTTCGTTATGAAAAACCATAACTGTGACAGTTTTCTGTCTAAGGGGAGCTAAAAGTTTAACTCAACATGTAATATATATATATATTGAAAGGAATAAATTCACCAAAGATCTAGAATAACAGAGATTTTATCCAAAATTTTATTTTATTTTAGTGTGTTGCCAAACCCAATCCTAATAGTAGGACCTCTACACTAAGGCATTCGTCATACAAATTACGTTATTATTTCGTGTCTAAGAGATATGAAGGTAAAAATAAGAAACAAAAAGCAAAAAGCGAAACGCTTTTGATCAAATTTATTGAAAAATGTTTTAATTTGATTAAACTATGATTTTGTGTTTTTTAAATGAAATAATGGTTCATTTTTAGCAAAAAGAAAGGCAAATTTTATTTGATATGACTTTTTAAGTAAACATAGTATGAAATAAGACAAATTAAAACTATTAGAAGCTCTAACCATTAGTTAGAATTAAAATATAAAATAATTAAAATATCAAAAGTAATGTAAAAGTTTTGAGTTATTGAAGATGTTATTTAAAATCTTTATAATTCAAAATGTTTGTGAATCCTAATCTTTTCAGTAACTGTTATTTAAAGAAAGAGACAATTACTGCCTTTTAGATGAATTTCTTGAAATTAAATTTTAATAGATAAAAAAACGATCCCCAAAATGTCCTCATTTGCTATAAATTTTAGACGTGGCAAGGATGAAAAAATGCTTATTGAAAAATAATTAAGTAAGGCTTAATACAACTTTAGTATGACTGATTGAAAGTGAAGTCATAGATAAAATATGAAAAGAGAAATATTTCTGAAATTCAATTAGACTTTTGGGCATTTTTTTCAAAATATTCTTTTTCTGAGTTAGAACAAAAAATAGAATAAACATGTAAGCTAATTAGATTGATATTTTAAAATTCTATTTAGAAATTAACTAAATTTTATCCTATTTGAAATTACTAAACCTTTAATGATGAACTGATTTATGAATATTTCTCCATCCTGTTGAAAGATTAACAATTTAGACCTTTCTACCCAAAAATTTAAAAACAAAATTTATATTTATTACAAAGAGTTTTTTTTAATCATATCGAAGCTGTCAATTCCTAAATAGGGGAAAACTTTTCGAACTGATAAGAAAATGAACGTCATTTACGACGTAACGCACATTGAGTGTCACCATTTTTCTTCACTATCACTTCTCCATTATCTTGGTTTTTGATTAAACTGTCACTTTAATGTGAGTGAGGATTAATAAACCCTTCCTAGTTTGTATAATCGTTGTCATCCTATAGTGCAAATTGATCGGGTGATATTTTTTCACATCCCATTTAGATATTTTTAACAATAAGGGGCTCCATACCTGCTCACTCCGCTCATCGGCTGTTATTTCTCACCCATTAATGTCCTTTTTTCTTGAAAGTCAATGCTTAAAAATAAAGCTCATTTTGCAAATAAAATGTGTAATTTTATTTGAAATTCGAAACAAGCTTGCGTTAAGTTTACAAATAAAAATGGTTCTGTTAGCTCATCAAATTTCAGCAAATTAAAACCATTTCTATTGATTTCAGAGAAGCCTGCATGATATGTTTACTACAAGCTTAAAATTAAGAATCCTTGAACAATTTTTTAAATGTCAGTTTTTTATTATTTTGTACTCTCGGTACGATTTTCTACGCCTTCGTAATTTCCAATTTTTCATTCAAAACATCAGCTCATGTGGCCTTAATATTTTGCAAAATCGAGAAATAAATTTATTATACATATCATTAACTGGTAATACTTACCATTTATATTTGCCATCTTAACAATCAATCTATACTGTAGAGTGAAATTGTAGTTCATTAGTTTAGACACTCATCTCTTTCTGAAAGCACGCGATTTTAGACGTAATGCAAAATTAAAAATATTTGACATTTCATACGCAAGCATTTTCATACGAGCCAAAAGCATTTTCATACGACATTAAAACCATTTGCCCCACTACAAGATGATAAAAGAAAAGCGCAGATTTCAGGAATTAATTCCTGTCTCGGACAAAGTTTTACTCTTACTCCTTTCATTTAATATTATAATTCCAAATCCATTGTGATCATGTCTAAAGATTTTAACGAAATTCTTCCCATCGAAAGGAAGGAAATTTTTTGGGAATTGATTTCTTTAAACTTTCAAACTTTCCTTTTTTGCTGTGAGCTCATTCTGGAGTGATATATAAATTCTCGTGACTAGTACTCTCTGATATATTAGACATTTTCGCATATTAGCACTAGAAGCAAAGTTCGGGTCATTTTAATCGTTTTTTTTTTTTGCAATTTTTTATGTTATTTTCGAAGATACAAGCGAGCTTCGAAGCTTTAATTTTTTTAAACTTTTCCTAATCGTTTCCAAGCATATTACATTAAAATTTCATTCTTTTCCTTCGATTAATAAAACAGATAATTTTGGAAATACCAAAAACAGCCAAAAGAGGTCATTTTGAGACTCATAAGAAAAACATTTATTTTCGAAGTTTTATGTCTGTTTTTGATTTTGCAGAACCGCTAATACTATGAAAATGAGTTATACAAATGACATCCGCCTTAAAAAAATATCACGCTCACCAGTTTTCGTGAAATTATACTGTATCGCACATTCGATTACTGAAGTAGCTTAGTTGAGTTCCTATTGCATATATTTTTGATAATTTCGTTATTGCCTCTAAAAGAAACCTTTTGCATGCTGATTATAAAGAGTTATTTAAAATCCTGGACAAGAAAGTTTTGCTGGGGAACAGTTATAGTCAGATAAATAATGATGAAATAGCATTGTACAACGTTTGGAAAGGCAAGACGCTTTAGCTACATAACTATGATTTCAACTTGCATGAAATTGAAGAAAAAAACGGCCACCTTTATTTTTGACAGTTGAAAAACGAGCGAATGAACCAGGGGAAAGTATAGTGCTCAAATTAGGGAACTACTCCTAAACTCCAGGAGCAGCTACCATCTTTTGCCCCAGTAAAACTTGCAGGTGAATTTTTTTCGTAGAAAAAACCCTACATTTCAGGAATAGTGTTTGAATAACAGAAAATTTTCAGGGTCACTTCTTCGTCATAACATTCATTTTTTGCCCTGCAAAATGAAAATTATATACTTACTATATAGGTGCAAAAGAAAAAAAATATCATAATTCTGAATAATATTCATGAGAATGTGTTTCCAGACTATAGCACAGAGTAGGAACCAATCACTACTGTAATTTCCTACAGTAGTACGAAATATGGCGTTGGCATAGCAGACTAGATGCAAAGGAATTATTCTACAAGAGGTGAAAAATTCAAGTGTCTTGCATTTCCTTACAACATTTGTGATATTACTGTTCTCAATTCTTGATTTGTCTTACAGAAATCCTTTCCCAGTCCAATTACTCAGTGCAAATGTTAGTTGAGGAAATATAAATTAGTACTTTGCTCAGCAGATATCCCCTAATTGATGAAATTCAGTCTCTAAGATGTAAGAAACATACGTCTTAGCATAGCTAGGTACAGAATAAAATGACTACTAGCTATGAGAGATGCTAGATAATAATTTGCCGATCTTTTATTGTCACTTTCACGTCATACGGATATACTGAATGTGCCTACGCTGCGCTAACTAATGATGGAGCGTGTTAGAACATGTTGTTTGGTATTGTGTATTATTTTTATTCTTGTCATTTTCTTATTTTTTGAATAACTTGAGCTCTTGCAAAAGTATAATATCTAATACAAAATTACATTATATTGTAATAGTGTTATTGCGTTAATAAAAGAAGAAAAAAAAGAAAAAAAAAAGAAAAAGAAATCACTAAAAACTTTTACATATTGTATGCTCAACAATATTCATCATTTAAAAAATCATTTCCTTTGAAAAAACATCAATTTCTTATGAAGGTTACATTGACTGGCGGTTTTAGGTAAATCCAAAATCCGGCTGTTCTAGTGTTAAACTAATAAATACTATTCAGTTTTGTAAACATGCGTTAAGTGGGATTTTTAAGTTTACAAGGGTATAAAAATTAATTAACCGTAACTAATATCAGAGATAAGTTGAAACATAGGAATATATTAACTTTTTCTATAATTTTATTTTTATCAATTTACTTAATAACACACTTTCATTAAAATCCAATATCGAAAGTTTCTCAACTTAAAATTTAAAATATATTCTACCATTATTCTGAACTCGAATTATTTTATTAATGTTCATTTATATTTATTAGAAGTTAAGAAATAATATTCATCTTGATTCAAATTAAGAAAATGATTTAATGTACAAGAATATTATTTATAAATTTTTATTAATTTATTTTAATCACTTTTTAAACTCCAAATTTTCGTCACATAACTACAGCTCTGTAAAAAACATATCTGCAATAGATTCTTTAGATTTTGATACTTTTTATAAATTTATCAGATGATTGAATATTGAAATTAATTGTTTCGATTATTAATTGTTACGATGGGAATTGTTTTTGAAATGTGTAGGACTTATTCATTTATAAAAAAATGCGGTAGTATATTTTGATTACAAATAAAAGACATCTCTTTTTCAAATAAATCAGTTTGAAAGTACTCTTGGTGTTAATGTTAAAGTTGTTTATAAAATGTATTGCTTTTAAATATAGAATTATTAAAATTAATTGATTAACGATGATAAACAAAAAATAATAAACAAATGTATATTAAAAATAAAAACAACAACTTATATACATAAAAGATAAATAATTTATTGTGAGGTGGACGAATAAATATTTGAATTTAAAGTTTTTATATTCCAAACTGAGAATATCAATTGCTGCGCAATAATAACCCAATTGACTGCAGTAATAAATGCAATAGGTAAAATAAAAAAAATGCAATATACTATGAAAAAGTACGCATTTGAAGCAGTCGGAAATTATAATTTAATTTCGAATTTAAATTTTCTGATAAATAAATAAAACTATTTCACTCAATTCACATTTGGTATAAGAGTTTTAGGCATTTACCGTTTTTATGGTGGATTTAAAAAAACGAAATAGTTGAAAACTAAAAATTAAAATCCTTCCGACATATTAAAGAAGTTCAAAAAGTAATATTTCATACTTATATAGCTTATATATAATTGAAAATTTATTGCCTTGGATTTAAAATACTTATCAGTCTATAAACAGAACAAAATAGAAGAATGAATTACAAAGGAAAATTCTATAGAATAATGAAATAAAAAGAATAGTTTACGTTTATATATGTACAGAGGATGGTTTCTAAACTTAATTTACTTTAAAATTGCTTTTCATAACATTGCCAGGAGATTTCCCAGTTAAAAATAAACAGCAATTTTTCCACAGTTGTTCGGTCATTTTGTAGCTGATACGAAGTTGCAATTCAGGAATTTAGTTTCAAAGAAATAAATTTTTTTCTGACAAAATCACTGTACTTGAATGGTAACGACATTTCTAGTGAAATAAACCACAATTCTAAAAATCGAACCAAAATATATGGTACTTAAACTACTTATTGGTAAATTTACCGTTCGCGGTTGTTACTGTTTATCGAAAATTCTGCTTTCCAAAATTATAGTTTTTATTACAATAAATTTAATGACAAATACGTATCTCAAAAGTAAATGTAACCAAATAAATGGTCCTAATGTCATGCTCTACTCTGAAGTATCATCATAAAATAACCAAAATGATACCATTCATTTGGTAATTTTAACCTTTTGATGTCTTTGCATCGTCGTTTCTAATCTCGGAATCGTCTAGCGGCTCTAGACGACTCTTATGAATCCGAACACCTCCAAAGAGTTCATAAAAAGACTGGAGTCTCGCAGGACCTCATCTTCACCGAGCCCCAAACAAGTCAGAATATGCGCAGGGGAGGCCATGTCTGTCGAGCACCAATAACATTCAGGATAATTTTTTTGGTCCCGGTTGAAAGTAAGGGATCTAGTGTGGCCACTCAAGAAGCGTGAAAAGGTAGTTTGATGGGCTCTCGGTCTAAGATTGAAGGATTCTCCTGTGAAGAGAATTTGATCAGCTTCAATTGACCCGGAGGTCTGGGCACCAGAAGGAGAAGACTGACTTTGCCCTGAGTGCCTGCAGACTTTAGCTGAGCATAATGGAGTGGCACAGAAATTTAGCACATTATTTGGTTAAAAGAATATAGCTAGTTTTTCAATCATCGTTAAATTTAAAACTTTTTTAAAACCAAAATTTGGACGTAACTCCTCAGTTTCAATTTCTCTTGACAATGCAGAAATTTTCGGACTCAATTTAAATGATACTTTGCCACAAGACATTGCAAAAGCCGAATATTGGATAAATTATAAATTATTATTTCATATAATCCTCTATCTCTAAACGGATAAGAGACTTTCTTATGTAACAATGGAAGTTAACTTTCACAAATGAACAACATAAATATAGTTGATTTAAAAACCGCGATTACTAAGTGGTTAAGGCACTGAAGAGTTATTGTGAAGAACTGGGGTTCGAATCCCAGCTGCGGATTGCAGCCAACGCAATTTCAGATCAATATCCACCAACTTCTCTAGGAAGTAAAGGCAACCTGTGGGCAGTGCTCATCTTGCCTCAATCAGGCCATAGGTCACGAAATTGTAGAGCCTTAACCTCCATAACCAGCCAGGCACAGTACGAACTGTTAGGGGAAATGCTTTACTTTTAAAGTTAAATTAAGTTTTTTATGCTAATATAATTTTTTTTTAAAAATTGAAACATATCCCGGGTGTGTTTTTTAAATTAATAATATTTTTTAAACATATCTATGTATTAAAAACTGGATAGTACAAATTATTTCGTTTTTATTTAATTTCTATATTCAAAATGAGGTCAAGTACTCCATCTGAAAAAAAATCATGCTTTTTTTAGCAAATAATTTCACAATTAAAGGACTTGTGGCAAAATATTAGTAAGCTATAATTTTCCTAATCTGGCATTTTTGCATCAAGCAAATAAATAATCTATAAGTTTTTGTTATTTCCAAAAGATAAATGTACATTTAATTGCCCACATAGAAATGTACATTTAATTGTCCACATGAGATTTTTCTCTTAAAACGGACTCATCTGAAAAATTTAAAAATATGGCTTAGCATTTAATTGCTCCGATTTCTTCATATACATAAACAGTTATAGTTTAATGCTTGCAAATGTGATTACCTTTGACCAGATTTATAGAATTACTAAAATACAATATTTGAATAGTTGCTATACTTTATGTGAATTAAAAAAAGGATATAAATAATCTATTATTATTTCTGAATAAAATACATTTTCTAGTCAGAATATCTGCACAAATACTGTTTTCATATACCTAACTTTTATTTTGACTTTAATGCACAAAGCAGTTAATAAAACCTCTCAGCTTTGCAGCAGGTCGATTTCCTTGTAACAATTACCAGAGAGCTTATGTTTTATTATATCACTAAGACTACATCATTAGCGTTAAGTATACTGTTAACTGAAGCCTGAAAATTCAGCCAGATGTATGCTAATGAGCTACAGATAATATTCTGCCTCGCCATATGACGGTTTAATTTCCCGAATTATCGAATAGCGTTATTATTGCGTCAATCATCTTTTAGATTGTCTCCTAGAAACATTCCTCGGAGCTTCGGAATACTTCGAATGTACCGATAGGGGATGACACGTATATAAATTGAACTTAAAATTGAAAATGGAATTCTCAGCTTCAGAATATCGGTTGATATCAATTAATTATAATGTTTTTAAACAATTTTAACACCCTGTGGTATCTAGCTTTGCGATACTAAATATTACTCTCACAAAAATAAAATTCTGACTTTTAACAATTCAGAAACTTTTGAGCTAGTCACCAAGTCACGTGATTTTGACAAGTGTGCTCTCAAATATGTGACTAAACTACTTCTTCAAGTCTGAGTAATCTCAGATTATGCTGCAAGATTATTTCGATATCCACCTGTTGGTTAATAATACTGTAAAATGCATCCTTAGCTGTAAAAGTAAAATTTTGCAGTAAATTGGAGGGGTAAAGTATTATAGATAAATGTCAATAATTTATCATGGTATATTTACTGCTTTTAATATGATAATACCAATGTTTTTCTAACATTTTTATCTTACTCGTGAAAAGGTTGCACTACATAGCAGGACAGTACATGTGATGTGTTAACTTACAGTTGATGAGTTTACTTGTCAGAGAGGTCGTGAGTTCGATCCCTGCCAACCGAAAACTCCCTGACTATGAAAAGGTAACTGCTGCACGCTAAATCTGTCAGGGTCACAAAGTCCTCAAAGTTTCCATAACAAATCTCTGTCTCTGGGGGTACTGGATCGGATATTGATCGTGCTTTGGTTAAGGTCAAAAATACGATCCGCGGATGGACGGACGGTGTGTGAATGTGTCCTATCTGTAAGGCGGAATGTGACGTATGAATGTTGTCTCCTTATCATTCTCAGTCATGTTTTCAGGCATACCTATTGAGCAGCTCTAGTGCGACGTAAATACATGTACAATTACTGTCCTGTACAAGGCTAAGCTAAATCAGTAGCTTAACTGTTACACATTAGAGCTATCCCAACATCCTAAAATGGAAGTGTAGAGGCAGCGGCTTCAAATCCTATCGCAACCCTAGATGCTACTATATATTTGTGTTTATTGATTTATTGTTACTCACACGTACGCAAGCTTCTATGTCTTTGACAAGTCGAGATACAGATAGCACAAAATGGAAAAAAAACATCATAAATATTTTTCTTGGGACACGGTATCATTTGAACCAGCTACCTCCACTTCACAATCGGTGCATCTTTGTAATGGCTTTCTCAAACTCGAGCAATCTGTTTTTCCACTTAATTAGGGCTTATTATAAATCATACTTTGTAATAGTTTGAAGAGTAAATTTTTTTGTTTATTTTTTACAGAAGTTTCGTCTTTCCTCCAAATGTTAATTAAAATAGTGGTAGCGGGTTTAAATTAAAGCGTAACCATAGATGTGTAACTGTAAGCAAATAAAGTTGGTTTAGATACATACTACGCAGGGTCTTTGTACTGACTCGGCTATACTGTAACATAACGTTAACCATTTTGACTTTTAAGAAATACAAATAATACATTATTAATATTGATGTAGTGTTCAATCATATTAGATTATATTTATAATTCAAGCTGTATGACAATAAGCGATTTAACTTATGCGGTATAACAAGCAATAGCGATTTGAACTAATTATTTTTTAAAGAAAGTAGGAAAATTAGCCTATGCCAGAATTAATCAAAATCCATTAAATATAAAAATATGCTACACTCTAAAGAGTAGATAAAAGTACGATGATCAACCGCATGATTAAAATACGTACCAGATTTCAATCACCTAAAGAAGAAACAGCGATTAATTTGAATTCATGATTCTCTAAGGAAAAAAATTATTAATTTGAAAAATAAAATAAGGATGAACAAAAAGAAAATTGAAATGACGAGACAAAATATATTAAAAAAAAATACTTACATTCTCATATAATTTAGCTTAATTAATCTATGACAATCTCAGGTAAATTTACCATCTTTCGATTGAAGTTAAAAAAAAACGTAATCAATTATTTAAATCGATGAATTTAAACACCTAATGACTACTCATACTTATTTTACATGTACTTAAATTAACTGATGCTTCATTTCCCTCGCGGTTTACACAGGTTCCTCCAAGTGCATCTGCTACCAAAAATTAAACACGCATTTCTTTTTTTAAGGAGAAAAAGCCTAGAACACCCACGCCGGGGAGGACAATCCAGCGAGCACTAAAATCACAATGGAATACTGAAAAGAAAGTTTTTTAGAACTGTTCGACCCTATAGCCATTCATAGTGAAGGAGAAAAGTTCTCTTAAGTACAGTCTATCCCCCGCAAGAAGTATTTCTTCTCGGTATGTGGAAAATAGGTATATTCTAGAGGTGCAGCTTCTCTCTCTCTCTCTCTTCTAGCCGGCTAAAATTCTTCTGGAATGATTGCATCTGTACATCCTCCCTATTTGACGCAATTTTTTAAAGTTTGTTGTACAATGCTCAAAAAAAAAAAAAAAAACGGACCACCCTGAATAATTTACACAATAATGGTCGAAAAATGTTTCAATTGCAAGGCAATTAATTTTTTGCATCATTTTAAAGAATATAAATTTGCATGACAGAAAGCAAAATTTGACGAAATACAAAATTTGAGTGAAATTGGTTGAATAGTTCCTGAGAAATCAAATTTTAAACATCTGACTTTCTTAAAATTCAATTTCTCAGGAATTTTTCAATCGGTTTTGATCAAATTTTGTATTTTGTCATGTCATTTGAGTATTTTTGAATGTCATTTTAAATATTTGACTTTTCTGAAATTCTATTTCTCATTGATTTTTCAATCAATTTTGCTCTGTCATGTAAAATTACATTGTTCAAAATCAAGCAAAAAATTGAATTTTTAAGTTTTCAATTAAAAAAAAAACTTAAAAATTATCTTTTTAAATAAGCTTTTAGTAAATAACTTCTTATTTTCTTCCATTTCTCAAAATCAATCTATGTGTGATATTATAAAGTGATATTAGATCTGCAAAAAATGCTCCGGAGATAGCTGATCAGTAGCAAGCAGGGTTAGTAAATGTTGTTGTTGTTGCCGTTTGACAAGTGCAGAAAAGTTAAAGTATAAATCAAATGGGACCGAAGGCATGGAGCACAGCCGCATCTCCGACTTTTTCGGTATAAAGGGAGTCATGGCAGCAGTTAAGGTCGATGTTGAAGAGGGTCGAGGCAAAAGAGATACAGTTAGTAAATATTTAGTGAATAACAATTGTGACTCAAAATTAATTGAGTAAATGAAACGCTAAGTATGTGTGCACTTTAAATTGACAAAAAAGTGCCAAGGTGCAATTTCAAACCAATTTAAACAAAACTTGGTGTTTGTTATAGAATTCAGAAAAAGTAACAATATCTTTTCTAATCTCTAATCCTTTTTCTTCTCAATGTTTTTGACGTTTCAAATATTTTGATTTTAATTTAAAGATGCTTTTTCATTCATCATTTATTATTTTTCATTATAAACTTTGATGATTGTAATACTCTTAAGAAAAACTACTTCATTAATTACGATTTTCGATTAAATTTAACTTTTTTGTAGGCATTCCTTAAGCACTTTGTGTCAGTCAGTTGACCAAATACTTACTGTTTTTTTCCTTCAAATAAATATCTATCAAAGAAGAATTGAATTACTTTATTTATAAAACAAAATCCATGTCATACCAATTTGTTATTTTACTGCGTTTGGTTACTTTTTCTTTCACAGGACGAATTCCGAGAAAGTTCCTTGCATAACAAACGAAAATCAATAAAGGTGCTTCCTAGCACTCCTTGAGTAAATGAAAATATTGAATTAAGGTACACTGAGGAAGAGAGTAAAGGGTTGAGAGAATGTTCTGTGAAAACACAGGGACAGCAACAGCTGACGGATTAACTTGCTTAGGAGAGTAAATTGTTTCCAGAATTTAGCTTCTTTTTTTGGTTCTTTTTCTTTTCTTTACAAACAATTACTTAAATTACGCGCTTGGATTTTTAAGGTTTGTAATTATGGTGACGTGAAAATTAAGCAAAAATATGAATTTTCCTCCTTGTTTTGTTACTTATTTGCATAATGTTTAATATAACATTTTAATGTCGTGAAGTTAATAACTCTACAAAGTGTTTTTGCTTAGCGCTTATTTTTTTTGAAATTAGATATCCAAGTAATCTCAACTTTCTTAGGAACATTATAATATTTTTCATATAATTTGATAAAAAAGTATCAAGTATAAAAATACATTAAATTAGAAATTTTTTAACATTTGATTTTATTATAGATATAGAAGAAAAAAAAAACATTTTAAGTTTTAAAAATGTAATACCCATTTCTTGGGGAATGTAATTTCACCATTTTTTTTCTGTTTTAAGGTTCTTCTTTGGGTCCTCGGATACTCGGGTTCAGTATAGTTATTGAAGACGTACTAAAAATATGCTAACATGGGAGAATGCTGACAATTTGGAGTTCATCCTTCCAGATGATCCGAAAACAATACTAGTTCATTCACTTACTGCACAATTTTGATGGATTTACAGTTAGATGGAACAGTTTAGATGAAAAGGCAAATGGTATTAGTAATCAACCGGCCTTCTGCTGTACGTTTTTCTACCGCCTAGCAGTATGTGGATTTTTACATCTCTGAAATGCCGAGACCATGTAAATAGAGTGGAACTTCAGCAACTTTATAAAATATGATCGAAGAAAATGTAATTCAATGAAAATTACAGCTTTTACGATTCACGATTTGCGAACCTCCACAAAGAAAGAAAAAATAACTGTTAAACCAATTTTATGTATGCGCTGATTTCTGATTGATCAAATAAAAGACGGTATCGACATTTAAATGAGTCCGCCATTTTAAATGAAGATCAAAAACGAAGGCATCGTCTTTTGAAATAAAAAAGTTCATATTCTGACAATCCAAAAGAGTGTGTATAAACTTTAATACTGTATTTCAATGATAAATGTTTTCATTTTATATAAACTTACTTTCATTCCAAATTATTAAATATTTTTAATATCGAAGCTTTTTCTTCCATTTGGAGTAGTTACAGAAGTTGTTAGTTTTGATTTGGCTTCTTGTCGCGATGCACTGTTTGCAATCCGATTGTGCTTACAATTCACTGACTAATTTTAAGTTTATTTTTTATAATTTGTTTTTTAAAACTTATTTTTAAATTAATAATCAATATTGAAATTACAGTTTTGCTCAATAACTGTTTATTTCTGAATACGTATGGAACTCGTTTTTTTCTTCTTCTGTAAAAGCACGCGGCTGATTTCTTATTTAGTTATTTATTTTATTAGGCTGATTTAAATCAATTCACCCAGCTTTTAATAGGTCAATAATGATAAATACTACTTCATTATATGAGCGCGCAATTTTTTAATATCGCATTTATCAATATTTCAATAAAGTAAGCATTAAATTTAAAACGCTTACTGGTTTTAATCAATTAGGAATTTATTATTTTGCTTTAAACAAATTGCGAAATTTTTTAATTGTTTTTTGGAAAAAAATTTACTTGTTTTGTTAATAGTATGCAATTTAATAAACTGGTTTAATACTTTTACGTTTGTTAATTTTCAAAAAGTCCAAACTCAAATTGGAAAATCAAATTGGAAAGAAATTTCATTTAAAATATTTCTGAGTGTATTTTTCAAATAGTTTAAACCTGCAAAATTGATTTTGAATAATTGCCCTCAATTTTAGAATATTCTTTTCATCAATAGTCATAGAATAATTTTTTAAAATTAAAATTAAATAAATTGTTAATGTATAAGAAATTTTTTTCATTAGAAATATGTTTTTTATTTATATTTTAGGTATATTTTGATAACGACCAATGGTGGTTCAAAAAAGAAAATGGTAAATGAATGTTTTAAGGGATTGTAGCTTGTATTCGCTTTTATGTCTGAAAAGTGACTCTATTTCAGAGGAAAAGATGAACACTTTTCAGAAGTTTGAATCTAAGAGTCAAGTAAAGTGATTTTTAACCAATACAGTTTGAATTAAAGTCAGTACAACTCATATAGATATGCATAGCTAATTACAAAATTTAAAGGTGTTAGTATCGGTTACTGCAGCAGATTCTATTAAAACTGTCAAAATAATTTTGGCACGTTATTGTTTGTCTATTTTCTTTTTATAATAATAAGCATTTAATACTTAAAACATTACGAAATGTTTACTTCATTACTTGAAAAGACATAAAATAATTTTTTTGTGTGTGTGTTCTCTACGTCGCTCTGTTTGAAAGAGTTAAATTTATGTGTTTTGCATGATTTTAATTTTCAAATATATTTTGTCGATATATATTTAAAAGTTAGAATCAGTTGTCAATATATTTAAATTATTAGTTGTCAAATATATTTTTTACAATTTATTTTTCTCAAATTCATTTAAATGTTCTTTTGTGTATTTTTTATTTTTCATCATTATTTATCATCATTTATGTATGGTGCATAGTCATTCAAGTTGAATCTGAACGTGAATTTGGCGTGCTTGATAGAGCACTTGTAAAACAAGGCCTTACAAATAAATTTGAAACTTTGAAACCCAAGCTCTGAACTCCGGAAGTGATCCTACATATCGTTAAACAGGGGTACAGTGAGCAAAATAAATAAATAAATGAATAAATAAATAAATAAATAAAAAATTAAAAAAAGAAGAAAGAGAAAAGAAAGAAAAAAATTAACCACCTTGAATAATTTTTTATCTAATAATCAAATCTTCACGTTTAAGGACTCAATCTAATTGTTTTGAAGAGGGTGACTCAAATATGCTAATTAAAACGATATATCGATATTTCAAGTTACGAAATCACACACAAAAACGTAAATATACCTTTTTTCAACAAATAAATATACCTTAAATATAATATACCATATAAACGTAAATATAATATACCTTAATAAATATACCAAAATAAATATACCTTTTTTCAACAAATTCGAATTTTTGACCCTCAAAATATAGGGGGTAGCCACAATCTGGGAAATATGGTCCCCATAGTGTGGTCAAGAGAGCAATCCAAAATTTGAATCTTTTTAATGTTAATTTTATTTTTTGAGTATTTCGCCAAACCTTTAAGCGAATTTAAAAAATTTTGCACCCAATTATAAAATTCGTTTATCCACAGATATCTATTGATCAAAGATATGTAGTGATTTGTTTATCCAAAGATTTATCGAAAAATATCTATTATTAAATATTTATTATTTTTTATTATTTGATTTAATATTCGTCATAAAAATATTGAATTGCATTCAATTTTTTAGATATATAATCTACAAATATTTGTTCAAAGCAATTACGTCTCAAAATGAAGACTTAAGAGACGTTAACTTTGATATGAGGTACCCAATTAAAATGAAAAGAGGATACTATTGGGTCTTGGCAGTCGATCCAGGGAGCCTGAGGAAGACCCTGAAGCCACCAAAAGACAAGATCAGCTGCCACAGAGCATTTGAGGCTTTTACGGTTCTACAAATGTTGCAGATTTGGCCAAAAGGAAATTGTGAGGACTTATCAATGGTCCTCTGCCTGTCGACGGGTTTGTGGTGTTCTTAGTTGAGCATGACTCGAGGTCTTGTCCAGGACTAAAGAGAATAGAAGGGCTGGTTTACTCCTTTGAAGTAGCTCTCGCCGCGCCAATCCTGCGATTTTCTCTAGTGACGTCACTTTGGCGCAAAGCTCGCACTTTTACTTCAAGAACGCAGCGTTCGGCCTTACTAGTTCTAACTAATATTGGAGCATTTCTTTCTGTGAGATATTCTAAGACATTTGCTATTTTCTATAATGACTTTCCTTAGTTTTTGCAGTGAATTTACAAGAATTTAAAACTATTATCGAAATGCCAGCTTGCGCGATTGCAACTTGAAAAAATTCTGATAGAAAACCAAAAGAAAAAAATATAATTTTCCGCGTGTTCCCTAAAGTAAATGAACAGCTATGTAAAGAATGGATTCCGAAATGACACAGTTAATATAAAACAGCAATACGTTTATTCTGTCGATAAGAACTTTTATAAAAATTCATTATCTAAATAGAAACCACCTCGTTACTTCAAAAAGAAAGGCAGGTGAAAAAAATTAAAAAATGGATAAAGTCAAAGAAAATTAAAATGTAAATAAAAAGTATAAATAAAATATATAGTATATAGTTGAAATTCTCCTAATTTCATAACATATTTTTTAATGTAGTTATTCTAAATATTTATGATTTTTTTTAAAAATTATATTCTCTTCAATTTAAATATCTATAAATTATATCATCGTAAATTTAAATGTCTATAAACAATTGTAAAATTTCTAATGTCATTATGAACCTAAATTATTATTTTGTTTCAGTAATTAGCGTTTAAGGTTGATGTTTCCTAATGATTAAGTATGAACAAATTGCTATTAACGACATATTTTAAAATCAGGGATTCTAAATTTAACTTAACTTATCTTTATAAAAGAATATGTAGATAAAAAAAGTGTCGATATATGCCTTCATTTTTCTTAATAGTTAAAGTTAAAACTGAACTTTTTAAAATAAAGTATTTATCGTGTCATTTTCACCAACTAGCAAAACATTTTTATAAGTTTAAAATGGTATTTTTTTTAATATAATGGCCAAGAAAGGTTTTTTGAACTATGTTTATGAACGGAAATAATGTGTTAATTACGTAAAGTTTAAAAGCTAATAACCAGAAAAAGTCTAACTTATTTTTACAAAGAGAAAGATGCTAAGTTATCATAATATCTTTGTTTGCGATCTCCGAGTTCTGTAGACACAGTGACGTCATGAAGAGGGAAATCGTAACTTCAGCTTTAAGAGCGGAGTGAACTAGCCCTTCTATTCTCTTTAGCCCTGGGTCTTGTCTTGCACCTGGGGATACACTTTGCTTGGCGCTCTTGCTGGGTGCGTGAGCATCGTTCGACAAGACTTCGAAAGTTTTGGCGTGTGTGTCCCATAGGCATAGATCGCCGAATTCAAATTCTTGTGCATGATATTAATTTCCTCGATTACTAACATTTTTATTATACTCCAATTCATTTAATGCAATTTAAATGTCTTCTTATGTATTTTTTTTTGACATTTGCTGCAGTATCGACAGCTTTAGTATTTATGATAACCCTTTCATCCAAATAAAGAAGGTTAATTTTTTAATCACAACATATTACTATGCATGCTTTTAACCACATTAAACAATATATTAACCTGATCTTTCATTTTAATTGACAAGTTTCATGAAGTTATTCATGTTTCAAGAGTATATTCAAATCTATCATAAAAGTGTGAAAGTGATTACTAAATTTAACTATTGACAAGTGATTTTTGTTAATGATTTGAATAGTTGTAAAATTACGGGAAAAAAGTTTGTTTTACTCATAAACAGTTCTGCAGATAAATAGTTCTGAAACATCTAATTATATAGCACTAATGTTTCTAATTAAGGATTCTGTGTCTGGAACACAAAAAAATAAGCTGATCACCCTGAATAACTTTTGAACTAAATCGCAATATTCAAAATTTAAGTGAAATTGGTCTGATAGTTTCTGAGAAATAAGATTTTAAAAATATGATTTCTCATGAACTATTCGACCGATTTAGCTTGAATTTTGTATTATGCCATATAAAATTGCATTTCTTAAAATTATATCAAATTGTATAACTTACCATTAAAAAATTAGCTACTATTATTTGATAAAACAATAAAAAATAATAAATAGTAAAAAAATTATTCTTGCTTGGAATTATCTTTGGATATACGAAATTTATAATTTATGGCGAAATATTCAAGAAGTAAAATCTACATTAAGATGTCCAAAATTTGGACATCTCACCTGACTAAACTATTGGAACCATATTTCTCAAATTCCGGCTACCCCTTATATTTTGGGGGTCTTAAATCAGAATCAGCAGGAAAAGATATTCAGAGAAAGTGCAATTTTGCGTCTGATTTCGTAACTTAAAATATATTAGCGGATTTAAGGTCACCTCCAAAAACTATTAAGATCGAGTCCCAGAATCTAAAGATCCGATAAGTAGATCAAAAGTTATTCGAGATGGTCTGTTAATTATTTTTTTCGCTTACTGAACAATTGTCTTCTATTATCATTATAGATAGTTTGCAAACGAAAAGTTTCTGCAAAGATTTGGAGCTAGAACTTTTCGTAATTCAAATATCATTTTAAATAGTGAGTAAAGGTTATTTTTAATAGTTATAAGATTATTCAGTATATTTAATGGTATTATTCTATATCTAAAAAATAATTACCTTTTTATCAGGAAAAATGATTTCATCATCATGATAGAAATTAATACATGATTTGAAATAAGAGTTACTAAGGAAAATGTCTTAGCATTTTCCACTAATAAGTATTAGGCATGACAAACATTTTTGTTTTGTGTTGGCAAAAGGAACATTGAAGACTTTATTACTTACAGTTTCCGAAAATTCAGAAGGAAAGCGTTAGTTGTACCAATCTCACTTCGTTGACATAGTTCAAATTCAGGCAAAAGGATTTTCGAGAAACTTGTAGAAAGTTCCCGTTTTAAAAAAAATTTACAGACATTTACCATATTCTAGAAATTGTTCGAGTTTTAAAAAATGACTTATTTGATGGAATATGTTCGCATTAAAAGGCTTACGCATTAGAAAAATGGAAGTTTTCGGGGGGATTTTTAGGATTATAAAACTTTCAAAGTTACGTATAGTACTCAGTATACAGGCATATTTTTAAGTTTAAGTTGATATATAATATTAGTTTTTTGATCCTGAATTAAAATATTTAAAGAAAGTGCAAGATAATTAAAAGTTAGCTAGATGATTTTGCTAAAATTCATCCGTATCGTAAGAATACTGAAACTTAGTTTGCCCTTAAGGAGTAAATAAGTTTTCAGGAAGTAAAAAGATTTCCCATGAGGAATTTCTTCTCTACAAAACAGCGTAATGACATGTTCGCGAAGCTATTGCTGTCATTGTCTTTTCTTATTAGATATCAAATTGCGCAAAAAAATATTTGATCTTAAGTTCCACAGCCACAATAGTTTAATCCAAATTTCATAGCCTTTTTTTCCATGAGCTTAATATTTTTTTAAAGTAAGTAAATTTTAATGGCAGGAGCTGCTTATGGAATTTCATGAATTTTCCCGGCTATGAAATACAAATTATAATTTTTCACGAAAGTTTACTTTTCACGGATATAAGCAAAGTTACTTCTTTTTAAGCCGTTATCAAGCTCACATTTCAAAGCAATCTAAATCAAAACAGTTGACAATTGCGTAAACAAAGACGAGGGCTTATAGAGCAGTGGCAAGCAAGAAGAAAATTTGGTTTCTGAAAAAAAAAATCATACAGTCAGGTCATACTAGTCAGGTCATAAAGTCATATTAGTCAGGGTCGTGCTCGAAGAAAATTAAGATAAGCCTTGGAGGAGAAACATTTTATTTTATTTTAAAACTGTCGTTGAACAGCCGACCCAATTTTTTGGGTTTATAACTGCAATGTTCAACTCCGTATCCTTTTAATTTCAAGCGCAATATAGCAGACAAGGGAACTTCTGAATCAAGTATGCGGAGAAATTTGCCTTCGTGGAGGACTTTTTGATGAAACTGACCCCCATTTGGGTTACATAGTGAGGAAAAACACGAAAATCTCCCATAGTCTGATGGCAAGAGGACTCTAACCCATAATCCATCTCCCACTGAGGATATTTAAGTCAGCGCTGTGGTCGGTGCGATCCAGGTGCGGAATTCGAAATGACCAGCCATCACTGGAATTCGAACCAAAGTCACATCATTAGAAGGTGAATGCGCTATCCCCTGAACCCTAATGGCTCTTAGGAGAAATATTTTATTTTATTTTATAACTGTCGTTGAACAGCCAATCCAATTTAATGGGTTTACGACTACTAATGTTCAACTCCGTAGCCTTGTAACTTTGAACCCAATCCAGAAGACAATGGAACTCCTGGATAGAGTATTGGGAGGAATTTTGCTTCGTGGAGGACTTTTTGATGGAGCTAACCCGCATTTGCTTTACATGGCGAGGAAGACCACGAGAACCTCCCTCAGTTAGCCTGCCGGCAAGGGGAATCTAACCCAAAGAAGGAGAAATATTGTGCAAAATCCAAGTAATAAACTCAAATCTCTTTATTGGTTGTTTTAAACGCAACTGGTCGTTTTAGGTAAGTCGACACTTTATGTACTCATTTTTAATTCTAATAAAAGTTAATCAAAAAATTTTTATTATCTTAAAAATTTATTCTAAGTTACGAAAGTCAAGTAAGCTAGTGTAAATATTTTAGCTCCTCTCAAAGTTGATTAGTGGTCAAAATGAGACTTTATTTTTACACATAGTGACGAAGTACGTTGAGATATTTATTTTTTCGATTTATCAGTATCAAAATGAAATTCTAGAAAAAATCATTGCTTTACGCACGAAATGATCACTGAACGGCTTGAATGGCTTCAGCATTGCTTCCAAAGCTACTATTACTTAGATCAGGACTGTATGGCTAATGATCAAGGCGCTTTCAAACACGAGCTGCAATATGGTTTTGTTTTATTGACATCGAGAGTGATCTTGAATAGTCATCCAACGACAGAACGCCCGATGTGAGAGGTCCGAAACGCTTTTTCTGAATTGTCTCTTTCAATTCCAGCAGGATGTAAGAGTATCGCGTACCATTAATGGTTCCACCCACCTGACAGTCCAAGTCCAGTAAAAAACCTTCGAGACAAGGCGCTGTGATAGAGCTATCTGCTTGATCGGAGTCGAATGATATTTAATGGTGTATGGGTTAGAACAGTGATTCTCAACCACTGTGCCGCGGCACTTTTGAGTGCCGCCAAACTCTTAAATTGTGCCGCCAAATATTAGAAATGATACAATAAAAATTATAATGCTTTTTTTATTACGAGTAACGATTAAATTATAGAAAAGTGTACATATATATAATATTACAAATATACTTTTTATAATTTTTCCACGCTTTGACCGCACTAACATCTTTGTCGGCGAATGTCTTGTCTCTGACAATCTTAAAATAAGTTAAAATAAGAAGATAAAATAAGAATCTTTGACGCACAATTTTAAGAAATGTTAAAATAAATAGGAAATTTAATGACTTTTAAAATACTTAACAAAGGCTAAAACAAGCTAAATATTAACTTTCCAAAGGAAATAAAAGCTAATCATTAAAGTAAGCTATGCAGTTAGTAGTTATGAAAGCAAATTAACCAAGGATAACTAACAAAAAAATAGGTTAACAATTAATAATTAGCAAAAAAACTAATTAATAAGAAATCACAAAAAATAATAATTAATGTAAAAAAAACTAACAGTTAATAACTATAGAAAACAAGCTAACAATTAATAACTTGCAAAAAAAAAAATAACTGTTACTAACTAATGAAAAATTAGTCAAAAGAAATAATTAATCCCTTAATAAACGTGCTTTTGTAGTACATAATCTTTTATTTCATATTCAAAGTTATTATCACAGACTATTTAACACAGTGTATTATAGGTAAGTAAACAACTTTTAAACTATTTTTTTTCATTGTTTGCCGTCAAATTTCGAAATGGTTTAAAAAGTGTCGCCACAAATAAAAGGTTGAGAATCACTGGGTTAGAATATAAAAAAAAAAAAAATTTGCAAAATTTGGTGAAGACTCTAGAACCAATCTGAAATGCCCACTGTTTTTGTATTATAATAGGAAAATGTCTGCTCATATTCATTTTTGAGTCCGTAAGAAAATTTCTAGCGAAAATGTTTGTCAGAAATTTTCTGTAAGTGACAAAATAATCTTATAACATAACGGAAAATCTCTACTAGCAAAAATTACGTGAAATTTTCTGTCTGTACAGGAGACGTATGAAGCTACGGGGAAAAAATCGTAGGTTGCAGTTTTTCCACGTGAGTGAATTCAAAGATAAGAAACAATAACAAACAGACCTTTCCTGCTGGGGCAGTAAAAAATATCGAATTAAAACCGAACAAAACTATGTTCTGATACATTGTAATCCCTATTATCAACATTTACTCCACCTTTTTAAATCATCGCAGATCACTTTTTAGTTTTTAATTTTTCCTCACTTTCTGGGGAAAAGACAAAAAAAGTATGAAATTTATCATTATCAATGATGCTTTTAGTTACATCTTTTTTTGACTATGATATTATTATTAATAACATTTTTATGGAATAATTTTGAAATTCAATATTGAACAAATTATCAGAATATATGTTTGGGCAGAAGATTTATATTTTATTTATTTATTTTTATTTCGTTTATACATTAAAATATCAAGTTTTTCTATCTTATCTTGCTGTGGCGTAAACTTTTACTTTGTTTATAGTAACAGTTATAAAGTAAATAATAAAATATCAATAATTAATAAAGAAATAGTCGGAAAGTCCTGTTGTGTTTATGGAGTAAATAAAGAAACTTACTACAGCACTCTCGTTTTTTTATTTAGTCCAAAAACACAATTTAAAACATATTCGAAAAATTTTTATTTGAATTTCGTCG
The DNA here is from genome assembly GCF_043381705.1 of Parasteatoda tepidariorum. Classification (NCBI taxonomy): domain Eukaryota; kingdom Metazoa; phylum Arthropoda; class Arachnida; order Araneae; family Theridiidae; genus Parasteatoda; species Parasteatoda tepidariorum. Next base: position 65,732,941 of record NC_092210.1, on the reverse strand, counting down.
GAGATTTAAAAAATCAGTAGCAATAAGAGAGCATATATTTATAACACATTATGGTTTAAAACATTGCATTCTTCTTTACTTTTAAAACAGAAAGTATTTATTTAAAAACTACAAGAAATATATCTTTTCTCATTTAAGAGAGTTTCTTACGAAGATTTGGGTTGAAATGTTTGTGATGTATTAATACGTCTAAAAAAAAGCTTTGAAAGTGAAATTAGAAAAATTTCTTTGGCAAATGTTTACCAAGAATAAAAAAAAAATCTTTTTCGCAAAATCTCACTAAAGCAAGGAACAAATATTTGCATACGAATTTGCATTCCAAAAAAGAAATTTACACTTCATCAGGATAGTCTTCTCTCAGGTAATGATGCTGATGGAGTGAAAGTATTTCTAAAAAGTGTATGTATAAAAAACTGTGTCTATTTTATTAACTCATTCTATGCAAACGCTGGTGCCTTTAACTTATTTAAAAAAGATGCAGCAAAAAACGATTACATAATGCAGCGTTATTTTTCATAGAAAATAAATAATTTACTACTTATATAAGATTATTTCTTATAAAAATAGTTTAACTTTTTTGCGTCAAGAGATAAATTTGGTATTACATTTAAGATCGTATAAACTCTTATGATGAAAAATTTTATATTGTTTCTAAAATTTGATTTTATATTTGGTGGGTCCTCATTAAATGATATTTCCCTTTAATTTTATCGATAATTCTTGTGTAACGTTGTTTATATCTCAAAAGGTTTAACAGTTACTATGCTCTGGCGTTAGTTACTATTCTTTAACTTAAGCTGTGATGCAGTCTCGGACAATGAAATGAGCTTATGTCTTGTTTTTTTTTAAATCAAAACACTACTGTGGGTTCACTTTTTAAAAAAAATAAAACTAGGAACTCTGTGTTGCAAAATCAGTATCCTGTCACAGTAAATAATTATTATTTTGCCTCCAAAAAAGTGATTTTGAACTTCGAACATCTTCCAGCTACAGCATTTCGAATGTTCTTAGCATATGATTCAGTAAAAACTGATTTGTCTTAGATAATTTTTTAAAGAACATTAAAATGAGTATATAAAAAATAGCATTAAAATGGTTACAAATGATATTTAAATAGAATTAAAACAAATTGGTAAAGATAATTATTATTAGCAATTAAGAATTTTATATTCTGTTTAAAATTTAGTGTAAAAAGAAACAATATTCAGGAAATTTGAATCTTGCGAAAAGTCATGCGTATTACCACATTTGTTTTGTCTGTTACTAAATATAGTAACATACATGACATTTCGAAGAAAAAAATTCTTTTGGTTGAATAATTCTATAAAGTAAATACACAAGTGGGCGACCTTTGTGCTAAAATGCAAAACTAAGGCAAACAACGCTGAATTCTGTTGCACTGATGAAGGATGCCCTTTGAGCATCCGAAACATCTGTCTGTATTTTATAAATATTTTCGTGCTCTTTAACGTTGTTTGCCTTTGTTTTGTAATTCTATAAAGTCTTAAATATTCTATATGGCTTAGAATAAAATCTCCGTAAACTAAATTATCCTGTTAAAAGAACTAGCTAAATTTAATTCATACCCCGAGTAAAGGTAACAGACATGACAGAACAAAAAATGCTTACTAAAAAGGCTTTAAAATAAAAAGAACATTCAAAATGGCTTTTGAAATCTCCTAACATATTCTTCTTAGGTATATAAGAGTTACAATTCAAGAATTCCGATTGTGTAGTTATGAAAAAGCGAATCGGTGTATGGTAACAGACATGGCATTAATTTCTGGACAATTGTATTTTATTAATGAAAAATTTATTTTTTATTTCTTTTAATCTTATCAGAATGTAATTTCGACCATTTTGCACAATTGTAAAATATGACAGAGTTGAAAGTTTAGTTATTGGAATGAAATCCGTGTAATAACATTTCAGTGTTTACGATTTTTATAGCTTTATTTTCAATTTCCCTTAATTTAATTTCCTCAAAATACTATTTTTTTTAATTAGTACCCTAAAACATTGCATTCCCTGTAATAGGAACTGTCTTCTAATGAGTATGACACAACGAAACTGCATAAAAAAAAATTTTTTTTTTAGAATTCTAAAAAAATACTTTTTAGGCAAACAGCAAATGACATCCAAATATGAAAATGGCCGTGATGTGAAATTTGAGTCATTAAAATCAACATTAGGACAAAATCGAAATATGCTCTAAAAGAGGTAATTAAAATTTATTGCAGATTAATGGTTGTATTCCAGAAGATATTTAGTTTATTTCTAAACTAAATTTATGAGCTTTATGTTGCTTTCTCACTGATATGCTGTACGCTTTCGAAATATTGTTAAATGTTCTTAATGTTAAATCTTCCTATTTCTTATAAACAGTTACCTTCATTGAATATATTTTTTCAACTTAAACATGAAATTGTCAAACATTTTATAAATGAGATGTTAAAAATTTCTGAAACATTTCTATTCATTCTTTATTATAATATGTTTTTAGTTCCTTTTACAATAACAAATGTATTTTTTTGTTCAAATTATATATATTTTATTAGAATTTTTTTAAAAAAAATAAAATTTAGAAATTTTTGCTTGTCTATACTTTTATGTTAGTTCGAAAAATTGAGTTTTTTCTTTCAAGTTTTCTCCTTCTTACTCGTCTATTTTTTTCCTCTTGGTGACTTTCATTTTTCCACACCCTTAAGACAAAATTCTTTTCTTTCACTAACTGAAGTAGTTTTATCGTACATTTCTCTTTATATCTAAACAATAGCTGCATATTCTTCGATTCAATCTAGTAAGAATCATATTTTTTAAAAATTTGTTTAGATGCTGTTCCTTCTTTATAATCACGGTTATATAAAAGAAAAAAATATTATATTATTCAAATAAAATTCTTTGCTTCAAAGAATATTTTTATGAGAAAAATATTTATTTTTTTATTTATTTTTATTTTAAATAAATGTCTAGAAATAGGAGACTATCAAATATAGCATATTTTGTTTTGAATCGATTAACTAAAAATAATAAAACAATTATTTTAAAACAAATCATAGGTATATTACTGCCAAATGCCATCATCCAGACATAAATGACGTTAATTTTAGATTTTATCAAAAGGTATGTTCTAATTTAACTATTTAAATCAGTTATTTTTCAATTTTTTTATAGAAATTTTTCTTTAATAATTATTATAAAATCTTCTAAAGATTCATTATATTATTTTACGAAGGTTTATTTGAATAAAGTTGTATAGATTTTTGATAAGGATTGTGAATAATATTGTATCCCTGTTTTTTTCTAGTACAAATAATTAGTTTGAAAAAAACTGTAAGTATGTAACACATGAAACACTAATTCATATGTTGTCACAAAAGTGTTATAATTTCATATTTCGCTTTGGTAACATAACATTGAAACAAATTATGATATAAATTAGGCAGAAATGAAAGTTAAAGAGTAAACACTTTAGAATCAAACTGTTTTATATTTTTGTTCTAATTTTGACTAATAATTTAAGTAGGTGACATAAATAATAATTTAGAATTCTTTATATGTTTTTATGGCTCATTATCATTATTTCAAAGAGATGCATTTTATCAACGGACATCTAACAGAGCTACGATTCCTGTTAATTCATCTTATATTTAATTGAAATAAAGAAATAAAAACTCTGCTATATTGTCAAGACTTTTAAGAATAAAATTTAGCGAGACAGATTTAAGCAAGAAAAATAATGAAATAATGAAACATGTAACACCAATATCAAAAACGTGAAATGAAAAAAGAGATTTTATTAGAACAGAATGAGACTAGCTTTAAATTAATGAATGCTGAAACTAGTTTTATGACGCCCGGTGGCTGAGTGGTAGCGCTTCGCGCTGTCGTGCCACAGGTCCTTGGTTCGATCCTTGGGCCGGGCAAGGCCGTCTCAGCCTTTCATCCCTTCAGTGGGTCGATAAAATGAGTACCAAGCATGCTTGGGAACTAACACTGGGGGTTCCGCGTTCGGCTGACCACCTGACCGGAACATATGCTCCTGCACCCCAGAGCCCAAGGTCAAGAAAACTGAGATGGGCACAGTCGGCCTCGGCCCTCTTAATGGGCTGTCGCGCCACTGAGTTAGTTAGAAACTAGTTTTATAGGCATTTTAAATGCAACTAAGCAAATAAATATGTTTTTTATTGTATATCAAATTTTGCAATTGCACTAAATCACATTTTCAATGCATTCGTTGGTGATTCTACTAGCTTAGACCCAGCTCAGTTGTCTGTTCCCTCACATCAACCTTAATTTTCACATACTTGATTAGTAAGATTCCTTTTCTTATATTTTCTTCTGTTTTCATTTATTTTATGCAACGTTTTACTCTGAGAATTTCAATGGATTATTTGTTCAAATTGTAATTTCTAGTATCCCTAAAATGTATATAAATCAATCCATAATTTAAATAAATTAAATGTTTTTAAATCAAATTTTCACAATATGTATATAACTGGAGTTTGGAGAGACCCTTGGACAGTGGTAGGGGCTCTATAATATCAAGTAATCAATGAATCAGACATTGATTGTTAATGCCATCTCTTTTAAACAAGTAAACATTGCATCTAAAACGATGATAAAATTAAGAAATTGATTTCATAAGGATTACGTTTATTTCATAAAATATTTATTTGATACGTTTATTTGATAAAATGAAATTATACTACAAGCTCATTGGGAGATGATGAGTCGCCAATTACATATCACCGTTGATATATTACCGAAAATGGTGATATATCAACGCTTATGTAAGTACGAAATTTCCTGAGGATGAATGGGCATCAATTCAACTAACTGTTGAGGTTGACTTTTGTTTTAATCCAAAAATTCTATAATTTTTCCCCTTTATTTTGTTGTGATTTGATAACGCATAATAGTGAATAAATGTATATCTAAGCTTTAAGAGAATGAAAAGAAATTTTTTTATAAACTGAGCAACAAGTTATGGTTGTTGCTATAAAAAACGCTTTACATTAACTCAATATTTGCGAGGAGGAAGAAAAAATGATATTTCCTTATTAAGGTCAATCACAATGAACTGAGCCGTTGTGGCTCAGGGGATAGGGTGCTCGAATCCCAATGAGGTGCCCGGGATCGAATCCCAGCTATAGCTGGTCAATACAAATTCCGCAACCGGCTTGCAATAGTCCCAGTTCTGACGTAAAATAGTCTCAGGATTGAGTTCAAAATTAGTTGGGTACGAAGTTGAACGATGGTTGTTTGTCCTAAACTCAAAATTGTGTCGACTGTTCAAGGACAATTATAAAATTGCAATGAACAATGAATTAAAATAATCAAAAGCAGGTTTATTTGCCATGTGACGTTATACAGTGGTGGCCTTTTGTTAAGACTACTGTTCATTCTATTCACTCAGAAAATGCAGATGATGCTTTTACTTTCTAATTTTTCATATTTATAAGAGTTTAGTTTTTGAGTTCTTCACTTACTTCAGGTATAAGACTTCAGTCCAGGTTTCAGTTTTTGAAACACTTAATGCTATCTTAATTTGGTTCCTATCTTGATCGATTTTTATTTGTACTTCTGGTTATCGTTCTTTGGAGCTCTTTGTGGCTTGTTTATCTTTGAATTAGCTTCTCATGGTTCACACGATAAGAAATCTTTTGCACTAAGATATTTAAATTTCAACTTAGAAATTAAAGACTGTAACTAAAAAAACATTCTATATTAATTTCACTTAAAAGCTTTTAATTAAAATTTTTTTTTCATGGTTTATAAATTTTAAGAGATTGATTTCGACTATCTTGAAGGAATGCTTTATTTGTTTACTTATTGAGATAGTTCTTACGCTTGCAATCGTATGCAATTAAAAAATTGCTTAGGTTTCTATTTACATGGAATCACACTTCTGCCAACTGGTTTTGTAATGGAAATCATCTTGCATTTTTTGATATCAAAACATATAAAAATGTATAAAATCGATGTTTAAATATAAGTAATTGCGTTTAAAATAAATAAAATAATCCTTGACACTATCCTATACTCAATTGTTTATTTGAGGAAACCATGTTGTATTTCCATTGAAAAAAAGTTTAAAAAACGAAAAAACAATAATACAAAATGTTCAAGTAAAATAGACTTTTCAAATAAATTTTCTATGTAGAACACAGTTTTGATATTTGATAAAATCTTCCAGTACAGATATGAAAGTCTATTTATTTAATATAACTTTTTCTGTCAATGTTTTAAATGCAAATCATTCTAAATTACTTAAGACAAAAACATTTTTTTAAAGAAAACAATACAGCAGAATTTTCAAATACAATAGTTTAAATAATTTTTACATTTGAATATAGTTTTAATAATTAGAATAAACAGCGAATAAATTCCTCACGTAAAAAAAAGATAAATAACGTATACGAAAGAAAAGATTCCAAAACACATTGTTTAAATATTTCTTATTCATTAAAATATTTAAAGTATAATTACCATTTGAAAGCATTCTTAATGCATTCAATAATCAGATGAATGAGCCATTATGAAATGAAATCTTTATCAAGCAGAGCAAAAAATAAGTTATTTCATTTAAAATGATTTGAAAATGTCACGCTACAATAGAATTCATGAAAATGCCTTAATTAGTAGGTTCATTTACGAGCAAAATCTTTGCTTCAGCATATTTTCCTCTTTAATAGTTTTGTTTTTATTTAAGAATGAAGGGGTGGATAATTACCTGGTTCTGCATGGCTGAATGTTTTTTGATTCAACCAAGGAATTCATGCACCACTCTTTGCTACCAAGCTTTCATTGAATGTGGAATACTTTGCTTTTCTTTCACAGTGAAGCATTCTTTTAATTAAATAATTCATTTGTCTTCAGATTATTTACCTAAAATTTGCTTTTTTAAATAATATTTTTAATAGTTTCCTGTTTCTTGGTTTACCGTTATAAAACTATTAAGATATTTGCAATTTATTCATAAACTCTCCTTTTATTAGTTTTGATTTAAAAGAATTTCTCTCATTGTTTGTTGCTCGAATTTTTATTTGGTAGAAAAATACATTCAAAATCTATTGATGGTTTATTTAATTTGCTTACTCATTCAGAAATATACGAATTATTCTTGCAATTTTAAGTTGCCAAACAATGCTGAAAACAGTTTACTATGTACAGTTTTATCTAAGAGATGCTAAATTGATGAACAAATAGTTTAAATAAACAACTGAGGTAGATAATTCTTGTCGTTTTTATTATGGCTTTCAAAACAATACTGTAAGAAATTGTTTAAACTTATTCTCCAAATAAAAATATTTAAGCACCATTGTAATTCCGTACATAGCTAAACATATTGTGACTAAGATAAGTTATTTATTATTTGAAATTTTCCATTGAATATGAAATACTTCATGTTTGTTTACGATGTTTAATTTTAATTAAAGGAAGTATTTTCTAGAGTTTATTTGCTTAAATTTATTTACTTTTTTACGTTCAGAAATTTCACGTTCCTTAATTCACACAGATTGTTGGTTTAGTTGCAGTTCATTTGTATGCTTTCTTTTTGTAACTCTAATTGAATCTCAATATTTTGGTTTTTAAATTTATATTTTGTTATATTTTAAAATTTACTTTTTGTTTATTACTTATGCATTAATAAACGCATCATCTTTCAGCCGATATTTGTCCATTTTTTATGGTATGAAAAATTCATTATAATTTGAAAAGCTTGTCAATTTTTCCAAACATTTTGATTCTCATTAAATTGATTTAAAGAATGATAAACAAATAGATATTTATTTGATTACTTAATTTTGTATTTCTTTGCAAAAGTTTTCGTGTTCGCGCAGTAAAATGTCTTGATATGGTAAAAAGGGCATAAAAAGTTAAAATATAAACTTAATTTTAGATTTTGATTACAATGCATTTAATTCATTTCAGCTTAAAATACTATAGCGAAAAAAAAATACTTCGTTTGATTAAATGTCAGTATTTAAATTTTTCTTATCTTTTTTCCCTTTTCTGCCAAACCTAAAGATGCATGATTTTTATGTGAGGCTGTACCTAATGCACTCATAAAGATATACCCGGATTGTTTTCTTACAATCTTCCTTTGGATCCATTCAAAATGTATTAAATATGTTGCGCGTAAAATTCAGAAAATAGAAAGAAAAAAAATTATCTCGTTGTTTCCTTCTACTCTTTACCCACTACCTAATTTCATCGATTATCTTTCGTTCAATTCAGGATAGTTAAGTTTTGTAACCAACTACAAAACACTTTAAATTTTCTGGTGCATTTGGTTGATAGAAACATTACAAATAAAACAAAAACAGAAAATTCTGATAAATATTAAAAAATAAAATTTGTATAGTTTATAGTTCGTGCCACTTAGCGTTGATAATTTCACGAGGGATGATTTCGGAAACATAGACATTGATACGTTGGCCCACCTAATACGGTGCTCCTGAATGAGAGGCCAATAAAATTGCCCTGTAAATGCCTGAATTGACGGTTGTTAAAGATGGTTTGATTCTGACAGACAAACAGTCTGTACTCAGCAGATGGAGTGAACATTTCCAAGAAATGTTCAGTAAACATGATCAATCCTATTGCTCTGTGAGCGTTTTTGAAAATAAGAATAATGAAGATATACCTCCACCTGAACTGGGCGAGGTTGATATTGCTATAAAAAAGTTAAAAAACAACAAAGCAACTGGGCATGATAGGATAGCAGCTGAGCTGTTAAAATGTCATGGTCCAGTATTTCTCAAACTAATTTATAATCTTATTACTGATATTTGGAATGCTGAAATTTTACCTTCTGACTGGAACACTACCATTATTTGCCCAATATATAAAAAAGGTGATACCATGGTTTGTTCTAACTACAGAGGTATAAGTTTGCTATCTACTACCTACAAAATCTTGTCAAACATTTTATTCCAGAGACTTATACAATATATAGACCCTCAAATTGGAAACTACCAATGTGGTTTTCGCAAGGGAAAATCTACTAAAGATTAAATATTTGCACATAGACAAATTTTAGAGAAGACCAGGGAATTTGGTATTACCACACATCATCTCTTTACTGATTTCAAAGAAGCCTTTGACAGTATTAATAGAAATCGCTTGTATGAAGCCCTGGTTGAGTTTCAAGTACCACCAAAACTAATTAGACTTGTAGAAGCAAGCATGTCAAACACCGTATGCAGAGTCAAACTTTTGGGATCTTTATCTGAAGAAATTAAAGTAAATAATGGAGTCAGACAGGGAGACTCTTTATCCTGTCTTCTTTTTAATGTTGCTCTAGAGAAAGTTATAAGAGATGCTGAAATCAATATCAGGGGCTGTCTAGCCAGATATGATGATGACGGATGTTAACACAAGTGGGCATTAGAAAAAGAAAAAAAAAATTCCGTGTTTTTGTGAAAAATTCAAAAAATTTTTTCCTTTCCAATTTCTAAAAGCAAGCTACTATAAGGTTTCAATATTTCTGAATATAGGTAAATTTTGGCTAATTCCATATAACTCTGGGTAATGCTCCAAGTTAGACATCAGCGCTAGACAACATCACGATTCAAAGCAACTCTGTTTGTTATTTTGAATGGTTGGATTATCTTGTAAGTACAGCGCGCAAAATAAGAGACAGACTATCCTTAATATCTTTCGACATAATGAATGGCTCAAGAGTGCGAATATGTTAATTAATTATGCAGATGAAGTTTTAAGTTACAAAATCAGAACCAAAAACGTACTTTCTCTGAAGCTTTTTGAAATTTTTGTATCTCGAAAATTTGTAAGCGATTTAAAATTTTTTTTGCATACAATTGTAAAATGCATTTACCCAAAGATAATCCCATGCAAATTATATATTTTAGAAATATTTTATTAATTTTAATTATTTTATTTAATATAATAGTAAAAGAAGTTTTGAATTATAATGTATATAAATTTTTTATATCAAAATTTTTTATTTTTTATATTTAAAGAATGTAATTTTCCATTAAAAATACAAAATTTCCACAAAATGGGTCAAATAGTTCCTAAGAAACCAAATTTTTAAAAAATTGCATTTTTGAAATTCTATTTCTTAGGAACTATTCTACCGACTTTGTTCAAATTTTATACTTTGTTTGTAAAAATTAAATTCTTTAAAGTGATGTAAAAATTGTATATCTTAACTATGCAAAATTTTTTGATTATTATTAAATAAAATAATAAAAAAATCTATAATGCTTAATAAAAGCTATTTTTTACATGGAATTATCTTTAAAGAAAATTTATAATTAGTTCAAAATTTACTTAAATATCTAAAAAATATTTTGAAATATGAAGAAATACCCAAAAGTAAAATTAACATTAAGGAGTCCAAACTTTGCACCACTCACCTGGCGAAACTAATATGAACATATTTCTCAAATGGCGCCTACCTTGGGGTAAGAAATGCGAATTCGTCGAAAAAAAATGTATGTTTATTCAGATTAAGTACGTTTTGGGGTCTAATTTTGTAATTTAAAATATCGTCAGCGTTACTTAATTAACATGTTTGAGGTCATTCCCTCAAAACATTAAGATTGAGTTCTAGAACGTGAAGATCTGATCATTGGAACAAAAGTTATTCAGGTTGGTCCATTTTTTATTTTGATCACTACATATCTTATAGTGTAAGTTTTTTGACTAACTATTTGGTTCAGGATTTCCAAATTGCAAATTTTCTTATGTTTTGAAAAATGTACCTATCAACCAATGAAAGATATATGTTTTTTAGAATGAACACATTTATTTATCTGATTTTCAAAAATAAAAATCAGATTTAATAACCTTAAAACCAAGGTGATATTATAGTCAGTCCATCCAATAGTCAGCAGAATTGTATTAAAAAAATAATTAACTTATATTTATTTATCTTGTTAAATTAATTACAGATGCATTTAAGTTTGGCAAGTAAAATTTTTTTCAACCATAAAAAGGCGTCTACAGAAAATATTTCAGAAGCGAAAACAAGGTTAAATATTTTTTAAATCATTTCAAAAATTGCGTTTACCTATTTTTTCAAATTCAACTTTTTGCTTTTACATGAGCACACAGAGAATTTTTCCAAATAATTTCAGATATTTTATTAATGCTTCTAAACCAAAAGCACTTTTTAGCACAAACTTAAATTTTTTAGCATTTAAATTTTTAAAAAAAAAATAAAACAGTGTGTGAAAATCACATTTTATTTGAGCAAAATGTACACTGAGAAAAGAATACAGTTAAAACTTCCTAAATATGGTGAACTGTACAGTATTTCTGGCTGTATTGGAACATCAAAAAGGTCAGTAACGTTTACCGAAGTGCTTTTGTAATGATTTTGGAAAAATTAACAATAAAATATAGTTTCATAATATGTGATAAAATTTGGTGAATGCGGTAAAATTTAATAATTTCACCTTGATACCTTGCATGGCATAAAAAAACATTTATTCGTTCAAACTTACTTTTCAGTTTTGCATTTTTTACTAAATGTGTGGTAATAAAAACTATATTTCCACTAAACCTAAACTATATGAACGTTACAATATAAACGAAAAAATTACGAAATGCGCGAATTAAATACTATGCGTATATATTAATTACATTGATCAGAATCGTGTTATTTGTCTTACTAGAAATGTCATTACTATACAGTACAGTAGTTTTCCAGAATCGTTTTCTCTGTGAAGTAAGCATTGAAATAAGTTGACTTACATTACTTTTATGTCGTTATCAATTAATTGATTTTGAAAAAAATTATTTGAATTCATATCACAAACAAAACACAAGAAACACAACTAAGTGACATATCTTTTAAAACACAATTTTCTATGAAGTAGAATTATATTTAATAAAAAAAACTTCTATGCATTTTAATTACTAAAAATTTTATATTTTGTTCCCACTTTTTTCAATGAATGCTAGGAATTTTTGATTTCTTCTTAGTGTACTTAAAATTCTTCTTCTATTCGATTTCTTCTTAGTCTTTTTCTTTAGCACTTGTACTTTCTCTTACTTTTACTCATAACTTTCTGGAAGTAACGTTCCCGTAAATGATCTGTAGCGAAATGGTGCTTTACCCGGCACATGTAAATTGAATTACGAGCTTTGAATCGTGCAGTTCAGCTATAATTTGTGTCAGTTCCCTTACAAGTTCACACGGAGAAAAATTTCTGTGGAAATTATTGTATTCTTTGGTAGAGACATTTCTGAAAAACAAACAAACAACATAATTTTTGCTTTCAAATTCAAAGTATACAGTATTTAAACCAATCATTCGGTAATTTTTCCGTTAATATGATAACGATTTACTGGAAATTTTAGTTTTCAAAATTCCTCTTCTTATTACGGCATATTCAGCAAAAAAATTCAAAACATAAAATTTAATTTGACCACACAACATGCCTTTATGCCATGTTCTAACGTATCATGATGAATTTAATAAATTTTTCCGCGTGTATCACATAGAACCATACTTTATTGTTTAAATAACCAAAGAGTTTCGGAACCAGAAACAATGGAAATTTTACCATATTCAGGGAGTTTTGACCTTTTTTTCTCCAGTGAATAGCAACCTAGTTCATTAAACACCTTTGTAGTTAGTTTCTGAAACATTGCTAGAAGATAAATTAGATTTTTCCTCTTGAATACTTTCACAGACGGTAAATATATTGCATCAAGTTGTAAGAAAAATTATTAATAACGTGACGTTAAAAAGGATAAAAAATGATGATCTGTTATGTTCCATAAAAGTTAATTTTTGCTAATATCTTCAAAACGTAGCGTGCGAAGCGTGCAAAACACTTTTCTGATTTTATCAGCATGAAATGCTACATAAAAAAAGTAGAAGCCCTTTCTGATATCTTTAGGTTGTTTATCAGTGTTATTAATAATTATTCATTTTTTAATTATACATTTCATTATAGTTTATAGAATATATATAAAATATATAAATAAATTAATAAATTGTGTTTTCAAAATTCACGTATCAGTTTTGAATCTTCAGCGGGTGATTGTTAAATAAGTATTTTTATGCATTTTTTTTCCATATTTAATTCACGTTTTTTAAAAATGAATAGACAAACTTAAATAAAAATGAAAAAAATCATATAAAATGTCCGAATAAATAATAAAATTTCACATATAATCAGCGAAACAAATATTAAAATTATGGACTTTATTAACTGATATTAAAATGCTTTCTTTTTTAAATAAAAATAAGCAGATTACTATTTCTCCAAGGAAAATAATAGTTGTTCTGTTGTGTTTTGAAAAATTCATTTTACTAATGCGTGCCAAATAATGTATTAGCGTTTACCAGCATAAACACCTCTAAAAATGTTATTTATAGTCCAATAAATTCATATCTTACGACATGAAATAAAAATTAAATTACTTCCCATTCCTTTTATTCCACCGGTATTCTTCGAAAAATTATTAGTAGCTTCGAGCAATGGAAAGAGGATCAGAAAAAAAAGCATATATATGCATTAAGTTAAAAGAGAACAGGGCAAGTAATTCGAAAATTGCCTCAGTTCGAATTACTGACTTCATGCTTACTGGTCCGAGATATATATTTCCACAACATTAAACCTAAGAGTCTCATAAATTTATGTATGATTACTCTTACTCAAGGGTCACACTTAGAAAATAACTGTAGGTCGCCGTATTTTAACGGTTTGACCATTCATTTACTATATAAGGCATTATTTTTATTTCAGACGAAAATTTGTCGTTGTTTTGCACAGAACAATGCTTTTGTTTTAAAGAAAAACTTAAGTAAATATAAAGAAGTAGAATTTTGCTAGGTATTTTATTTATTTTTTATTTAATGCTTATTGGATTCAGAAAGAGTTATGTATGTTTTAAGAAGAAGAAAGCTAACTAAAGTATTATTCCGAAAATAATACTGGCCAAACCAAAAGACTTTTTAGAAATTTGATCTCATGTGTTTTTGGAAATAAAGCTCACTAGTTTTTTGAAAACTTATATTGTCAAAGTGTAAAAATATTAAGTATTTGTACCTTTGTTGGATTGAGTATTTATTTAAAGTTTTATATTTTAATGTTTTTAAGCCGTTCTGGTTGATTGTTAAAATCTGGTTAATTTTGCGAAACCTGGTTAACTTTAACTCCAATTAAACTTAACTTTAGAACTAAAATCTGCTGTCGGTGAATGATGTGATCTAATTCTTTCATATATTCAGCGCATTATTAATTTGATTTGGTCGCTTTTTACTTTTATTTTCTACTTAATTAACATCAATTTTAAATTCTTTAATTTTAAAATTATTGAGTAACTTTTAATTAGTTGAACACACACTGACTACGCATTTCAAAACCCCGAATTAATGCAAAGAAGAGATGGAAATGGGATAATTGAAGTAAAATAAACTATAGAAAATAATCTTTTTTGATACAGAATATGAATCTAACACTTCTTAGTACGATGTAGCATAATCATAAAATAATAATCAGGTTCAATGGTATAGTTTAACAGTTTAATTTACACTATTTATTTAAATTCAATCATCAAGTTAAGGTAAATTAACCTATATATTCGTACAAGTGTTCAATATGTGCGCATTTTGTTACATGGCCTATACATGATTTTGAAACCAATTCGTTCCACACTTAGGCTAATCAGAGTAATAGAATTTCAAACGTAGCAGTTTTTGCCACATTGAGGAATCAGAATTAAACATTAAACGAACTGAAACGTCAAACTGGAATCACAGATTTGCTCGTAGCTGATTGCGGAACACAAAACGCTTAACTATTAATAGTTGCCATTTTACATAAGTAACTTAAGAGAATTATAGAAAGAATATTTAACTTCTGCATGATGCACATGTTAAACATTTGAAGAAAAAAAATCAGGTTTATCTTCAAATTTGTACCAAACGAGCAAAACTAAAATTATTCTCATATACCAAAGAAAATAGGATATTTATGGGACAAGAAAGACGTAGTCCTTTAATTCTTGACATAGCCTCAAAAACAAGTTTAAGAAAATGGACACATCTCAAGTTGCGTATTTAAGAAAATGAGCATGACTTTAAAAGGGTAGTTAAAAATGAACACAATTAAGAACGGGTTTCTAAGAAAATATTCATTGTTATTTAGAAAACAAATGGAAGCAGGATTTGATTCTGTTTTCTCTAATGAAAGCTTCTCTAACGAAATATTTTCTTTTATTTAAGAATAAACTAATAGATGAAATAAATTTGTAATTGGGTATAATATGAAAAAAACACAACTACTTCGATTTAGTAGGAACAACATATGACGCAATGCTAAACGAATGGAATTTAGTTGTTGTTTATTTAGTTATTGTTATTAGTAGTTCTTGTTATTTGTTTTAGTTGTTGTTGTTTATTTAGTTGTATTTAGTTTCAATAACTTTTCTTTATAATGCAATAAAATCTGGCGAGCAGCTATTTAAACGATCGAACACTTCGTTTGTTTATTTGTGGCTTGAAGTTAGGCTCGCAGAAAATGCCGTTCATGGGTTAAATTTAGTAGGAACAACACAACTTGTGACGTAGGCTATATTATACCCAATTCACCGATAAAAAAAGTATGGGCAAAACTATCAGAATATGGAAAAATTTTACGTGTTTCTGGCGCTATGGGAATATCAAAACGTTCGATAATTTTTCTGGTAAAACTAACAATAAATTTGTAACAGTTTTGGTAAAATTAACAATAAAATATTTTATAAACAGTTATAAAATTTCGTAAATGCGGTAAAATTTAATATTTTTTATGGTACCTTAGAGCATGACTTAAAAATTTTTTATTCAGGAAAATTTACTTTTCAGTTTGTATTTATTACTGAATACGTGAGTATAAGAACTGCAATTTGGAAACCAAACTTTCTGGTAAATCGCCACCGTATGAACCGAAAAAATTACCAAATGAATGGTGCAAATTTTTACCTTATTCCTAACAGAGGTTCTCTCTATTATCACCAGATGGCAGTACAATAAGAGGTGTTTATAACTTCCTTTTGATGATACGAATGTATTGATTTACACAGGAGCCTTAATTTACTCTAATCTGAACTCTGAACTACTAAAACGTCATAGAAAGACTGTAAGACTTCAAGATTGATTTTTTTAGGATACTTGGTGAATATATTGGTTTTATTAACTAGAGTTATGATTGTATTACAAGAATTGTCATTAACATACAGTACGGTAATTTTAACAGAATTTCTTTCTCCTTGTATATTGTCATTCATTTGACTAAATAAATTTTTTGACTAAGCACATTTTTTAAACAATTAGTCCTTTATTAAGAGACTTTAAAATGTTTTTAATTGTTTTTTCAAGGTTGTCACGAGCACTACATTTTAATATACTGGATTCTTAAAAACCACTTTATTGCTTAGTATTCGCGATCGCAACGAACTATAGGGGGCGTTGTTGTATGAGACTAATACCTGCGATTTCTATATGAACAGTCATTCATTTACTCTAGAGACGTCTTTAATGTAGCACGTAGCATTGCAACGTTCCTTCTTTATTGTGGCTAATTAAATTTAAAAAAGAAAAATGCTTGATATTCTTTCTTATGCAAACGAAAACAAAATGGTATCTCTTTTTATTAGAGAAGGAATATCCAAAACACATCGGAAAAATATTTGTACATTAACAGAAAAAAATATGTATATTCTTATAAGAGTTAAAACCTAATGCCCGAGAAATAGTATTACTAAATTTAATGATATAACATGAAAGGCCCATTTAAACTTTACATTCTATAGTTTTAAGAATCATATTAGTTCAAAAATTAAAATGAACAAAAAGTATACATAAGCCTCATAATTTTATGAAATTTAATTTTGTAAACAACGTTTTTTGACAACAATTTTTATCAAAAAATTTCAAGTTTCAATAAAAATCATTATTTAGAAACTAAGAAACGTAAAATAAAGAATGCTGACGAAAAAAAAAAAAAAAAAAAAAAAAAAAAAACAATTCTTTTTTGTCGCCATTTTTAGTGCTACGAATATTCGTCTTTGGGATTTGCCAAAAACAAAACAAGATGCAATTTTATTTTTTCAGGAGGGAAATATTTTACCGAAAAAACGAAAATGTACCAATTCCCACAACATAAAACTTTATCTTGGCAAACGTACGTTTTGGAAATGTTATTTCATTTGGAATCTTATTCATCAGAGTTCATATGGCGATATGATTGTTTTGAATCTATGCTAAACTCTATATCGGCTCATTTTCCACCGAAATCCAATTAACTATTTTGATTTTAAATAAAGTGTTTTATTTTATGAACTGTCGCAAAAATTTTAAGTGTAGATTGGCGGCACTTAAAAACCGCCAAATCTGTAGCGGCGGTGGCGTTAATACGTCGTAAGTACCGAATTTTTATTCCATACTTTTCTGAATCATATTATTTCAAACATTGGAATATACAAGAAGTATACATAAACACATAATGTTATACCATTTAATTTTTCAAAAGTATTTTGAGAACAATTTTTATCAAAAAATTATAAACTAAAAAACGGAAAATAAAGAATTCTTAGGATAAAAAAAACGATTTTAAGAATTATTAACATTGAAATAAAAACTTTCATATTGTTTCTTTTTTTATTATTCTTATAGTTCTTAATCAGACGTAAAAAACCATTCTGTAGAGAACCATCATCAAATGAAAAAAAAATATTTACAAGCAAATTTTTTATTGTAAAAATCATTGCACTTACCTGATTTATGATTCCCGGAGAATTCCAAAATGATAAGTTCCTTGTTTGAAAACTTTATTCTCAAATAATAGATACATAGTTTATACCTTCATTACTTTTAGATAACATACTACACAGCAAAATTTTATAATTGATATGAATTTGAATATGTAGCTAAAAACAGAATAGCTGAATTCTAGTTGAACTTATTCTTTCAAAATTAAAAAAAACTTACCAAGAAAACGATTTAAATTAATTAAGAATCAGCACAAATGGCACTATTTCAAGTAACTTGGATAATTTTTTATTGTTGTTTTCCGAATTATATGGATACAGAAATATATACTATTCTATAACGAAGAAGAATATGCTATAACTATTACAATTCTGTATGTTCTGAATTCATATTTATTCACTGGAATGACGAAAGCAATGTTGACTTCACTTTAATTCGTAATGAATTGAAGACAGAAGAAATGCATTTTACCTTAATACACACATCTGTAACAGTATCCGAAATCGGAAGTCATCAGTTGCAAGTTTGTTGATAATAGAAATTAAAAATTATTGAGGAATTTTTCTTCAAATGTTTGGCGTGTTCTGTTCCTGAAAGATTTACTAATATTCTGGAGATTTTTTTCAAGTTCTTCGGCCTTTTCCTTAGGGAAATTTTGTTTCTTATTTGCTGCTAAAAAATGGCGTCTGATTCAGTCAATGACTTTGATGGAACTAAATGAAAACGTGATAAATTAATGTCTGATATTTACAGGCTCCCGCTAGACGGCGTACTTGAGCGTTGCGATCGCGAATTGTGAATACGATGAGCTAATCTGAACTATGTAATATACCCTATAATTGAAATTTGTAATACTAGTGCACTGCGCCCCCCAGCACGCTGACGCTCGCTATTGCTACGCAATCTTATATGCTACTCAATCTTATTCTAGTAATACAATCTTGCTGCGCAATCTTATATGGTTTGCTTCGCAAACCAAGCTCGCTTCACTCGCTACTAACTTACGTACATTGCAAATGCGCAAAATTCCATGAATTCAAAACAATAATTCAAATCCATATAACAACTTTTTTTTAAAAAAAATATTACATCTTTTTAGTAAATACTAAGTCATTAAAATAAATTTGAATTCAAATAAGGACTCCGTGACTGAGACTCATTTTTCAATGAATAACTAATAATAATAATAAAACAAATAAATTCGTGATATAAATCATAAATCGTCAAATAAATTCGTAATATATAAACTCGTGAAAAAAAGTTCTTTCAACAAAATACTAAAATAGAGATCTATCGACAAAGACTACTCACTTCTGTCTAGCTTAATAGTATGAGATTGCTGCAGCTGATGCTCTCTGGTTATTTCAGTTTCCGTTTTAAAAAGCGCTATATATTGAGCCACCTCAACTAGATTTGGCAAGTGACATTTTTAGCGGCAATCATTGGTCGATTTTCTAGCGTTGCCATTCGGGGAGTTGTAATGAGGCCTTTTTTCATCGCCGTGTAAGAGAAATAGTAACGTAAACAAAACAAAGCAAGCGTTGCCACCGGCGGAGAAGGAATACAGCCAAAATTTGGGAGCCGCGTAAGAGAATTATATATATTAGATACTGTAGGTTCGGGTCCGTATAATTTTGCATTTATGGCTTTTTGACCACAGAAATTTCAAACGGTTTTAAAACCGTAAAGTTAAAAAAAAATGTTCCTAATCATAAGTGGAAGGACAGACTGCTGCCGGTTATTTTACCGTAATTTTAGAATGAAGGATGTGAAGCTTTAAAATCCTACTTAATGTCATTTGTAAGTTTTTTTTTATACAAAATACATGTTGAGTTCCAGGTCGATGTTCAGCACATACAAATTAGTTTTCTTAAATCAAAGTTTAAAAATTCATAACATCTTTTCCATTTATGAATAAAAAATATAAAAAGACTACTTCTTTATTAAAGTAGTTCGTTTTTTTTATTGTTATACGCTACTTATTTTACCCACTTTTTCAATTTACTATATCGGAGTAAATTAATTGTGTACTAATAATATATCTTAGTTTCCTAACACCTGCTGCACTTTTAGATAACAGCTGAAGAAGCTTACCTAATGTGTTTAGATATTCTAATGAGGCTCAAGGGAAATCTAAAATTGTCTTTCAATTCATTCTCTTTTAAAAATACAGATATTGCTTTTTGCGCCAAAATTATTTTTCTTACTGTAAGAAAAACGGGAAGCCGGAAATTAATGTCACTTTAAACTAAACATCGACGCTAAGTCATTTTTAATTAAAATTTAGAAAAATGCTAAATATAAAACAAAAATTCTTTCTTTACTTAATTACGTTTGGAACAAATGCAGTAAGTGCTCTTTTATTAAAATTTTTCAAGCTAAAATAGTGAATAAGGAAACAAGACTCAGATAAGTATAGCTTCTATTCAACAAATAATTTAAAATTTCTTTCCTTTTATATTTTTTGTAAATAAGTCGCTTTAAGATATTTATTTTCACGGTTTTCTTGTTTAAATAATGGAAAAAAGTAGAACAATTTAGGCTATATTTTTTGAAATGCCGTTATTTATTCATTTTCCACTGGAATAATTTAATTTGTTCTTTAATTCAGATACCTTTTGCTTGATTATTACTTAATATCGTTCATTTATTATTTATTTTATACCATTGCTGAAAACTATTTAAAATACTATTATTTAAAATTACCATCATTCTAAAATAAACTAGACAATTCAGTTTTGTGGCGTAACTACCACTACAAAAGATTAACATCATTCACTAGTATATAAAGCATGCTAACTTGTTTCTATCAAGAGGTACCTTTTGATAGATGACGGTTGGTACTGTCGATTAACTCCGCCCCCACATTGGTGACCTTCGAATGTGATTTGTTCACGCAAGTAACGCCCACTTCGCAATCTCTTAACGGTTACGCCTACTTCGATGGATAGTCCACATTGTACGGTTGACTTGCTATTTGTGAATACATCATTCACCTCCTGCGCTGTTGCTTCTCAGTCTCGTCTCGAACATTCACACAACGTCTACACTCTCAACGCTTGCATACTCTCGACTGCTAATGGCAACACAGGAGCTGCGACTGTGATGTTAATACATCTCTCACATTCAGCACTCAAAAAATCCGGTGACTCTCTCCCGGTCTTTCACAAGTACATCAACTAGTGAGATCTGTTCATCGAATTATATCCCTGATAAAATTCTGGTGGGGGAGTACTGTGGCGTAACTACCACTACAAAAGATTAACATCATTCACTAGTATATAAAGCATGCTAACTTGTTTCTATCACGAGGTACCTTTTGATAAATGACGGTTGGTACTGTCGATTAACTCCGCCCCCACAGTTTCATCAAATGTAAAAATTACATTTGTGATGTTTGTTGATTTATAGCTCAATACGTAAAAGTTCATTTGTAGCGCCCTTTGTAATACTTAATTTCCTTTCATTCATTATGCCAGATTATTTGAATGATCAACATGATCATGGTAGCGTTAGCGGACAACAGCAATATTAAGCTCCTTACTGTGAGAACTGAACTTTCCTCCATTTTGGAACAAATAAAAGTTCGCTCGTAATGTTAGCATTAGCGTGGAAGTTTGAAGCCTATTTAGATACTTAAAATTATTGATATTTTTTTAAAAAAAAAGCAAAATGATTTTTTATTGTTACTTGAATTTTGCAGTTGCATGTACTGTGTATTGTACTATGTACCAAATATGAGAATTTTCGTTGAAATCTGCATTTATTTCGTAGATATTTATTTAAAGTATGACTTTAAGTGACATTTATTAATTTATTTAACACTTTTAAGTCTTAATGTGGAATAAAATCTATTAAGAAAGGCAAAAGATTGGCTAAATCGCCAAACTTATCTCAAACTTGCCTAGTTTTGTATTCACTTTTAAGCGTTTATTTCCGTCAGTAATCTATATTTGCCTGTTTCTTATTGTATTCATTTTTTTTACAAAATTAGTTTTCAATTCAAAACTGAAAAGTGAATTTTATCGAATAGATAGTTTTATACCTTTCTCTAAGGTATCATGATAGATTACCATATTTTACCACATTTATATTATTTTAAAGCATATTATACAACCATATATTATTGTTAATTTTACCAAAATCCTCACCAAAGCATTTCGGTAATAATTATCAAAATTTTGGTGTTCACGTGGAGCCATAAACACGATAAAGTTTTCCACAATCTGGTAATCCTGATCATACATTTTTATCAGTGTAATTTTGAAGCTTATCAGTGTCTCTTGAAAAGCAATAAAGAAAAAAATATATATAATTATAGTTTTGATAGGGGGAAGAGGGATCTTTGCTTACATTGATGTTTGAATTTTTAAAGCAAATTAATTAAAATCTTAAAACGTATTTTGAAGTTTCATTACATTATTATTTGTGAAGAGTATTATAAGCTTTTTCATTAGAAAGGTTTCTTTTTTTAAGTAAAATTTAAAAAAAAAAATTCTGTCTGCTGCTCTTCTTATACCGCAATTTCTTAAGCGCATAACATTGTTTCACAAAACAATTAACTTTTACTTAGTATATTTTTGTCTTTTTCTCTAATCTTGATCAGATCACTGAGTTCAGTTAATTATTTTTATTTTTTTAGTGTTTTACATTTTATAATAATGATGGAAATAATGAAAAAGAGATATTCTGTATCATTAAGTTATTAATTTTGGTATTTATTTTGAGAAATAAGTACTTTGTTAATTAAGTTTTAGTTGAGAGAAAGAAGTTTTAGTGATTTCCTTCTCTTCAACTTTTTTTTTCTCAAAATGGTTCAACTTTCACAAAAGTATTCAGAGGTTAATTTTTCCTATGTATAGCCGAAAATCTATATATTGCTAGATAGTACAGAAACTTCCCTATCACTTTTTAATTAAAATACCTTTAAACTATGTTTATAAATACAACATTTCTCTTTAAGAATGAAAGACTTGTAGTTTAATTGAGAATTGCTAATTGCTTTAAAAATGAAGGTTATTAAAAAATTTTCTGAACGCGTGAAGGTGTATTCAACAACGAATATGCTGTAGTTCTAAAGTACATAATTCAGAAATATATTTCGTTCAGTAATGTTAGGCTAATTGGAAATTGTTCTTTGTAACTGTCAAAGGTGGGGTAATGTGCTGGGATAATTTGCATACTATAATCCACCTATTTGCCTTTAGGCTAAATAAAAAATCGAAAAATGCTCATTCAACCTAAATTTACTCTAGATTTTTAACAAAAAGTTTCTTCAAGAAGCGCTGTTAAACCAAATATTGCGAGCGTAAAATAGCAAATGAATTATGTTCGTAAAATAGCTTGCAAAAAAAAAAAAAAAAAAAAAAAAAAAAAAAAGCTAAAAGCAAATACCAAAGATGGATTTGAACACCAGAATACCAGTAGGCATTTTTTAAAACATATATTGAACAATTTGTGTTTCATTACAGCAAACAACTACCTAACATGACAAAATTTGCAGATATTATCAGTAACTTATCAAGTATTTGTTATTAATAACTGCTTCTATTGTGATTTGTCCCGTAGTGGACTGATCATAAATACTCGGTTTCCCCTAAAACAGCGAAGTCCAGGATCACTGGCTGTGGTCAGTGTGCGTTTGGGTAAACACTTTGATTAGCTTGTGTAGGGACCAAGGGGGAGTGGTATCGGTCCTCGTTAAACTGTTCTACCGTAAAGTGCTCGAATTCGCGCAGAGGTCATAGGGCTACGAAAGCAGGGGAGCTATTCCTTCTCTAGAGGATCAAAATTGCGATGGCATGTCTTCGGATCATATTCAGATATCCCGTCGCCAATAGCCCATTGTGTAGGGCCGTTAATAAAGTACCTACCTACCTATTGTAATTTATAAAGAAATAATAGACTATTTCTATTATCTAAACTATATGAGTAATGCTGAAAGTTATTAATTACTATCACTAAATTCACATTGCACTTATTATAATGAGAGATTATAATGCACTTATTATGATAGTTGCGAATTTCATTAATATTTATCAAACATATAGGCTTTTTTTTTAAAATCACAACTTTCCTAAGTACCAAAAATTATTAAATGACTATCATTATTGATAACATTAATGTCTTAATATGCCATTCAAATATTGGTTACTGGTATTTTTTTCTAACTTTTTTTATAAGTTTAATAATTAGTTGCTTCAACTTAATTGTTGAACAAGAGCAAGAACTTGAGAACTTTACCTAAAAAATAATAGATCACATTTTTAAACAGTTAGTTGCTCAACTTTTATAAGTTTAATAATCAATTGCTTCAACTTAGCAACCAAGTTCTTATAAATAATAATGATAATTATTTTTTAAAGAAAAAATTACTAATTACTAGTAACCATATTTGTTTTGTTTTAGCAATATTTTCTATATAAATAGAGTAATAATAATGTTTTTAAATGAAAAGTTATACTGATTAATAGCTTTGTCAATACATTTTTTTTAAATTTCTCTTATTGCATTTACAATATAGTATTTTTCTTTGAATGTGACTTGTTCAAAATAATCTAAATGATAAAATTGCTTGAATATTAAAATTGCTTGAATATTAAAATCCCTAATATTTACTAGGGCTTGAATATTTACTAGAAACCATTTTTCTTTCTTTCCAGACAAGAGTATTATATTCCATGAGAAATATGAGATAATTAATTGTTGCATACAGATTATTCACCATAAGGAATATGAGAGGAAACTAAATAAGGAAAATATAGCTCTTGACTAATTTTCTCATTTAGTAAAGTGTAGGATTAAAAGTTTGCCTTTTCTCTGAAACTAATACAAGAACTTGAGAACTTTACCTAAAAAATAATAGATCACATTTTTAAGCAGATGTTATTTTCTTAAGATAAGAATTATTTTTTTTAAATTTTAGATAAGGAGACAAGGTTTTTTTAAGAGGCGCCTTCGAATATAAATTCCAAAATCCTTTTGCTTTAAATATTTATATCTTAAATATTATAATTAAATGTTAAACTATATGCTTGCAAAATGTAAATAATTATTGAAAATATTTAAGCTGAAATTCACTTAAATATTTAAAATTGAGAAAGTTAACTTTTTAAATGCGTGAAATAGTCTTAGATGAACGCAATTGCTTTCGGATATATGATCAAAACTTTACGACATGGTAAAAAAAAAATTTCTTACTCAGAGCACATACATTTTTTAAACTTTCTGATGATTAGCACATTTCTTAGATTTCTCTGAAAATTGATTTTAGAATTACATTTATATTTCAAAAGCATTTACTTAGTTACTTAACCTTATTAATTTTCATGTAACAGGTAGCGTGACATACTGTAATTTAGTAGCGTTATGTACGCTGCAAAAATACTCCTGTCGTAAAACGGAAAAGGATTTTTCAGCAAACGTTAAAATCAAACATAGTTACAGGGATTCAAAAACTGCATCACTTTTTTTGACAAAATAATTCGCAAGAATAATAAAAATTTCAATGTTGTAGCAAGTATAAAACATACACAAAAGAGCATTTGAGACTATAAAATATTATTGATTGAGTAAATTCAAAATCGCATATCACACAAAAATATAAATCTTTCCAAGATAGTGAAGTTAGAACATGAAATAAAAAATAATTTTTATGTCATTTTAAGTAATAACGTTCACACAGTTTGGAATATTTTAAGTATTACAGGCTTATTATTATTACAATAATTTTACCAATTTCAATAGAATCAACTATAGTAATGGATACAAACAAGCACCTTTAAATTTTGTAATAAGCTATACATTTTCATGGGAGTTGTACTGACTGAAATGCAAAAACATCATGGAGATAAATCACTTTACTTAATACTTAGATTCAAAATTTTGAGAAAAAAAGCCAAATGAAGTTTCATTTTTCCTCTCAATTATAGATTCACTTTTCTGATATAAGGCGAAAAAGAACTGCATTCCTAACCATTTTTAATTTTTCATTTTTAACGTGCCAAAACTATTTCCCCAGTTTCAATAAAATGCACTGCAATAACCGACACAAACACCTTTAAATTTTATAAACTTTGAGCAAAAAAACTTTTTTCAAAAGTTTATCAATGGGAGTCTATCCAATTCACATCAAACTTTGGGGAAAAGAGCATATTTTATCCTTTATATTTTTGAAACTGTTTACAACTGGCATGATTAAAAAATCACAATGCGGTTCAAAATCAAAATCACAAAAACCCATGCGGTTTTTTAACCATTTACAGCTAAAATGGTTTCAAACCCGTAAAACAAAAGCTTTAACTAGACATTGTGGATAATCCAACAGCTTTATGGTTCTGCCATCTATATGTGAATGAGTGTAGTGTATTCTTAAAGTCCAGGGTCACAAACTGGGGAGAGCAGGACACTGAAAACAATTCATGTGATTAAGGAAATAGAGGAAATATTGTGGTGTTTGCGCTGGGACTCGAATTCTTTCTGTGGGTCACGAGACTGACAAATTAGCCCTTTCAGCTATAATGTGTACCCATCTACCAGGAACTAAGTGGATTCATTAAGTGTGCCTATCTCGTGACATTAAAATTCTCGTCTACTAGGTGAAATCAGTTAAAAAACGGTTTTTCTCACAGTTAACAGTTTGAATACCAACCTATTTATTTTTATTTGTCTGTAATTTTCTTTGAATATGGTAAACTAACAATTAAATAAATTGTCATTTAACCATTTTTCCAATAAATTTCTAAAAGTGCAGATAAGATAAAAATAATTCAACAGATACAAATGTTATCAACTTCTAAAAATTAAATACTTTTTAATTGAATATTATAGTGTTTTGCTACTATGAAACGTGGTTGCCAATTACTATTAAATTTAATTTTATGAAGCTTAGTCACCATAAAATAGTATCTTTTTGTCACGATTATAAATATCGATGCATAGATTTTATTTCAATGAGGAATTTTCCTAAAATTTTCCAATTATTTTTAACACAATGATTAAAGGCCCATATTATATTACTAATCAGAGCTGAATCACAATTTTACAGTTTATAATGGTGAATTTTTTCCACTTCGTTTATTTATTTTAATGACGTTGCTTTAAATATTATTTTCAAGGATATTTGTCTAAGAATATATATGTTGAGGATATACATCTGGTAGTTATCCTATTCACGCTAGTAAGGCATTTAATATGTATATTTTGTTCATTCAATTTAAATAAATATATGACCGAAAATCAATATTTAAATAACAGAAAAGGAATATCGATATTTAATATATTTTTTCAATTAGTTGAATTTACCTTTAAGCTTATTTTCAACCACATTATTTCATTTATATAATTCCAATTGAAAATTTTTGAGAAGAATATATAAAAACCTATGTTTAAAAGCATATATATTTCCTACTCCGTCGAAAAATAATTGTGGTTTGTTTTTGAATAAAAGCAAAAGGATAAATACTATTTATTTGATTTAATTAAATCGAATGCATCGTTCTTTTCAGTTACAAATAAAATATTTACTAGTGATAATCACATCTTCAATTTTTTTATTTTATTTTATTAAAAATACTTTTTTTAGAACAAACAACCAATACCAACTAGTATAAATTATACTATGAAAAGTTTTACACACCTGGCTTGAAACTCGAGCCAATTGAAAAATCAAAATTGGACTTTACATTTTGCGAAGTTCATGTTTAACAATTCATCATGAACTGTAAATGAGAACCGAACATTCTATTACTGTGGACTTTTTTTTTCTCAACCGAAATCTTATTAACAGAATCTAGATTCTTACCTGGCCAAATAATAAATTAGCAACTGTATAAAATATTTTAAATACAAGTGTTAAAGCAATTGTAGTCGACCGGCCTGTGTAGGGGCAGGGAACTGTCCTTGCATCAGAAAGGTTCTGGGTTCGAATCCCTGGCAAGGCATGGATGTTTCTTTCTCTTTGTGTGTTCTATGTCCTTTCTCCTTTATGAGTGAATGTGACCCGCCCTATAAACGAGTTGTGGTTGTGTGAATGGCGTGGCAGAAGTCGAATTCCTGGCCATAGATGGCGCCACTGAAAAGCAGGAACAATCGTACCATCACTGCTTAAACTAGCATACGACAAAAAAAAACAATTGAAGGGCTGCATTTTAAATATAAGGGGGAATTTATGAAGTTGTCTAGAATTAATTAAGAATTAAAGAACAGGACGCGGATTAATTTTTTTTTCTGTAAGCAAAACAATTCATAAATATTTTCTAAAGAAAAAAAGAGTCAGTGCGTTTTATCTCATATGACTCACATTGCCTATACATTTTCCTCTTGCTTATTAAGATATTATTTGCATTCTTGATTTTTTGTCGTGATGTGCAATATCGTATCAGATGTATGAATCGGACAGTTTTCTTTTTTTTTTCAGCATTTGTTGCATTGGTATCAATATTTTCTTTAACTAACAAGGCAGAGACATTTTAGGGAAAAAATTATGCACATGCTGACATGACTTAAGGATCAGTTTTAAGTTATTTTTTGCATCATCAGTTTACCATCTCTCCAGTCAAAAAAAAATTTAAACTCGTGGACTTCACGTCTAAGTGAACTCACTTAAAAATTTTACACTGAGAAATAAATATGGTCAAAACTACCAGAATATAGTAAATAATACCGTGCTTCAGGCTCTAAGGGAACAAGAAGAAGCTCCTTAATAGTTATCGAAGTGCTTTGGTAATGGTTTTGGTGAAAATTATAATAAGTTATGATTTAATAAAATGTGATAAAATTTGTAAATGCGGTAAAATTTGGTAATTTTTTCATGATTACTAAGAGCATTGCATAAAAGCCATTTACTAGGATTAGTTTAGTTTTCAGTTTTGGATTTTTCACTAAATGTGGGGTAATGAGAACTATAATTTTGAAAACCTGAATTTCCGGTAAACCATAACCATATGAACCGCTAAATTGATAAATGAATGGTTTAAATACAGTATATTTTGGTTTTTATTGACATAATTTTTTTTACCAGAAATGTCACTACCATGCAGTATGGTAATTTTAGCAGACTTTTTTTTCCGTAAATATATTCTCATCCTATTTTTGACAAAAACTGTACAAACTTGGAATAGTATCTATTGAACACAGTATTGCAGTAGCTGTGAACGGAAATAGTCGGATTTTAATTTTTAAATAAAGCAGATATGCCAACTCAACTTTTACTTAAGGATTATTTAATGAAAATTAATAATTCACTATTTTAATTTTGCACAGTATTGCATGATATTTTCATATAACATGGTATTGCAGTAGCTGTGAACAGAAATAGTCGGATTTTAATTTTTAAATAAAACAGATATGCCAACTCAACTTTTACTTGAGGAGTATTTAATGAAAATTAAAAATAATTTACTATTTGGATACTATATTGAAATTTCGATTAATATGCACGATGACGTACTATGCCACTATAAGCTAATAAAGTCGTGATAAAGAAAACAATTGATGTGAAACGTCGAATCATAGCTCATGAAATCACTGAAACATAAAATATATCGAATTCGATCGTTCAGGATCATTTGAAAAACCAAAAGTTTAATCGAATTCGATCGTTCAGGATCATTTGAAAAACCAAAAGTTAAATCGAATTCGATCGTTCAGGATCATTTGAAAAACCAAAAGTTTAATCTTAAAGCTCGACATATAGATTGTGCTTGAACGTCTGTGATTTTGATTCTCACACGTCAAGAAAATTATCCATTTTTGAAGAACATCATCACTGGGAACAAAGTTTTCAACAAAATGCTTTTAAATGTAAAACATTTACTTCAAATAAGGAAGTAAAAAATCAACTGGATCATTTTTTTTGCAGCAAAGAACAAAACTTTCATTCGCGTAAAATCGTGCTACAGACAGAAAGGTGGTAAAATTTATTGGACCATAGTTGACAAAATATGATTCACTAAAATATTTATTCTCTATAAGAAAATCGCCTTTTATTTTCATAAAAAAAAACGAAATTATACTTTCTGAACAACCCTGTAAATGAATAAGTAAATTAATAAATAAAATATCCAATGGTAATTTTTTTACATGAAATATATAAATTTTATTATTTTAAATGATTTAAATTTGTATTGTTTGAGAGAAATAAAGCTTTACCATAATTTATAAGTAAAATTTAAAAAAAAATATATTATTAAATCTAATAGCATCATAGGCTTTTCTATAGTAAAATGATATTAAAGTGTATTTCCATGGTAATGATTTCATGAATTTCAAATTATTGTGCATCCCGGTCAAACTTAGAATACAGCTTTTTGGGGGAAATTGGGAAGCCTTATTTGAATATTTACTGTAGTAATCTACAGAAATTCACTTTTAGGTAATTCTATTATGGCTAAACACAGCCATTGGTCGAGAAGATTAATATTGTAGTACACCTGGATTCATCAAAGTATGCCAAATATGTAAGCACTGTTCACAATGGAGCATCTCTTACATGGCAGTAAAACAGATGTTACATTAAATATAATTATTATGGGTGCCATTTTTGCCCTTTACATTAGCTGGATGTATTTTCTTGTAATATTCTTAATGCTATCATTTCGTCATAATTTCCATACTAAATAAATGCATACAATGCAATTAAAAAAGTTCGGAGGATTCAAACAGTTACACATCATTTAAGGTTACATATATTCGATTATTAAATCTATTAATTGAGTTTAAATTTTCCTTATTTGTTGAGAGTTTTTAAACAGTTTTGTTTCTAAACTGGAAAATGTTATATTTTTATTTAAGTTGGTAAAAATTGAAGGGTTTTTCTGCACTTAAGTATTAATTGACATTTATTATTTTGTATCAATTTTTTTTTGAAAAATTGCTCTTCATCCTGGAAAAATAATGATTCACATTTGAAATATAAAGGATATTTTGCTAAACTCAGTTACGAAAGACTGGACTATGCTGAAAGAGGTGTTCTATGCTAGAGTAAGGCTTTGACGGTTATTAGTTGAAACTAAAAAAAAACCCTATTAATTCTGCGTTGAGTTAGAGATCATAGTAAATTATGTAGATTTTAAAAAAAATACTGTAAAGAAATTATCCACACCAATTTTAATTTCAGTGTCAAACTGTATGCAGTGTCAATCCAATAAAGTAAATTTTAGCATGGTATTAACATGTTATATTAGTTTTGATACGTCTTAATTCTAGTCCATGCAACTTACCATCGATGGAAAGAATCTATTTGAATTTTATTATTATATCAAAACTGATAAGTAGACTTAGAGGAAAAAAGGGCTTCGAAACTAGAGTTTTGTAATCGCGTGATCTGAAGAAAGAAAGAATAGAATTAATATTAATAAATAGAAGTAAATATAGAATAGAAGTAAAATAAAAATTGATTATAAGCATAATAAACGTTGTTGAGTGTTATTTTCTAAAATGATTGTTTTGTGTTCTTATTTTCAATATTTAAATGAATTAATAGACTGTATAAATTCAAATTTTACCTATTTTTAATAATAATTATCTCAAATAAATGAGAGATTATGAGTTTTATTGCTAAAAATTTGTATATTTTCAAAACATGAAATCAGGTAAAAGTCTAAATGATAAAAGTATGTAATTGATTGAGGATTTGTTATTTTATTTGTCCTTTTATTTATAAATACTTCATATTTCAAATAGTTAGTAATTACAGTTGATTCGAAAATGTTTGGTTTTTGACAATTGTCAAAAAAGGTTTTTTCGCATGATGATTAAAATTCAAAAAAACTGGCAATTGTCAAATTTATACCAACCTTGTTACCCAATCAACTATCAAATTTTATTGTAGTGTATTTGCATTATATTTAATTTACTTTAATTTACTACACTGTTAAGGTCCTCTTTTTTACAACTACTACTAAGCCTGATTTTTTGGGGCAATAAGGTTTCACTGATTTGGTTTTTAGTGCTGTTTGTCACAAGTTTGACACACTTTTGCACAGCGTGAGAAAGATAGAGAAATGTTGGTATTTCTCTAATGCACAGAGTGTTAGATTTTAGGTGTGATTTAATATCATCCACACTTATGCAGTATTGGAAAAGAAGGCACCTCACAGCATAGGAAAAAAAAATGAATCTCCCATCATAGGGGAAGAATGCACCTCGCAGCATTGGGGAAGACATCTACTTTCTTCTATATTCTGTGTGTAGTTTTGCTTTATTATTTGGCATTTTAGGCTAGCAAATATCAATTTTAATGCTTAAATCACCGCTTTTACTGATTTCAAGAATTGGATAGGGTTCAATTTTTGCCGCTGTTGCAGATTGTCTCAGTAAAGATTCAATCCGATTTATTCCTATTTCTATAATCAGTGAGAATACAATTTTAATGTTAGCATAATTCAGAAATTAGTAATTAATTTTTTCATGTAAAATATTTGAAAAATATTTTCTGACAAATGCATATTAAAACATTTTTTTACAAAAATATATTTCAAATGCTCCTGTTTTCATAAATCTTAGTTATAAGTTTGTTTAAAAGTATATAAAATAATATAAATCTTTAAAATTATTTTGAATAAAATATTTAAAAATGTATGTTGAATATTTAGAGACAATGTTTTTAACTTGACAAATTTTGTCTGTAAAAAATCCATTCTGTTTGTTAAGATAAATTTTTAAAATTATAAAGCGAAATTTATCTTTTTACCTCATTTAGGTAAAACTATTTGTGTGTGTGTTTTTTTTTTCATTGTGAAAAATGCATAAAAACTTTTATTTTATTTAACTCTGTAATAATATTTTGAATTAATTGCTAAAAACTAAATGCATGCATTTTTTTCTTCGGAGGTTTTATTTTACGCATTTTTAATTATTCATGCACACATGAACAGAATTAAGATCTAAAAGCATATCTGCTTACTTTTTTCGCTTTTCATTGCAGATATTCTCCAGTGGTAATAAAATAACAATTAATTGTCAACTGTAAGCCAAATTTTTCTTTATAAATTTCGCTTGAACTTAAATTCAAATTCAAAAAAATATCAAGCTATTTTCATTTATTCTTTTTAGTTTAATAAAGATAAATTTAAATTGATTTTATTAAACCAGGAATAAAAAATTAAAACGCTACTCTTGATGACATTTAAAAAAAAAGTGTTCCGCAAAATGAGCAAAAGTTTGCAGCTAAGAAATGATGCTAAAAGATTAAAAAGCTGTATTCTTTAATTAATTATAAATTTTTGGCAACAAACTTGATTTATTTCTGCCTCTATTTAAAAATATTTATTTTTGAAAATTTGAATGTTTGTTTAGTTAGATTCTTTTGAAGATTGTTAGATTTTTTTTTCAAATAGTGCACATTTTAAAGCAAAAGGATTCACAAATTCTTTGTTAATATTGTTATAATTTTCTGAGCTATTTTAAGAAATGCTAATATCTTACCAATCAAATACAGTAAAATTCCATCATAACAACAATTCCTAATAGAAGATGAGATTTTCTTTGTAGCGAGCTTGTCGTTATAAGTAAATACCCAAATTCATTGTTAAAACAAAGTAATAAAATAACTAAAAACTGACTGTTTACCTCTTTTTCTTTTATTTTGAACAACTATTTTGATTGTAGACTGAATTACCTGGTTTTATCTCCTGAAAGGCATGTACTTGAAGATAAGGTTCCAAATCGTCACAATGTTTTACAAGTATAAAATTAAATTAAATGCTATGTACCTTTTTAAATCCTCGATGACAGTGAACGTTGATTTTAATAGTAAATTGTCTGAACGGAGCATAAGGGAGCTAGATACACTGGTGTGCAAAACTTAAGCAACAAGTGCGTTTTTTGTCATAACTCTATAAGAAATCATCCGATTGACATGAAATTTGAATATGTTGTACATTATTTTGTACTTAAACGATGGTAAATGAATAATGGCGCAGAAATGAATATAAAGCTTAAAGTAGGGTATAGAACAAAAAAAGGCTTTATTTGACATATAGTGGCGTTACACATGATTGCCTGAAGAAGCGTAAGTACAACTGGCAGATGTTCTCTAGTATGGGATATGCCCTCCCTTTACTGTAATTGTTGCTCGGCATCGTCTCTCCATGCTATGCACCAGATTATCCAGGCGTTCTTGGGGTAAACGTCTCCATTCCTCCTTTAACGCATCTTTCAGCTGATGGGTGTTACCATGAGGATACTGTCGCGTCGGAAGACGTCTCACTAATCCATCCCACACATGCTCTATGGGATTTAGATCTGGAGAGTAAGCTGACCAATCCATTCGCATGATATCTTCACTTTCCAGTAGCTCTTGAACGTTAGCAGTATGGTGTGGCCGGGCATTGTCAGCCATAAAAATGAAGTCTGGTCCAATGGCCCCTCGGAACAGACGCACATGGGGCAGGATTACCTCATTGCAGTAGCGGTCTCCAGTTACAGAACCTCTGTCGAAGATCTGAATCTCAGTCCACCCGCTCAACATAATGCCACCCCAGACGACAACTCCAGGACCACCGTAACGATCTTTTTCCGCAATGTTATTGGGATGAAATCGAGCTCCAACATCTCTCCAGATCAACTGACGTTGAGAATCGCTTGTAGCACTAAAACGACTCTCATCTGTGAAGAGGTCGCGACTCCATTGATGAGGTGTCCAGGTTTCGTGTTCTCTGCACCACTCTAAGCGGTGCCGCCGATGGCTAACTTTTAAAGGTATGCAGCGTTCAGGACGTCTAGCTAATAAGCCACCTTTGTGGAGGCGTCTGGCCACTGTAAATCTTGATACTTGTCGTCCTGTGGCTGTGCACAGTTGCTGAGATATGGCGCTCGCTGACTGAAAACGGTTTTTTTTCCGCCTGGAGGACAATGTAACGTCATCTATTGATGTTGTTTTCCTTGGACGGCCACCACCAACCTTCCGAACAGCTGTACCAGTAGTTTTAAAGGCATTCCAAACACGAGAAACAATACTTTTGTTGATCCCGAACTCTTCGGCGACACTGGTCACACTACGCCCCTCCTCAAGCTTCCCAATCATTCTTCCTCGAGTAAAGTTGTCTAAATGATTTCTTGAAGACATGTTTCACAAAACAAATCACTTGCACTTGCAGCGAATGTCTTTAACTACGGCGCTCTTCATCCTTTTATCACAGCTTAGACCTGCCCGCGCCGACCCTCAAGGTTTACGTACACTTACATCACCTACGACGTTTTATTTCTAAAATTTGCATACAAATAATTTTTCTACTGAATTACGTGCATATTATACTGTAATTTCATGGCTATCTTATACTTTGTTGGGGAGCTGTGGCCGATAAATCACTTGTTGCTTAAGTTTTGCACACCATACGTGTAGATACATGGTCAACGAAAGACATTCCTTTGTTTGGAAGAGGATAACTTAGTCGGTGGGCATCCATAGATAATTTCCTTATTAAAATAAGTTAAGGTGTTTGTTTTAAGGCTTTGCGCTTTGATACCTGTAAGTAGAAATGTATTCAATTTAAGCATTTTTCGTATAATATTGCTCACTTCATTAAAAAAAGCTCAAAAAAGAAATTTTTGTTTGTTTGTTAGTTTCATATGTATTTTCAGAAAATAGTTTATAGTATAATGTTCAGCGTGTCAAATAAAACTACATGTTGAATGGTCTTAACGTCAAGCTATCCTCAGACATTTTCATATTCGTTATACATACGAAATGGGAATGAATTATTCATATAGTTAGCAAACTCCATCTAAGTATCTTTTGAGCTACAAAAATTTAAAATATAAAAGTGTACTTTTTTGGACTCCATGCATGACAGCAAAAGTAATCTCAGGTTTGAAATAAGATAGAAAACACTAATTCAAATAAATATTTTATATGATGATTATTTACTTGATTATCAATTTATCTCTTAGAATGCTTTAACTTTGATGATGAGCTGTTAAATCTAACAGTGGATCACATTATTATCGTTCATTTACATATAATTTGGAGTGGAATGGATTTTAAATAATTGACTGAACATTGTTTTTTTTGCATCCAACAGTTGTGGTCTTTTGAAACCAAAAATGCAAAATAAATAAACATGATATGAAATCAAGATTATTATTCTTTGTACAAATTATGGTTCTCTGGCAAAGTACTTCACCACAGCAGACTTATGCGCTATAACAGGAAACTTCGATCCATTTCTTCCTTTTTTGTGAAATTTTAATTAGTAAAAGTTGTAAAAAAGCAAGACTATTTTTTCAGAACATTATTTATCTCAAGATTGTGTTTTAGTATTTGATAATGAATTTATTTACAGTTTTAATAGTAATAAAGAACATGATTTAAAATTTTTATAATCAAAACTACTACAGGTTAGTTGGGACCCATTGTTTTATTTCATTAAAATAACGCTGTGCTATGCTACATATTTTGGCTAAAGTTCCCTCTCATGTGAGTTATTTCTATGAATTGATTGCAATGATATTGAATTGAATAAAAATTCAGAATAACTTTATTCTTTTTAAAAATTTTATGTGCTAAAACTAAATTTTAAAATAAATGACAAAATATTGTCTTGCCGTCATAAAAACATTTCAGTTATAAAAGTAACATACCTTTATCTCAAACAAAAACTCCTGTTCTAGGGACTCAAAATATGGGGGTAGCCGTAACTTGAAAATTAAGGTCACTATAATTTAGCCAGAAGAGTGGTCAGTTGAGATGGTTTTTATTTTTACATCATTCCAAACTATGCAATTTTAATTGAAAACAATAAAAAAAAAATATCAAAATTGGTCGAATAGCTCCTTAAATATGAAGGTTTTCAAATATAGGATTTTTTAAAAAGAAATTATATGAAACAGAAATTATTTGACCGATTCTGAAAAACTTTAATGAATTTAAACGATGAATAATTTTGTATACCAGGAAATTCAATTTTTCAATTATTATTAAAAAAATTAAAAACAAATGATATAAAGTAATTAAAAATTACGTATAGTATGAAATTATCATTAAATTAAATATGTTATTTTAGTTCTGCAAAAAAAATGCTCAGATTGTTTCATCGATAGAAGATCGCAAATATTAAGATTAACATTATGAGGGTCAGGTTTTGACCATTTTGGCGATTAAACAGATTGAGGCACCCCCTCAATATTTCAAAGATTTCCAGTCTGAATTTCTCGTTAAAAACTAGATGCGTTTATTCATACTAATTATGTTCCTGCGTCTGATTTTCTATCTTAAAATACTGTTTGCACCTATCGATTTCATTGGATCAAGAATTATAAGGATTATCTGTCTTTCCTTTTTGGTACAGTGCAAAGAAATTTAGGATTAATGAACTTATTTGTTTATTATTCTTCAATTTATTTTTTTAAAATACGATAGTTTGAAAAATAATCAAAAGAGTTGCTTATTTTCTTCAATATTTTTGCCATTTCCAGGAACCTGAATTTTAAGCTTTATTCATTTTCTTTAACAAGGAAATCAGGTTTTCCTATTTTTTTAAACACGCATTTTAGAATAGGTTCATTTTCGTAATCACGTATTTCACGGCATGCATACTATTTAAGCACACATTTTTTGCCGTTTCCAATTTTTTAAACATTAATTTCTAGGCATCTATTTTTTTTCTAAGCATTCATTTGGAGCTTTTCCAATCGTGTGGTAATTCCTGTCCATCACACTTTACAACAATACATAAATTATTAAAAAATATATATATTTTAATTTAATTTATGTTCCTCCTAATTTTTAATATTAATAGCTCTCCTATAGTATTTTGATTGATTACTGTAAAAAGAAATAATAAATCTTTCGTTTTCCAACTATTGATCTAGAGTAAAGATTTAAGAGACAATAGTCTATGGAATTCAAAACATCAATAGTCCAACCCAACACTAGTTATAGGTTTCAAAAGCATGAATGGAATGTTCGTATATTTAACTGAAAAATATTGATTACTACGTCTTGATCTACGTAACTTAGAAAACTTGTTTGCTAGCGACGGAAAACATACTGCCAAAGGCATCAGGATAGTATATTCTAAATTTTAGTTTACCTCTGAGTTTCATAATGAACGATGCATCTTGGATAACAGTTTAGCTTTTGTTTCCCAAAGACTAAACTACAAATTTAGCAAACATTTTCCAGAAAGTATTAAAAGTACGCTGGGCTAATCTCGAATCTGCAGTAACTTAACCCGACTAATTATTTTGATAAAATAATTTTATGATCGTCCTACAAAAGAAAAGTTGAAACTTGTTTCACATCACTCGCCAGTGGAAATCTTCTTAACTTATGAACCTAATACGAAGGTTCACGTGGGAATTAGACTGAGTTACTCGGAAAAGTTTCGGGATTATCTCCTGTAAAATTCAGCCATCTTAATGGTTAATGAGATAGAATGAACCCCTCTGGAGGATCTGAGCAAACTTACGATGTAACTTAAGAATGAACACTCGGGATTTCGATCGGATTTTAGCGACGTATTTCCATCAAACTATAGAATTTTAGGACATCTTTAAAGGTTACTAGCCTAAAACATCACAAGCTTTATTTCTATTTATTAGAATACTTAATTTAAAATTTTTGCTCGGAAAACTCCTAAGCATGTCAGTATTTTTGGAAAATAAAAATGAAAGAAAATGATTATTTTGCGTCAAATTTTGAATAATTTGTAATGTTTTCAAAATGAATTTAATGATGTTCAAATGTTGTAAATTTCGTAAGGAAATCCAGAAATACTAAAAAAAAACTATGGTACCAATTGAAAACGTCAGAAAATAATGTTGTTTTGAAATAACAAGCCGAAATAGCAATTATATGCTAAATTTCCAGAATTATTGAATAAATTTATTTCGGTGTTCATATCAAAATTGTACCTTTAAAATTATGAATCTTAGAACTATCTACATAATTGTGAAAATATAGTTTCTTTATTAAAGGAAAATAACTGAAGATTACACATAACAGTTACGGTATATACTATTATTGTTCAAATTTTTCATTTAGAATCTACATTTGACAGGTTTATTCATTCGACAGCTATTGAAAAATGGAAACATTAAATTGTCACAAATTGTTTTTCATTTACCCTCGTGAAACCATTGTTAAAAATCTGACATTACGTTCAAAATTTTCGATTTTCATCTGAAAAAAGATTCAAAAATAAAAAATGAATAATAAGTTACCGTCAGATGGGGAGACTTTGTGCAACAAGGGGGTAACTTTGTGCAAGCTGCTAATTATTAAATAACTAACATTATAATAATTAAAAACAAAAAATTATGCATGATTTGTATTCTCAATTGACAAGACTTTTAAAGTATTACATACCTTCCTGGCCAGGACAACTAGAACTTCTTCAACCGAGCAGACTTTCCATCCTCCGATTTTGTGACGTTAAAAAATTTGAAACTGTTTGCAACTTGAGCTCACAATTTTTCAAGAACGATGATGTTTACATTGCCAGTTCTTGGAAAACCGTTAGTTCGCTATGTTGACAACTCAAATCAGTTGATATCGAGTTTAAAAAAATACCCCTAGATGGCACGACACAAAAATTTAAAAAATGACAGCTTGCACGAAGTCACCCCTTGTTGCACAAAGTCACCCCATGTGACGGTACTTTTATTTCATATTTTTGAATTTATTTAATTTTACTATGCTTAATATTTGCAAGACATTTACAAATCAACTATGATAAATTTCTTTATTTTTATTTTGCTCTGTTTGAAACATATTTTGAATTATTTAGCTCTTAGATTATTAGGGGCACATGAATTTGAAAATTTTAAGAAAGATATGCAAATTTAAAAAAATAAGTAGCTTTGACTAATATTTAAAAGAACAAATTGGTTCTCGTTCATTTTGAAGTAATTAACCTGCTGAAGAATAGTAAACGCAAAATTTTCCAATGCAGCTTTCTTCTACCTCCGCATGCAATCAGAATGCCTTGCTTGGATATTGAGTTTATGCCGAAGAAAGCTGTAAAAAAAGTAAATCTTTAATTCTAGAATGACAATAGCTGTCATTTTGATCACAAATTAACTTTGAGATGGACTAAGTCTTAAAATGATTATACCAACTTTCTTGACTTCGGTGACTTTTCTTAACTTTTAGAGCCATTCGAAAGCATTAAAGTTAAATTTTATTAGAAAATAAAATGAGTGCTTAAAATGACTTAGAATGAACTTACCTAGAACGCCTGGTATTGGACAAAATTTTCGCTATTGAGATTAGGATGTAGCACTTGAATTTATCACATTGTTTTTTCCTTATTCATTCTTCGTCCACAGCTTGTCTTTATTTCATTTGAGAACGCGGATGACACTTTACAATTTCTTTACATGAAGAAAATCCTTCTCCTGCTCGCTGCTGCTCTTCAAAACCTCTTAATTGTTTACGTAATAGTCACTTGTTTCAATTCTGAAATCTTCGAGATATGTTCTCCCAGGCGAATGACTATTTTGCCCAACCATCCGAGAAGAGGTAATTTTGTAACAAATTCTAATTTGTATTTTATAGTTGGGAAAACTTATAAAATTCAAAAAACAGCTCTTGCCATTAAAAATTAAGCAATTTAAAAATTTATTCAGCACATGGGGATTCAGCACATGGGGAACTTAAATATTTTTTGAACACTTTGATATATCAGGGAAAAGACAACAAGAAAGTAGCTTGTAAAACATATGTTACGATCTTTTGTATCAAAGAATTTGTTTGTATTAAAGTTCCAATTGACATCTTTTTACATCCTTAACCACTTTCCTGATTAACTCGAGTTAACTCGGGTACGTATATATTTTATTTTATTTTATATCCGTCTGTAGCGTATCTACCACTACAAATATGTAATTCCAATTCACTAGTATATAAGACATGTTAACTCGACTCTTTGTTGGGGTACCTTTTCATAGATGAAGGTTGATATTGTCGTTAATGACTAGTCCTACATTGGTGACCTTCGGACGTGATGTGAACACGCCGACGTTGGCAGAAACGCCCACTTCAATATGAATACGCCTACATCAACAGTAACGCCTACTTCGATGGATGGTCTACATTGAAAAGTTGTCTTGGTACTTGTGACTGCGACATTATTTACCTCCTCGCGCTGTTGCTACTCAGTTTCGATCACACACAACGTATCCACTTGACTGCTAAAGGCAACATAGCGACCACGACCGTGAACTTAATATAGCTCGCACGATTGAGAACTAAAAAATACGGTGATCTTAATACAGCTCTCCCTGCTTCTCACAAAACAGCATTAAATCAACTAGTGGTATCCGTTCATCGAATTATATCACAGATATATTTCTGGTGGGGGATTATTGCAGCGTATCTACCACTAAAAATATGTAATTCCTATTCACTAGTTTATAAGAAGTGTTAACTCGATTCTATGATGGGTTAGCTTTTCATAGATGAAGGTTGACATTGTCGTATCAACCCTTCCCACATCGTCATTGAATTGCCGACCCAGAGTTTTTGGGTTTACGACCAGTAATGTTCAACTCAGTGTTAACAGTATCAGCTAATGTTAACAGTAAAGTTTAAGGTAAAGAACATTTTTTCCATTATGGTTTTGAAACCATTTACAAAAAGTATGGTTATAGAACTACGAATACAAAACTATACTGCTTTTAACCATTTACTACAAGCATTTTTCAAATACGTAAAAAAAAAAATTATTATTCAACTAGACATAGGAGCTTGGCTTTTCGTAAGGTAATGGGCATTGGAAGGTGCCGGACACTGGAATTTCTTCATGTGTTGAAGGGAATGGAGGAAATATTGCGGTGTCAATACTAGGACTCGAACTCCAGATCTGCCTGTGATAAGATTGACAGATAAGCCTTCTCGGCTATGATATGTCCGTAGTTGCAAGGAACTAATTAGCTTCATTTGGTGATTCCAGTTTGTGCGATAAAATTCGGGTTGCTTAACCGTATTAGATGAAAGCAGTTAATAAACAGTTTTTCTCAAACTTAACGGTTTGATTACCATTTTATTTATGGTCATTTGACTGTTTTGGTTAAATATGGTAAAATAACCATTCAATAAATAGTTATTTAACCATTTATTCCAGAGAAATTTCTAACAGTGTAGAGTGCTTTCTGTCTGTGTTACATCCTGTCTGTGTCATCTATCAATAAATATGTCATTCTTTGTCCCATTGATTTCTGAATTCACATACATTCACAGCAGATGAGGTTCCAAAACATTGTATAGTTTAATAGCATCAAAAAATCGAATGTTAATAAGTAACATCTGAAAAAATTTAAATGTCGAGGTTGAGTTCTCGAGGCTTCTCTTTATTACTCGAGAGTTTTTACTTTCCTTATTCGAGAAATGAGAACCATATCGCACAATGCTCGGTGTTGTTTCCCTTGATGACACTAATTTCTCGATGTGATGTAAACAGATGCAAGCTATATTTTCTACCAGAGAATTTAAGATGTTTTGGTAAAAAGAAACAGATCCAACCAAAGAGGTCGTAATGTCATAGAAAGCATATACCTAGCCAGCTGAATCCTATCTTGTTGAATATTATTCTTGTTGATTGTTGTTGTTGTTGTTAATTTACGTCGCACTAGAGCTGCACAATGGGCTATTGGCGACGGTGTGGGAAGCATCCCGGAGGATGATCCGAAGACATGCCATCACAATTTTGATCCTCTGCGGAGGGGATGGCACCCCCGCTTCGGTAGCCCGACGACCTGCGCGCGAAGTCGAGCACTTTACGGTGGCACAGTTTAACGAGAACCAATACCGCACACCCTCTGTCGATCCCTACGCAGACTGATCCAAGTGGTCACCCACCCACACACTGACCGCAGCCAGTGATGCTTGACTTCGGTGATCCGCTGGGAACCGTGTCTTAACGATCAGTCCACTGTTGAAGAATTCAGTTCTTAATTTCCCTTCCGAGTGAGATGTCGGCTGTAACTATATGGAAAAAATTCCGCTCTGCTTATGAGACGAAGAGTGCAGTCTGTTAAAGACAAATCCGGAAGTGTTGGTTACAATATGGAAGAGCCCAGATGTTTCTCTGAATCCAAACAATAATGATGTCAATAGACTTTCCAGAATCTAGACGAATCTCCAGAGCATAAGTAGGTAACTTATATTAATTTTGTGGAACGAACTGCTCTTCCCATTCGTCTGAGGCAGTGGCGATCACTATGGTTACTAGGTTTAATTATTTCAAACAGGGGTCTTCGGTCAATATTTAAAGCATGTTTTGGCTTCGGTCGGAGAGAGAAAAGAAAGCATAGAATAGAGAAGCTCGCCTCTTCAAAATGCGCTATTTCTGACTATTTTAAAAAAAGTTATGCAATTAGAGAAATGTTTTCTCAAATCTAACCCTTCTGTGTGCAAGTTGCGATGTAATGCCAAGGAATATTTATGTAATGATATAGTGAATTTTGGAGCAGATAAAGGAATTTTAATTTATTCCGCGTCTCTTTATACACATTCTTTAAATGCTGTTGTAGAACGAACGAATAGAACTTTATTAGATAAATTGCGGGCGGTGTTAAAGGAATCTAACCTTCCACAGCAGTTTGGGGATAAGCAGTTCGGGAAGCAGATTATGTGAAAAATTGGTTGCCGAATAGTTCTCTAACAACAATGCGCCTTTTAATTTGAAATATCGATGTCACCCAGATTTATTCAACTTAAAAGTTTTTGGTTGCGATGAATTTATGCTTGTACCAACATCACAATATTGTATGAAAAATCTCGCGAAATGATCTCGATATTCTACAATGGAATATCGCATTTCTTCTCCTGCATCAACAACAATTGTGGAACGAGGATGTTCGAGAAAATAGAAAACATGAAAATAAAAAAATTTTGGGACTGAATGGATCATTTAAAAGGAAGAAAATTTACGAAAAAGGTAGCGGAGAGTACAAAACAAGGTTTGTTGCGTTGGGTTAAAAGCAAGAAAAAGATATAAATTGCATAAAAAAAAAAAATAAAAACAGTTTCCCTCCTGTAGGTTTACCTCGTAACTTTTTCAATTTGTTATTGTGTTAAATGAAAATTTGAACTTTTATACAACAGATGTTAAATGTACTTTTCTGAATGGTTAGTTGAATGAAGCGATTTATATGTAACAACCAAATGGTAATATGATAATAGAATTAGGTTTGAAAGTTCTCGTGATTTTATTCAAAAGTTAAATTCTAAACAATTTGTCAATTCACCGTATACAT
Source organism: Parasteatoda tepidariorum (assembly GCF_043381705.1). Lineage (NCBI taxonomy): Eukaryota > Metazoa > Arthropoda > Arachnida > Araneae > Theridiidae > Parasteatoda > Parasteatoda tepidariorum. The sequence continues at coordinate 65,688,993 of NC_092210.1, read as the reverse complement.
TGGAAAGAAATTGGAATAATGGGAAAATTTTAATGTCTTTATATGCAGACGATTTTTATCTTGCTGCAGAGAATTATGCTAAAGTAAACGCTTTTATCTCTTTAATGTCAAATGCTTTTGGAATGTTTAAATCAAGAAACAACAACACACAAATTTTGTCACAAATCTTTATTCATATTGAATTAACTTCTAATAGATTGTTGATAAATCAAGAAACATACATAGAAAAATTACTTGGTAAATTTAGCATATATGAATGCAAACCTTGCAGTTAAACAATTGAACATAATTCTATGAAAGGAAATGATTTTGTTGGTCTTTCTCGTGAACTAATTGCATCTGTTATATATTTAGCATCAGTTTCTAGACTTAATATTTTGTTTGCAGTTAATTGACTTATCTAAATTAAAGAAATACCAGCTGATTTAGCTTGGTGTGCTTCAAAGAAAATCTTGATTTATTGAGAGAGAACTCAAGCTCTTTAAATTAAGTGTAAAATAAATATTACAAAATATTCAAATTTGTATAGTAAGTTGATGAAGATAGGGGTTCAAATCTGAATGATGGAAGTATATAATTATGTAATGTAATATTCCTATTTGTTTGGCTTTGTAATAAATGAAATGATAACTGTTTCTTCCATAAGAACAAAAGTCCTTGTTTTATGCGAAGGAGTTCAAGATTTGTTATAGCAAACAGACTTTATAAATGAAACTACCAAGTTTAATAATATCATCATTTTTGAAGGTTACCTATCCTGTATTAAATATGTAATTAATGAAACTTCGCTTGACAGGATAAAAAATATGGATATCAAATTAAAAAACATCCAAAATGCAATCATTTAAAATGATATTAAAGTTAATTATATAAAAATTAATTTTCAGATCGTGGACATGTTAACAAAATCTTTTTGCGCAGAGAAAGAGAGTCAAAGCCTTTGCCTATCTGAATTGTTAAAAAAAAATAATTAAGAATAAAAATTTTCAGCGAAAACCTCGTGAAAGCAAACGCCAGTAGAGAGTCGTGTGACGATTTCAGGGAGATAACAGTTCAATTAAAAGTGACCAGGGGAAAGTTTGAAGAGATTTCCCCACGTTCGCGGTTCAACCTGACGTAACTGTAATATAGTTTAATGGACTGACGGACGATCGGTAAGCGTTAACAAACAGCGAATTTATCGATGCAGAGAAACGGGAAAGTTAAATTCAAACTTTTTACTTTGCTAGGTAAGAAAGCTTTTAATTATTGCTTCCACTATAAATATTTCTGTTTTGTATGGTCGATGTTTTTAATACTACAATCCAGATTGAGCATATCCCTTTGAAATTGTTGTTCAGTCTGTTCGATATGACAGTTGATTCGCCTTTTTTTTATTTTACTTCCCGGTGGTACATATTTTAAACTGCATTTCTTTGAAAATGTCTGAAAAACAACACTTTAATTAAAATTCTAGCGATGATTATTGTAAAGTGTAAAATAGTTCTTCTGATGTCAATAACAATGTGATTTCTAACAACTCTAGCCATTACTGTGCTCTGAAATAAAATAAAATTTCTGTTTCCTTAAATCGGCAATTTGTATAGCTATGTCAACACAAAAGCTAATAAAATAACGCGAGTGTTTTGTTTTAATGTATATTTTAGTAATTTTTATTTCTACTGTTAGTTCAGAACCCAGATTAAAGATAAATTAGTTATTGTGAAAAAGAATTAGGCTTTTTTCATATATTTTAGTATGCAGTACTTAACAGAAGCAACCATTGGAATGCATTTGGTATGAAAACGTGGTTCAACGGCTCAACTAAATGATTTAAACTTTTATATTGATTAAAAAAAATTTAATCCTCTGATGTGGTGCCCTCAAAAGCACTATTGTTAACCGTTGAACTAAATCATTGGTTTTCTTTCAGACTAATCTTTCTTTAAAGCTGGTTTACATTATAATTTGAAATGTGTTTCTATCTTTCAACATAAACAAACTTGAACAAAAACTTAAGTTTTGGTTGAACCTTTCACCGTAAAATTGAACTGAACAAAAACTTAAATCCCGGTTCAATCTTCAGCTGGTTAAATCCTGGTTCAATCAGCACCGTAATATTGGTTGAACTTCACACCAAGCTCCGCATTATATTGGTTGCAGATAAATTGGCACCAATTATTCAGTGAAACTTTGAACCTTATTTTTAACAGTGTATAATGTTATATATTAAATGCATTGATGCAATGTTTTGCTATTAAGTAGAGCGGTTTAAGAACTGTCATTGCATTTATCTGAAGCAGCTTTCTTCAACGTTCGCATGCAATCATTCTGCTCTACTTGCTGAGCTTGAGACCATACAATACAAGTTAGCAATTAACTCTGATGCTATTTTTTATCAACTCTTTTCAAGCGAGCTGTTAAATGAGTTACTCACTATCTCTATCTCTAAGTTATGTACCTATAAATATATTATACTCTGATCAACTGATCACTAAACTCATGCATATTTACATAAGAAACGTTAACTAACACAACTTTCACTTTTACTATTTAACCACAAAAGCATAGGAATATATTTTTATAAGGTAATAGTTTTTTTTTTATGAAAGCATTTGTCTGTTGCTTTAAATTATTGTAGGTATTTGTCATAATTAAAATATATTTACTATTCATATTTAATTTACTATATTCTTCGCATCTATGTAAAGGTATATAATGTTCCAATTGATCGAAAATGAAAGTACACTCAATTTTTAGAGAAAATTTAAAATAAAAATATATAGTAAGTTTTAAAACGGAAATACTGTTGCTGTGTTGTTGCTATTGCACGCCCCCATTGGCCAGCAGTGCTAGACCAGGTCCATGACATTATACACCCTCAAAAAATCCAACACAGTCAATGGATCATCTACTAAATCCTGTTTGGTGAGCGCCAGGCACGAGAGGAGGATATAGTGAGGCGAAGCCTGGTCTGAAGAACGATTGGTACAAATCTCAAAGTTCTTGGATCCTTCCGAAAATTTCATTGATTTAAGGTGACTACTTCGAAAGCGGGCAAGAATAGTTTGTTCCTGTCTATTAAAACCTTGGGCCAGAGAGCCTCCGGGTCGAGAACACTGATACCATGGGTGCTTTGAGTAGTTAATGAGTTTAATTAATAGAATTAACATTTTGAAGAAATAAACTTTTTTCTTTATGTATTCATATAAAAATGCTGAATTAATAGCTATTTTAATTCAGCATTTGTCGGGTAGTATTTACTTAGATTAGCATTAAGAAATGCATGTTGAGAAAAAAATTCCTAAAATATATGTAATGGATAATTATCCAAAGAAATAAATGAGTTTATCTTTTATTAAATGGAATTCCATTTTATTAGAGAGGAGTGATATCTTGATTATATTAAAACTCTTTCATTTTTACGTAGAAAAAAAAAAGCAATAGTTATTTTCGTATCTGCAAAAGTAAGCATTGGATTGGAAAAAAAAGAAGAATTCTGAAGGATCCAACCCATTTTTTGCGTCTATAAATGGATAAGAGATATTGATTGAAAAAAGATAAAATAGCGAACGTTGGATGTAGTCAATAATGGGCATGAAAACTGCTTGCACTTTCTTTTCTTTATCATTACAGACCACTTACTTCATCGATTAGAACAACACTTTATCCCTCATTTTTTATCTCTAATGGCAATGAAGGCCGATGGGCGTAAGCAGTTTCTCTTTACGCCTTAAGAGAAGAAGGAAAATAAACAGTTGTCGCTTAAATTGGTTGCAACTTGCAGAAGAGGGCCATTTAAGATCTGAATGTATACTTTTCCAATATTACTATCTACCGATACAGATTGAAAATTGTTTATTTGTTCGATGCTTACCCATTTATGATTAATTGATTACCGTGATCAACAATGTATTCAGCACAAAGACCTTCCTAGATGTTTACAGTTATAGAAAACCATTCCTAGATGTTATAGAAAACCATCTTTGAACTCAGGGTGTTTTGAATCATCATCTATATTCAGTATTCGATCACACGGGCTAAAATCGTCTATTTATTTTTCATTTATTTTTCACTTTTTTGTCCTGTTAAACCTTTATTTTTTAGACTGATAAATTACAACTCTTCATTCCCATTAAACGGCAATCATTAAATTTAAAAACACTATTATGCTCGTCAATTTCTTTAATAAAAATACATACCAGAGAAACTAGGTTCAATTTTATCTTTAAAAGTATTCTTTAACTTTGCAAACGTTATTCTTATAAGAGATATTAAAACGTGGGATTATTTAACTGCATCCGCAGCAACTACAAGCTGAATCAACCCATCAATTGTAAGTGCTTTAGATTGAAATACATTTCTCTATGAAGCCGTGTGAACAATATTACAAATGACAGTTAGAATTAAAGATGACCCTTCCCTAAGACCACACAGGCAAATTCCACAAGTAAAATTGCTGTAAAATTGAAGCTAAAGTTCAATCTAAAATGTCCCATTTTAGTTGATTGAATCCATTTTCTGCCAGTTAATAAAAATTGAAGGAAGTGTTGACCATTTAAATTTAATTACTTTTGGAAATGATGACAAAAAATATTCAGCTTGCTAAAATATACACCAATCACAGGAAAATACATTACAAGGGCTATCTTTAGTTTACTAGAACATTGGGAAATTGTCAACAAGATTCGAAGTGTGAGTGTAGAGAAACTCGAAGAAACTATATAGTCACATATAGAACATATAGAAATTATATAGTCACATATAGAAATCTGCGCAATACTAGAACTGAATGCGAGCTACAACACAATATGGCGTGTCTGTCTTCATTAAATGTCTAAATAATGTTTTTTTTTTTTTTTTTAAAGTTACTAAATTTAGAACTAAAAGANATTTTGGGCGATCAAGCTCTCTCTGGAAATATGCCAGTATAAAATATTTATAAATGTATAGATTGGTGGAGAAATAGATCAATTTCCTATTTGGAACTTACAGCTAATACAGATTATTTTGAGAAATCAATACGTTAATCTTGGATACACTAGCTAATGTTGGTTACAATAGTTGTTCTAGTAAAATAGACAGCAAGAACAAATTGGTGAAAAAAATGTATTCTTGCTACATCTTTCCATCATGAAAAGTGGTTAGTTGAACTATTCTATATTGTCAAATTATGCCTTTTTTTGAGACCAGAAAGACCTCATTTATAGAAACATATGAATTTGGATGATTTGTGAAGTTTAATGCCTTTCTGTGCATTTAAGTTCGAAGTGAAAAGTACTTCTGTAAATAGTACAGTAACCTCTTATATTATTTCACGCAGTACAAAAAAGTTCCGCAAAGATTTTTAGATCTGAATAATTTGTTTGAAATAAACATAAAGGCAAATTTTCTATGTATTTAATAGACAAAACAAACGTATATTAAATTAAAAATTTCAAAAATACTGCAGATATATATTTGTTACGAATAACATGGTAAAAATGTTACGCTTTAACATTTTTTGAATTAAAGTAAAAATTTGCGTATATTTGCATAATATAGATATGGTAGCATAAACCAATTGAAAAATGAATAGCTGATATGTCTTCCGTACTGCCAAAATATTTATTATAAGAATGAGGCTTTATTTGAAATATGAACGTAAAGTTATTACTAAGGGAAAAATTGTCTATCTCTATTCTTTTTCATGCAGAATATATTGTTATTGCATTATATCAGAGTTCAATAATCAGAATTGTTCAATTCGTTGATTTAAAACAAAAGAAAATTAACAGTCAAGTGAAAAGCTTTAACTGATAGAAATCAAAATCAAATATAAGAAAATAAAATTATAAATAAATAGATGATGAATAAATTAGGAAATTAATGATAATCTTGGAACCATTATTTATTGAATTTATATCTTACACCAAATCCTTGATGATTTACTTACATTCACCAACAATTACTTGGCGAAGTTGATTATATTATTCCACCTTTATTACTCAAAAAATACACAGAACATACGGAGTTTTAACTGCCAAAGAAAATGACTCCATTAGTACTACACTGGATGTGAAAAAAAATATTCTCTTTTTCGTCGCCAACATATTTCGGAGTCTTTGATTTCAACTCTCACACGCAGTAATTTTCTTGCGTTCTAATCCCATAGGAACACAGAATAATTTGCAACGTTTCCAGAACTCGAATTAAATTTTCGAGAAGGCCTACACCCTTTCCGTGCTTTTAGAATGAATCATTTCAAACAAATGCTAGATTTTCTCGTGCTTTATTCGCCTTATCACTGGTTCCATTTGGTATGTTAAGCCGGATAATCATTTCACCCAAGTCACTAATCGACTGTGTTGAGAAAAGATCTTAACACCACGCCCGCTTACTTCATTTGCATTAGCAAAGTTGATACTCTTACTAAATGATATCGTAATTTGAATTTTAACTATCATTAAAAATTTTAAGTAAATAGTTTCTTGTGGAATAATACATTAAATATAAAAAAATTTGAAATTGCAGCAAACTTTAACATATTCGACTGCCTCATAAAAAATGTGCTCAATTTTTAGATTACTAATGTCTCGATAATTTTTTCAATTATTTTCTCTCATACTTGATTGACATATAAAATATGTGTTATTTTACAAGATTATTAAAATCTTAAAACTGCATCTATAAATCAATTTGTCTCAAATCAGTTATTTGAAAATAGTTTTGCATTTATGCATTAAAAAAATCTCAACTTTTTTATTCAAGCACAAATGCTTTTACTCTCAAGTCTATAAAACGAAAAAAAAACTTTTACAGATATTTAACTAGGAGAATTAAACAATTCGCTTAATTTTGTATTTCCCGTCATCCCAATTTTAAACTTTTAAATTAATTCGATAAAAGCAAGTTAATAACATACTAACTGAGAAACAATTCTGAAAAACCGCATACATATATAGCAATAAAAATTAGATCAGTTGAATGATCGCAATTTATTTTATTTCATAACTGTCATTGAACAGCCAAATTTGCGACTACTAACGTTCAACTCCGTAGCCTTGTAATTTTGAACCCAATCCAGAAGACAAGGGAACTCCTGGATCAAGTATTGAGAGAAAGTTTGCCTTCGTGGAGAACTTTTTGATGGAACCAACCCTCATTCGCTTTACATGGAGAGGGAGGCTACGAGAACCTACCGCGGCTAGCCTGACGTCAAGGGGACTCCAACCCATGATTTGTCTACCACTGAGGATATTTCACGTCAGCGCAGTGGTCAGTGCAAGCCGGGTGTGGAATTCGTATCCACCAGTCATCGCTGGGATTCGAACTCGACTCACCTCATTGGAAGGGAAACATTCCAGTGAAATATATAATTAGATTTACGTTCAGTTACAGATTTTACTTTACTCATTGATTAATTAATTGCGCTCAGAGCCAATGAATGAGCGCAATTTGAATAAATTTAAAATAAATATTTTCATAGAATAATATTTTAATCCCTATACAATTTTTTTTCTATTTTGTTGCTTACATTTTTTCTTATTCCAGTATCTATATATTTAAATTTAATGTATTTCAAACATTATGAGTTTTAAACATTATTTTTTGCTTTTAAAATTTATTTTGCCCATCATTTCTACCATGATTATTATAATGAGACTTAGTTTAGTCTAATAGAAACATGAATCAGGTTAAATTACGACATTTTCCTACAGAGTATTTTTGCAAAAATTATTTTCTTTGAACAACTCCTAATTATGATTCCAAAGTCCTATTCTAATAAAAGAAAATAATTTGAACTTTAAAATCATTAATAAAAAAATAAAGAAAGAAATCATATTAAAGGCTTTGCTTTTATCCCTTTCTGAAAAAAAATTTATAAAATGAGAAAAAAAGCATTTGTCCGCAAAAATATTTATATAGAAACAATTCATTACGTTGAAACTAAACAATTCATTTATGAAGTTTCTTAAAGCAGTTTGGTAATTTCTTTCGTTAAGGATGACCTTCGTTAATGAAGACTATTTTAAACTGAAGAATAAATTGCGTAAAGCGCTATTAATGTAGATTTTTATTTTCTCTGTTTATAGTAGAGTTTATTATAAGAGAGATTGAAACAACAGTACATAAAAAATATGACATAATTATTTTTACATATTAAAGAACCGAAAAGGAAATTTAAAGTATTTGGGAATAATTAGAAAATGTTATGTTTTTACATAAATGCATTGTATGAAAAAATTTCGAAACACTATTATTTGCGCAAACCAATCTTAGTTCAAAAATTTTGATTCAAGGCTTAAAAATACAACAAGACAATAAACCACAAAAAAATTATTCAATTATGATATGCAGCAAATACAATAGTACAGAAGTAAATAAAAAATATGATAGAAGTGCTACATAGTATACCATGGAGTGTATACTGTTCTCAACTACTGAAACAACTAACTGTTTTCATCATGTGTTGTTGTGGCCGAAGAAATGATCTTCAAACCAACATTATATATATATATATATANTATATATATATATACACACAAACAGCTGAATGTGCGCTTTGTAGTGCGGCTTCGTGCATGAAAAGGAAACTTAATAAAAAAATTTATACCAAGAATGTGATATTTTTTTAAGAGTAAAATGCTGATTTAATTAAATCTTTGGACACTTTAATATGGATAATCAAATAACTATCCATATAGTTAAGAGACGCTGCAAGCTGTTGGACCAGGAGAAACTTGAAGAAACGCGTTATGATGGCGCTAGAGTAGATCGGCCTTAAATAATATTTAAGTCTTTAAGTTCATGAATTAGAATAATGGAAAAAAAATAATGAATTTTTTTTATTTACCACTATGAAGAATCATGTTAACAAATACTCGGATAATAAAATAAAATAGGGGTATACAAAAAATTTTTTATGATATTTCTCAACACTGTATTTAAAAAGTTTAGAACTTTGGTTCACAAGCTTATCGCATTTTGAAATTGTAAAAATTAGTAGACATCTTTATTATTGATAAATTTCCTATTTTCTATGGTTTTAAGCACAAATAAAATTGTTTAAAAAGAACTTTGGTATATAGAAGTATTTCTAGCTTATTCCTTAATAATACTGAAATTAAATAAAAACTACCAGAATTGGGTAAAATTTACCATGCTTCTGACTTCATGAGAATACCAAAAAGCTTGGCAAATTTTACCGAAGCGCTTTGGTAATGATTTTGTTAAAATTAGCAATAAAATATAGCTTTATAGAATGTGATGAAACTTTGAAAATTTGGTAATTCTTACATGCTACTTTAGAGAATGGCATACAAAACATTTATTCAGTTTAATACGCTTTTCAGTTTTGTAGTTTATACTAAATGTGTAGTTAAAAGAATTGTAATTATGAAAACTAGAATTTCCGTCTAACCATTACCATAAAAACGAAAAAATACTTAATGAATGATTTGAATACCTTATATGTATTTTGTTTTTAATTACTAGAACAATGTACATTACAATCTTACCAGAATCTCCGCGTAGACTATGTTCTATGTATTAGATAAGGCGTAATATTAGAAAATGGTAACACGATACTAAAAGACTGATACGGACAAATATTTTAGAGAATGTCAAAACCTAACCCTGGCCGGCGTATCAATGCTGATGTTAATATTGAAACCAACTTTTTTCTCATTTTAACCAGATAACATAATTTTAAAATGCTTAATTTAATGATTTTGTTTTTATCACTGCTGAAGAAAATCTGGTTTTCATTTGGAATACTACAGATCCATGCGTAAAACAATCCTGGACTCATCGTAATCTGCAGATATGATACTTTTTATTCCCTAAAAACTGGCATTATCTAAAAACTAAATTCAATATTCATTTTGATAGAGATAGTTTAAAGTGTTTAAAAAGTTCAAAAAAAATCGAATCAATATTCTGAAAAAAACCTAGGTTCAAGAACTTCAAATTCTTGAAAAAAAATGTATTTTGGTTTGCTTTACTTAACTTACGCCTTGATGTATGTATGAAAATATACAGAGTTATTCATAATTCCCTCCGGGCAGGAACTGGATTATCGCATTGATGTATGCCGTGTGACCAAGCGTTCACGCATAGAACACCTGTAATGCATGTAAGTGAAACTTGAATAGTTTTGGAATAATTTCATATGTTTCTTTTTTTCATATTCGGCTTCTTTTTTTTTACTATAACCCTTCGAAATCCTGGTGAGAATTATTAGTAACCCTGTATTGTTGGTTAGAATTTAGTTTGAAGGTTAAGATTTTCCTTTCAATGTCGGTAAATGTAGAGTTCTTGAAAATAAATCAGCTCATAAACATTGATTGTTGATAATGACATTTTGAAACAGTTTTCCAATGGATACATAATTCAATTCTCTATTATATTATATAAACTGAAGGCACTGCATGCAATTATCTACTCGAGTAACATTGATTTTTAATGTAATCTATTAATTTTATAACATAATATACTTTTGTATAACATTGAATGAATTGTGCTTAAATTTAGAAACATAGCTATGTCTCAACAAATAAATGAAACCCATAAATATATTTTGTTATATTTTTCATTTGAAAAGTAAAAGTTTTGATGAGAAAATTTCATTGAGGAATTTCCGCGACCATTTTTTTAGGTAATGCTATTTTTCCTTATTAACGCAAATGTAAAGCAATTTGAAGCTTATTTACATTATTTATTATTAATTTTATGCAAAAAATTTTCTTATCTGAAGGAAAATTCACATGATACGTTACTTACTTTTTTAGCGTACAACAAAAAAATGAACATTATATTTCACTTTCTTTGTTCTCACCCTTTTTCTTTTATCCGTTTTTATTGTTATAGCTAAAGCGGTTTTCACATTTTATGCCCTTTTGATCGCCTAATTACCTTGGGATTTCATTTCAGCTTCCTTTTTTTTCTCCCTCACTGTATTTAATTAGTTATTCTAATGTTCGGTGCTTGTCAAAAGCATGAAAATGAAAAATGAATATTATTTTACGTCTTAATAAGCAACGGCATTTCCCGAAGATGATCTTTCTTTTAATTTTTGTATTAATATTTCTAATTTCAGCCCGAAAGCATGCATTGGATAAGCAAGAAGTAAAAAGGAAAAATATACGTTTTTGAAAAATGATGAATTGAAAATGAAATTGGATGTTAAAATGTACTAATTAAATTTTCTACGTTTCGTGCTAAGTTTAGATTTCATTCAGAGAGATTTCTTTATTTTATAACTGTTTACAATGGAACAATTAATTATTATAAAAGGAACACGTTTAAATTGTTCTCCAAACAAAACATTGTCGTGCGTAAAGATACTGAATCAGAAACGTATTTCGGCACTCTTCGATGATAGAATAGATTCACTGAGTAGTTTCATTCTCTTTTTTTTAAAATAAAAACTAAAATTAGATACAGGGCATAACAAAGCATCATATCTAGAATCTCTTTCTAATGGTTCTCGATATTTGCATAAAGGTTATTAATTAATATACATGCATAATTATATTTACTTCTGTGCTTAACTTATTTAAACGAAGCAAACATTGCGTGATGTTTTAAAACTTTTTACGCTCATAATTCATCAAAATTAAAAAAAATGTTTTATTAAATATAAATGCAATTATTAAGGGTGACAGGAAATAACTAACGCAAATTATAAAACTAAATATATGATATTTATCACATTCCATCGCAAAGCTGCTTTTCGAAAAATGTTATGATTCTTGATTTTTCACCATAAGCAGAACATTAAAGACGCAAATCTAAACGCAGTCAAGAATGGTGCAAGACACATGTTTAAGATTTTCTTCAAACTCAATATTGACCTCCTTATTCACCTGACTGAATTTCGATTGATTTCTCCCTCTGAACCACCCTACACACGAAAAAAAAAATTCTTTTAAAACTATTATTCAGTATGGTAACGATATTTCTGGTAAAAAAAAATTACAGTATTTAAATCATTTGCTTGGTTATTTTTTCGTTCGCAAGGTAACGGATTTTCCAGAAATTCTGGTTTTTGAAATTATAGTTTTTATTACTATACATTTAGTAAAAACCGTAAAACTGAAAAATGAATTTAACCTATTAAATGGTTTTTAGGCCATGTTTTAAGATATGATGGTGAAATTACTAAATTTTACCAGATTTATCATATTTTACCACAATTTATAAAACCATATTTTAATATCAATTTTAACAAAATACATAACAAAAACACTTGGGAGAAGATTATCGAGATTTTTGGTGATCTCATATAGCCGGAAACATTTTACTATATTCTGTTAGTTTCGACTATATTTTTTTCCTCAGTCTAAGGATTATGGTTTGTGCTCAATAAGAATTTGGCATCCCTCAAAGTCAAATCCCTCAAATCTCTTTTTCATTTTATTTTATTTCATAACCGTCGTTGAACAGCCGAACCGATTTTTGGGTTTATGACTTGTATTGTCAATCCTTGTAATTTTGAACCCAATCCAGAAGACAAGGGAACTCCTGGATCAAGTATTGGGAGAAATTGACCTTCGTGGAGGTCTTTTCGATGGAACTAACCCGCATTTTCGTTACATAGAGAGGAAGACCACGACAACCTCCTAAGATTAGCCAGACGGCAAAGGAACTCTCACCCGTGATCCATCTACCACTGAGGATATTTCACGTCTGCACTGTGGTCGGTGCAAGCCGGATGAGGATTCGTATCGACCAGCCATTGGTGGGATTCGAACCCGGTTCACCTCACTGGGAGGCGAACACTCTATCCTCTGAGTCATCACGGTTCTGGCTTTTTAATTCACCTTTATTTGGCTTTCATAAATCTTCGCCATTCTTAAAGCAGTCCATGTGCTAGAGATGGAATGAAATATCAGTTGATGAGTTGCAAGCAAGTAAGAAAATGACTTGACACGTTTACACCTATGTATAAGAGCCAAAGATGGTGACTTCAAAAACTAATAAATATGTTACTAGAAGTTTCGTTGTGATAATTTACCACGTCAAATTTTATTTGAGCTCTTACTTTTTTTTTAAGTCGTAAGAATATTATGAACTTAATACAATGCAACAGCTGTATTCTTTCTGTGGCTACGGGAAATTGTAAGGAAAAACCAGTATCGTGTTGCAGTTTCAAATTAAATTACAATGGAACAGAAAGTGCACTTTCTCGTCCCCTTTTTAATGTAACAAGAGCTGTCAAAAGTTTAAAATCTCATTGACATACATAATTTATTGTGATTATTATCTATTATTATCAATGAAACAACATATTTCAAAATAGAGCAATAGTAAATGTTCTTTCAAATATAAACAATCGCTCTGTGTTCTATCTGCAAACAAGCTCCTGCAAACTTTCCTTCTTGTACTTTAATTTCAAAAGAAACAACAATTCCAAAAATTTATTAAGCTAAATCATATATTCAGTACATTGAATAAATTTATCTTTATTTAAAATAGTTAAATAAAATTTACCTTTTTTAATACCGGCTTTTTGGGTACCGAAATATTATTTCTTACATTTTTCGGAATTTCTTATAAATCAAATATTGCTCGATAGAAGCTTTATTAGTATTTTTCAAACTGAAATTCTATAAACAGTGCAGTTTAGAGGTAGATTCTGAAGTTTTCGAGACTACGTAAAGTAATAGAAAAATAACAACTGGAAACATGAACAAATAAAATAAGTAAAATTCAGCCTGCATGAGTAAATTTGTTTTCATGTTCAATTTCAAATTCCAAATTCTCAGTATTCTTAATCCCATATTAAAACTGCGCAGAAAGAAAAGTTATTTCTCTTTACCTAATGTTAGAATATTTGAATCCTATTTCAACACAGTCTTTTCAGGGGGCATAAAGAGAAGAAATTCAATTACTAAATTTGGTGGAATCCACAGAATGGTAATCAAATGAGGTAAGGTAAACTTTTACGTTGCCTTAGAAACCAATAACAAAACTTAAAGACTTTTATAAGATGCATCGCAAGGAGAAAATCGCATTTAATGCCATAAGAATTCAAATAATGTCTGTGGTGTTGATTTTATTTCGTCTTTATTTCAATCTTTCAAGAATTTTAAAATTAAATTATTTTGACTTAAATGTAATAATTATTCCAATTTATTGTACAAAATAAATGCATTAAATATTTCTCATTCGTAATAATACTATCAAATAGTACTCGATATCAGATTTACTTGTGGATATTTTTATAACTAGAGTTCCAGAAATGGTGCTAAGGTGCAATTAGTTTAGATTTAAAAGCTCTAATGGTTATGCGTAGTTAAAGAAAAGTAATAACTGAAAATAGTTGCATATGAAATAAGTAACCTAAATCTGTGTAAGCATATTTATTTTATGTTCAAGTAGACCCTTTCGAAAAACCAAGTATTCTGTATTTTCACAACACCCCATATAAAAACTATGTTGCAAGAAAAGATCTTTCTCTTTGACTAAAGTTAAAATTATTTAGTTCTATTTCAACATTAGTCTTTTCATTGAGCTTAAAAAGATAAAATTCAAATGTCAATTTTGCTGGAATTCACAGAATGCTAATTAAATGAGGTAAACTTTTACATTAACCATAGAAAAAAATAACAAAACTTGAGCCTTTAATACGATGCCTCGTATGGAGAAATCTATTTTAATGTTATAAGTATTTAAATAATTTCATCGGTGTTGATTTCACACTGTCTTTCTTTCAATGTTTCAAAAAGTATCAAATCAAATTCATTAAACAAACTATTCATTGCTAAAAACACTTTATTGTTTATTGCCAATCTTAGCAATAATATTCCCAGTTCACACCGACCACGGAGTTACCAAATTATTCTCAAATTTTAATACTTATTTTAAAAAATTAAGGGTGGTGTGCGCAATTATTTTAATACATCCTTGCGTATCATTCAGAGTCCCGATCCTTGATCTCGGTTGGAAAATACATCTCGTATATTTTTGACAAATTTAAATTCCATTCATAATTTTGTATTAAAAAAATATTCTCCCCTCATTATCGAATGAATAATAAGTTCAAAAATGTCTCTCAAGATAAATTAACTGAATGTCAAGATAAATTAGTTATGTGTATTATTTAAAAAAATATCAAATGAAGTAGGATGAATTAGTTATTGGGTTAAGATTAACAGAAGAAAGCTATTTTGAATTTTTTTTAAACATTTAATATCAATTTAGTTCTTACCAAAAGAAAATTATGAACTAAATATCAAAGATTGAGAACAGGGACAGTTAGAGTTTCAACCCTCGGCCGACAGAGGGCTGTGACGCCATTAAAAAAGAAAAGTTTACATAGTAATTTAAGTAAAAATTCAATACGGCTTAAATTAATATGAAATATCTGTAATTCATAAAAACCATGAATGTATTTCAGGATCAAATTAAAATGCATTTATCTAAAGATGAAATACTGAAAAGCATATTTAATTAAATTTTCCTTTTATAGTTTGACTTTATATCTACAGCTGTAAAATAATTTATATTTAAAGCTCCATTTGATGTTATAGTTTGGAACAAATTGTTCGAAACAGCAATTATTTTTCAAGAAACTAAATATCCCTTGATTAAAATATTTATTAATATAACGTATGTCGATGTGTTTATCATACTTCTTTAATAACGGACACTTGTTTGCAACTAGATAACATTAATTTAATTCCTAGATCTTTTCAGATCACAATCTAGTTCAAAATTCATGTTTTTTTTAAAAGTTTCGTAGAATATAATAATCAAATTGAATATATATATTTCTTTGATCATCTTAGTAATTTTTATTTCGAAGTAAACAGCTGTTTAATGTTTTTATTCAATTGGAATCCATATACACCGAAGAGCCATTACATTATGACCACCCTGCTAATAACATGTAGGACGACCTTTAGCACTCAAAACTGCTAGCACCCGCCGTAGCATTAATTCGACAAGGTGCTGATAGGTAGTCTGAGGTATCTGTTACCAAGAGCTCTCCAACTGGTCCTGCAATTCCCTCTCATTGCTAGGGGGTAGCGTGGCAGCACGAATTTGGTTTTCTAAGTAGGGCCACAAATGCTCTATTGGATTAAGGTCAGGTGAATTTGGAGGCCAAGACATGTCTTGAAAGTCACTGGAATGTTCCAATCCATGACGATTCGATCCTTATGACATGGTGCATTATCCTGTTGGTAAACACCATCCCCCGCAGGAAAAACTGTTGCCATGAATGGGTGAACTATGTTTAAGTAGCTTACAGACGTCAGGGATTGTTCTATGAGGATTTATGGTCCCTTATGTGCCCCATGAAAACATTGTTCCTGGGCGAGAAACCATGAAAACCTGGGCGAGGCCATTGTTATAGATGGAGGGTGGTCATAATGTAATGGCTCTTCGGTGTATACTTTAATATTTTACAGGAACTACATTTCAATTGCTTTTTTCTAAGAATTGCATTGCATAATGTTTTGCATTCTTATTTTCAAAATCATAGCTTTAAAGGTAGGGTTGTAAAAAAACTTATGAAACGGACCATTTCAAATTATTAAATCCTATTAAACTCCAACCATGTTTTATTTTTTAGAGAAATATTGATTGCTTAGTAAATCTTTCTTCATTTGTTTCAAATGTTTAATAAAACGAGACCAGTCTTAACTCTTTTCAAATAACAACCCTCTCTTGTTTACATTTATATTTCTTGGCAATAATAAGCTTCGTAAGTTTTGGTAAAAACTTAAATAAATATTTTGAATAAATTTAAAAAAAAAATTATTTGTATGTTTTCAATCAATTAGATACTGAGATATTATACTAAAATAAGAGATAGTTGTAACTTTGTAGTAAATTCTATACATTTTATCTCTTTCTTAATTAGAAATTTTTATGCAAATCTATTTTAAATTACATTACCAATTTCTTATAATTATATTTTCTAATAAAGGGAAATATACGACAAGAAATATTTAAATTAATATGTTTAGAAAAATCTATATTCTTATAAATAAAGTTAAAATAGAAAAGGCTTTAAAATGATTCTAAATAAATTCAAAATAATAAGTAGAAAGCACATAAAGTGTATTTCCTTAAACCTTTACAAGATGACAAAAACATTTCAAATATCTTCCAAATGATTAAAAATTTCCATTTTGTTTACAAATAAAAAAAATTTCCTCGAAACATATTCCGTCAGCTTTAATGCATATTTCCGAGTTACCAGGTCAAAATAAATAAAATAAATTCTACATTTTCCTTTCTGCATGTGGTGTTTCTATAACTTAACGTTGACGCGGACAATAAAGTCAGATGAAAATTACTTTTCTGCCAGTTTATGGCCTCGTGGATTCAAATTTTATTGCTTTGGAGAATTCATATATGACTAAAGCTAGGGCATAAGCATTCATATGCCATTTCCATTTTTCATTGTAGATTCCTTTTTTCACAGCCCTGTGTTTTCGTTGTCAAATTTGTTTTAAGCTTCTGAAAGTATAACCGTTACTGTTGTTGATTTCTCTGAACGTTGGATCATAAATTCGAAAAGAGAATTTTTTTAACGTGAACGCAAACGATTAATTTCAGTGAAGTATTAAAAGTGTTTAAATCCTCAGAAGCGAAAGTCTGCCTTTTGGTTTTGAAAGAGAAACGTCAAAATAAATGAAACGGCTTTGTTTTTCTTTTATTTCAAATTTTAGTGAAATCAAATCAGCGTTAAGGCGCATTACTAAAAGCCGGCATACTATGTAATGGAAGAACATTTACCTTTAATGAAATTATTTTTTGATAGTTATCATTTTTAATTTAATATTATTTAAAAATTAAGAAATTAATTGTGCAAGAATATGTTTGCTTTCAAACGGACTTGAGAGACTGATAATATGCCGTAATCTAGTTACTGGAAAATAATATTCCATCTTCATATCGGTGCAAACTTTAAGTATTCCATATTTTAAGCTGTCTAGCTTGTTTTGTTTTTCATCCAGTATGAGATTCATAAAAAAATAGGACATTGAGTCATTTCGACAACGTCATTTAATGAGAAAAAACACAGTAGATGCCAGTGAAAAAGAAGAATTTTTTAGTAGGTTTTGCAGCAATTAAGATAAACGTAACATAATAATTTCTTTATCTTATTGTCCACATATTGAACTTCATTTTATTATGTTACCAATACGAAAACTTAACAAGTTAGCGCTAACAATGTTTAAAACTTATTTTTAAAATAATCCGTAATTTTTTGTTCTCATGAGTTGATAAAAAATTCACCCAAATTTAATTCCATTTTGATTGATAATAAATGTAGTTTTTTTCTACATAGGATATTTAAAGAATACATTTTTGTTACAAAATAGTGGTGTTTTGAAAAAAAAAATCAAAAAATTACATAAAGTGTATTACATTTTCGTGGACTACTCAAAACAAGTCAATCTAATTAAAACTACATTTATTGTAAACATTGTGTCAAAATTTAAAATACATTGGTTGAAACTTGTACTAGTTAGTGATACATGAAGTAAGAAAATCATACTATCATAAACAAGAAGTAAGAGAAGCATAATATCAAACAAATTGCGTTTTAAATTTTGCGATCTATATTGCATATACATTCATAAAATTTAATTAAACTAAATATGATGCATTTATGGCAGCTTAGTAAGATGTTTATTTTCCAGAACTTTAAGCACCCTTTAGTGTTCCTTTAGTCTTATTTTTACATTTCCATCAACTCTTATGTCCAACAACCCTTATGTCCATCAACCCTTATGTGTCCATCAACCCTAATATGTTTTTAGAGTAGCAGTTGAAATTCTGGGGCCATCTTCATTTTGAGTATAGCCTTTAGCTGTTGGGGCTATATTTATTTCTAATTGTTCAAAAACTGTAAATAACTCTTTGCAACCTTCATTATAAATTATTATGGCTACATAAGTTGCAATTTTAATTATTTATACTGATAGTAACATGGATTCTTTTTCGTACATTATTCAAGCAAATTATTTCAATAAATATTTAAACTGATAGTATTTTACATAAAAGTTTTGATCAGAGTAAGCAAATCAACTGAGCTCACCAGTTTATTTGTTCATACATGTCACAGTTAGTACTGCGTCACGCTCAGCGTATTATGTTGTAGAGTTGACATTTTTTAGAAAATCAATAATTGTCTTAGCGTAATAATCTTTAAAGGATAAAATTTCGAATGATTAACTATTAATTTTTTTTAAAATGAGTCCACAAGTTTATTTGTTCATACATGTCACAGTGAGTACTGCGTCACGCTCAGCTTATTATGTTGTAGCGTTTACATTTTTCAGAAAATAAATCATTGTCTTAGCGTAATAATCTTTAAAGGATAAAATTTCGAATGATTAACTATAAATTTTTTTTAAAATGAGCCCACAAGTTTATTTGTTCATACATGTCACAGTGAGTACTGCGTCACGCTCAGCGTATTATGTTGTAGCGTTTACATTTTTTAGAAAATCAATCATTGTCTTAGCGTAATAATCTTTAAAGGATAAAATTTCGAATGATTAACTATTATTTTTTTAAAAATTTTACTGTGTTGTCTCAATTCCTTAAGTTCATAAGAAAAATGGATTTTAAGAATTTTTTGGTAGAAAGTTAGGTTAAAAAGATTCTACAAGGTGTCTCAGTTAAACGTTTCAGAACTCCTAAGAGGGGTAGAGTGCATCCTGACGACTCGAAATCATATAGCAATGAGGTGTCGGAAATGCTTTCCAGAGGCGGTAGATGGCGTTGTACGAAAGTTCCGAGCTTTCCAGTGCGTTGGCCTCTTCGGTCACCAGACCTATCATGTCTTGCTTTTTATTTCTGGGGTCATATGAAAACGCTGACTTAAGGCACCCCTGTTGACAATGCTGAGGAGCTGGTTGTAAGAATTGCAGTATCTGTCGGAGAAATTCGAGATATGCTTGGAGTATTGCTGAATGTTCGGATGTCCATGCTCCGGAGATGTGAGGTGTGCATTGTAGACGGTGGCAGAAACTTCGAACACTTACTTTGACCCATGTACCTTATGCTTATTTCAATGTATTATTAAAACAATTTTTCACTTACGGTCTCTTTTCTTTATGGTGCTTCTGTGTACATTATCGCGTCAGGAAAGCATTTCCGACCCCGCATTGCTATATGATTTCGAGTCATCAGGATGCACTCTACCACTTTTAGGATTTCTGAAACGCTTAACTAAGACATCCTGTATATATTTGTCTATTTATTTTAAACGAAAATATTCGGATAATCAAGTCTAATTAAGTAATGGCTTGAGTGCCAGCTGTGATTTCCTTAGGCATGATGACCAGGAACGCAGCTTTTTTTTTTATCCCTAAACAAGGACGCATCACGAAATAAAATTTTCTAATTTATTGCCGAACATTGTTTTTTAAAGCAAATATTTTAAATTAAAAGAAATATATGTGTGATTTTTTGTTAAAAAAAGATATTTCTATTTTATAACTTGGTATATTTATTTTCTTCAACATGCATTGTATAATAAGGTGTTAAAACTAAATTAACTTTATTTATTTAATTACATAAATTTATTTTCCAGTCCCAGTTTCTAAAGCTTTTCTCTTTCTTTTAGATACATTTAGAACAATTGTATCGTTGGTTTCAACATTGTTATAGTAATGGGAGTTTTTCAGTAACCCATGTCTGGAATTTACTAAGCTCTTTAAACTTCTCTATTCTTCCACTCTTTAAATCTTCAAATCAAATAGTGGATTTAAATCTCTGAATCAAATCCATCGCTTATGCGAGTGAAGACTGAAAACTGCAGGTTATTGAAGAAGTACGATTCGTGACAACTGTATGGTTCTTTCTCTGAATAAAATAATGGTTTAATCTCATTCTTTTACTAAATAAGGAACGGTTTCATCCGTTTAAAGGTAGTTAATCTCTTTCTTTAGTGCATTATTATGTTCAGGATACAACCATGGTTAGGGTGCATTAGTTGCTTTCAAATCTTTAAGTTGCTTTTAAATTCGTTCCGAAGGCAATGATGCTCTTTTTCGAATAATATGCGATTTTTATAATTGCTGTGAGTTTGCTGAGATATGATAATGATAAGTTTAATCTAGTCGCCAAATTGGTGATTTTTAAAAAAGTTTAATGACTTCTAAGACATTTAAGTTAATTGTCCGTTGTGATGCCCAGATAATTCTTCACGGCAAGATAATCAATATAGTTTAAAATCATCGCATTGCTTCAAATGTAAAGACCTTAAACTACTAGTGGGCTGCGCCCCCTGCTCGCTAACGCTCGCCAACCCCCGAAACCAAGCTCGCTTCTCTTGCTACTAACATAGGTACATTGCAAGTACACAAAATTCTAAGAATTCAAAACAATCATTCAAATGCATATAACAACTTTTTTTTAAAACAAAATTGCATCTTTTTAGTAAATACTAAGTCATTAAAATTAATTTGAATTCAAATAAATGATATGTAATTCGTTAATCCTATTAGAAATGTGCTATAGTATAAAATCTTAAAGCGTAACAGCACGACTGAGACTCAGTTTTCAATGAATAACTAATAACAATAATAAAACAAATAAATTCGTGATATAAATCAAAAATCGTCAAATAAATTCGTAATATATAAATTCGTGAAAAAAAGCGCTTTCGACAAAATACTAAAATAGAGGTCTATCGGCAAAGATTACTCACTCCTGCCTAGCTTAACGTTACTTCAGTTTCCGTTTTTAAAAGCGCTATATGTTCAGCCACCTCAGTTAGATTTTGCATGTGACACTTTTAGCGGCAATCATTGGAGGATTTTCTATCGTTGCCCTTCGGGGAGTTGTAATGAGGCTTTTTTTGTCGCCGTGTAAGAGAAATATATATATAGATGGCTTTTTTATTTTCCGTAGCGACAAAGCTTCAATAAACAGCTTTAAAACGAACTGGTTAATCAGCAGTATTACTCCTCCTACCTACATTTTTTACACTCTGGATGATTACTTTGCTATCATTTCTGTATGTCTGCAGCTATTGAATGTGCCGAATTTCTTTTTTTTGTAAAATTTAATTACGTGCCAAAAATATAATTAAACAATCGATTTACCCTTATGAGAGCATTTTTCTAACGACTATTTTTTTCAGACCCATTGTAGACATTATTTAAAAATATCAAAAAAATACTATATAACTAAAGTAGTTTCACAATTCAGATGATAAATATGGGTTTGCGTTAGACTTGAAAAATTTAATCATTCCAATGCAATTGGGAACACCCTTTCATATTATGGCTATTCTCAATTAAGTTCAATGTACAGTGCGCAAAATAAAAAACGGGCCATCCTGAATAACTTTTGATGTAATGATCGGTTCTTAACATTCTTGGACTTAATCTTAATGGTTTGGAAGAGTTTGATATGATAATTAATTAAGGCAGACGATATATTAAGTTTCGAAATTAGGAAAAACATACTTTCTCTGAATAAACAAGCCTTTTATTCGATGGATATGGATTTCCAACCCCCAAAATATAGGAGCAGCCGATATCTGGGAAATATGGTCACCATAGCTTAATCAGGATGGAGGCTCAAAGTTTGAACCCCTTAATGTTAATTCTATGTTTTTCATATTTTGCCGTGTCACAAGAACTTTTTAAGCGAATAAAAAATTTGTAAACAATTATATAATTCGTTTATTACAAGATAATATA
The DNA here is from genome assembly GCF_043381705.1 of Parasteatoda tepidariorum. Lineage (NCBI taxonomy): Eukaryota > Metazoa > Arthropoda > Arachnida > Araneae > Theridiidae > Parasteatoda > Parasteatoda tepidariorum. Next base: position 65,666,347 of record NC_092210.1, on the reverse strand, counting down.
ACTTTTAATAATATAACAAAATAGGACTTTTAATAAATATTTATTATTTTTTATAAATTTACTTAATAATGGTTAAGGAAATTAAATTATAAGGTATGGGATTTTACTTAGCAAAATACAAAAGTTTAGAGAAATCAGTCGAATAGTTTCTGAGAAATTGAATTGTAAAAATACGTCTTCTTTAAAATTCGATTTATAAGACTATTTGACCAATATCGCTCTAATTCTGTCTTTTACTATGTAAAATTACATTCTTTATAATGATGTTCATTCTTAAAATTCTGCATCTTACAATTCAAAATATTTTCGATTATTATTAAATAAAATAATAAAAAATAAAAAATATTGATTAAAAGCTACTTTTTGAATATATTGAGCAAACGAATTTTGTAATTAAATGCAAAAGTATTTTAATTTGCTTTAAAAGATCTCGAGATATGGCAAAACTTGCAAAAAATAACAATAGTATTAAGGGGTTCATACTTTGAACGTCTCTCCTGACCAAACTATGGGGACTATATTTCCCAGATTGTGGCTACCCCCTATATTTTTGTTTCCAGAAACCCAATTCCGTCGAAAAGAAAAGTATGTTTATTCAAAGTAAGTACGTTTTGGGCTCAGATTTCGAAACTTAAAAAATCATCCTGATTAATTAACATATTTGAGGTCACCCCCCTCAAAACCATTAAGAGTGAGTCCTAGAACGTGAAGATCCGATAACTGGATTGAAAGTTATTCAGGGTTTCTTATTTTGGGAACAGTATTCCCTAATCTGCATTACCCTATATTATCTGCAATTCCCTATTAATCTGCATTACTGTAATTTCAACTTGAAGTATAAGAATATGAAATATTAAGTTGCATAAGGTTATGAAGAATAAGATAATTTTGGCTTATTATGGTTCTTATGTTATGTCGACATGTATTGAGATCAGATCAAATTGCTAGAATGTTTAAAAAAATCAGAAAACTATTTATTATGAGTTCAAGATAGACATGATTCCTACCACATTAAAAGTGTTCTCATTCACAACGTACTAAATCATCAGTAATCATATGCTTTGCTGCAATTTTGTAATTATATTATCAGATAACTACTCTGGAATTTAAGTATGATTAAAATAATCGATGCACAATCGTGAACAAATTTAATGCTTTACTATCCATATACAACGTACTATTGTACTGCATTTTTATTTTGGAATAACGAATAGTTATTATGAAACTGAGATTATAAAAAAATAAACATGACATGTTTGATACAAAAATTATTTTTTTGCGATTAGTTGAAGGTTGTGCCTTTGCAAAATACAATTCATTCACTAAAATGTCACAATGCAAATATTCCATCTATTTCTGACGGGCACTTTAAAATGTATGTTTTCTTAAATATGACTATTAAAAATTAATTTATAATAATATTCTAAGGTTCAAGACCACATTTCTATTTTTCGAAAATTTAAATTTTAGTCGAATATTTATCATTATATTTTAAATAAGTGTTTCTAAAACTACGTTTTATAATTGAATTTTAAACAATTTATTCCGTTATAAAAATGCACGTACACGTCCATACCATATTGCAAATTCTCCGAATGCATATTAATATTTTCAACTTATTTTCAATTTGTGGAGTTGGGAGCTCTTTTTGTTATTTTTCATTCCCTAAACACACCCTATACTCTTTCATAACTCGCCAATGTCAGAACTAATTAAGTGATTTTATGTGAGACATTTGCTGAAAGAAGGAGTCTCAAGCCCACATTCTAATTTTGAGATAAAAAAAAAAATTTTCTCTTCTCGCTAATTAGCAAGCTGTTCTACACGGTAAAATTTCATGCTGTTAGATATTTTTAGTTTAGCAGTTAATTTTTTCGATGCCACTAATTAGTTTCTGGAAGTTGGATAATGGCAGCGTTTACTAGCCGTGAAGTTTCTCCTTTCAAAACTGTTCTTGTTAAGGAATTCTGTTTTTTTTCTCCCTCTTTATGATTACTGTAGCAATCATAAAAGTCTCTTGACGAAAATTTTGAATACAGCATTGAAAAGAATGTGTGACATAGAAATTCATCTTCGTTTAAGTTTGTTAAAAATGAATGTAATGAGACACGTCCATTTCTAAATTTGATAATTAATAAAGTCGTAATTATGTGTGCATTGGTTGATTTATTTAATTAGTTATGTAATGTTTCGTGATTATAAAGAAAAAAAATCTAACACTAAATATAAATTTTCAGTCTCATTGTAGTAAAGTTCTAAAAATATGGCAAAACGTGAGCATGCATTTTTATTACGTGTATTGTTTTAATACTCGTACTTTGCAGAAAATGTGATTGTGAAACTCTACAATCATAATTCATTTATATTATTACATAATAATTTACATAGATACATAAGTGAAGAAATGTATAAAAAATGGTAGTTTTCATTTAAACTTAAAAAAGTTTTTCTCTTATTAATTAGAAAAATGCGAAAAATCCCCGGTCAATATTCTTAATAATTTAACTCAGCGCTTAATAAATTCTTAAATACTGAATATTGATTTCTTTTCATTTTTTGTCATTAGAAATAATAAATAAATTATTTAAAAAAATAAGAAATTATATTTAGGGCCATTGAAACATAAGCAGTGTAAAAAAAGTAAGAAATGGGATAGAATGTTTAGATCAAAGTAGACGAATCGAATTTAACGGAACTGAATCAAGAAGGTACTGTAACGGCAACGGGTACAGAACGAAGAGGCCGAAACAATACCAAAACGGCGAGACCGAAACGATGGAACCGAAATGAAGGGACCAAAATGTATTAGGGCGGAAAACAATGCATAATTATCTCTGTTTCATTTTAAAATCTTTTCTTATCTAAATATTATGTAAAATTCCGAAGCAATGTAATCGCTCTTAATTATTATTTAATTATAGTATGTCGCTTTAATTACAGTATGCTGTAATAAACTGAACAGATATATACGGAAATTCAACATAATCCTTAATTCTCAACTTGATTTGAAGGTAGCCTTTTATCAACCTACTGGACTTTTCTATTATTTACTATTACTTTGAGGGGTTATACTTATTTTATTTTATAACCAACGCTTAACAGCCTACCTAATTCTGAGTTTATGATCATATATTTTCAATTGAGTACCCCTTGTAATTTTTAACCCTACCCAGTAGACAAGGGAACTTCTGAAATAAGTATTGGATCAAACTATCCTTCGTGGAGGATTTCTTTTACGGGATTTTAACCCATGATCCGTTTACCACTGAAGATATTTTACATCAGCACTGTGGTCGATGCGAGCTGGAAGCAGAATTCGTATTAACCAGACACCGCTGGGATTTGAAACAGGGTCACCTCATTCGGAGACGGATGCTCTTTCACCTCCCCTAAGCCACAGAACTTAGAGAGGATTTTATTTCATTTCATAACCGCCATTAAACTGCCGACCCAATTTTGAGTTCACAACTACCATGTTCTTATTTGCTATACTGTTATAAGTTTTGGATTATTTAATCATACTGTCCTTCAATTTTGTTGCTACATCAGGCGGTAAGCCGAATTGAAGTATTGTATTACGCAAGAAGAATACTATGGGGGCCGAAATAGCCTGGTCGGTAGGGCGCTGGGTCCATGTCCGAGAGTTCGTGGGTTAGAACCCCGCCGGTCGAAGACTCCCCGTGTCGTTGGTGACTGATGTACGTTAAAATTCTGTCGAGTTGCAAAGTCCTCCATGTTCCCATAACAAATCAATAACTCTGGTGGTACTGGATTTGAGATCAATTGTTCTCTGATTCAGGTCAAAATTATGATCTGTGGATGAATGAATGGACGTATGAATGGGTCCGCTTATGAACAGGTGTGGCGTATGATGTGGCAGAAGTCGAATTCTAGGCCATAGATGGCGCCACTGAAAAACAAGAATCGCACATTCTGCCTTAAATTTGCTCGGTTTCACCAAAGAGGCTTGCCCGTGTGGCAAGTGGCATTAGAACCGACCAAGAATACTATGGTACAATTTGACCGGAAATATGATTCAGTTTTACACCTTAGTAAATTCAGATCAAATTTTCCACCCTATTATGGTTCAGCTTAAAAGAAAACATGGTTCAATGTTTCACCTTAGTAAATTTAGATCAAATTTCCATCATATTACGCTACAACTTGGAAGAAAACATGGTTCAATTTAAACCCCTAATACATTTATATCAAATTTGTACCAAATAATGGTTTATCTTGAAATAGAACATATTTCAATTTTACACCTTAGCAAGTTTAGATCAAATTTGCACCATAATATGGTTCAACTTTGAACCGATTTTTCGTAAAGAGAAATAAAAAAAAAGTGTAGTCTTTAAAGGTTAGTAATTGCAAACTTATCTTTCAGAAGCTTCTTGAAATCGTTTCCGTTGTTGTTTGTTTAAATTTATAATATTCAAGAAAAATCTAATTGTAGGGTTCATAATATGTCACCCGTTTATATAGAAAAAAGAACTATTTCGTCAAATAGTGCTTAAATGCTTGCTCCAAAAGTTAAGCTATTAAGCTATTACTTTTTTACTTTAGAGAAATAAGCAAAAATAAAAATTATGACAAAAATAAAGTGGGCTCAGAGGGGCCAACTAAAATGTCAGAACAGTCAGTTGTGCAATAAAAAAAAACTGGTAATATTTTCCGAAAGATTAAGCTTACGCTATAATAAACGTTAAAGCTTAAGAAAAATAACGTTTGGAGACATTTTTCTTCCTTTAGATTTTTATTGATCGAAAGTTCAAACTTCCTTCTTGAGTTTCAGAAAAACAGTTTTTGCGAAAAAGAAACAATATGCTTCGAAGTTTTAGAGCCCATTATTTTAGTCTACGCGCCACACTGTAAATAAATTTACGGAAGTTAAGGGGAAAAAGGGGAATCTGATTTATTGCTTGTATGCGCTGTAAATATTTCAAGCTTTTCTTACCTCCTATTTTTTGAATTCTGATGTTTCTATCGAAAACGATACTGGAGAAGGTTTATTGGTGTAGTTAGTTTTGCTGAATCCTCTTTAATGCATATATTTTCGACTGGTGTGATTGTTAGTTGTAGATTTTGTTTCAAGAACTCTATATTAGAAAAAGCGCCATAAAACGCGCATAATCTTTAAGAGTATGAGATTTATAAATTCTGTATTTATTAAGATCTATGTAGAAGATTTATTGATACATTTTGTTTTGTTGCATACCTTTTAGTGCGCATATTTTCTACTTGTGTTATACTTTTTCGGCAGATTTTGTTTTTAAAACTATCTGCCCAAAAATGTTTCATAAAACGTACCCTGTAAAAAATTCTGGATCAAATTACGATATAAAGTTCTGACAATTTGAGTACATCAGCTGTAATATCCATTGTACAGTAAAATTTATTTTTACTGTAAAATCCATTTTTACAGTAAAATTCATTTTTACCGTAAAATATGTTACCGTAATTTTTACAATAATATTAACTTATGATAATTATGTCTGTAAAAAACTGTGGTATATCCGATTTGTTGTTCTGCAATATCCCAGATAGTACCGTTACCAGATAGCAACAAAAATGCGACAGTCACGGAGAAAGATTTGTGAAGTCACATGTGACCTCTGCTACGTTGATGCGTTGGTCTAAAAAGTTTACTATGTCCACCTTATGTGACGTCACTTTTTCACTTGTCATCATGAGACCACATTGAGACGTTTAGTTGTAGCAGTGACCTCACCGTGTGATGAAGATGTGACCTATTCACGTCTCAACTTAGTCACGATGTGACGAAACTGTGACAACAGTTATTCAAAAATTAATGAATTTATTGAAAGAAGAAAGCCTAAAATATTGAAAAATTGTGCAAGTAAATTAATTATTTTACAAGCTCTAACAATATAAATTAGAAAATAAAAACCATACATAAAACAGCACTTGCAAAATTGTTGATTTGGGTGCATTATTATAAAAGACTGAAAAGATGTGAACTGAAATGATATGAAGGGAAAACTGAAAAGATTTGAACACAATTAAATACCATTGACATTGCAATCGAAAATAAAAACTCAAAATATTTCGACAATGAATTGACTCCCTTGTAATAGAAACAGAAAAAGAATAAAAACCGAACCTTAGATCTATTAAAAATCGAATCATCAATCTCACTATGTTCAAGAAAATAAATAAGGACTCACCGTTTTCATATATCATAACTTCCCTCTTGCGTCATCGAACATACACTATTATTTCAGAATAAAATCAATCAAGAACTCTCTAAGTTGAGTGATCATTTTCAGCTATCGAAATCATCACCATCAAGCACAAAAATCTTAAAATCACAGCTTTTGAACACCCAATCACAAGATCAAAACTTTTTTAAATTCAGGCAAAATACCCACCAAAGAAGACAAAAATTAAAGAATTTTTATCTTTTTAAAATTTATTTACAAATGGCTATGTTTGATTATGATATAGCATTAACCGCCTCACTCAGTCAATCGTCGCCAAATGAACAAAAAATGCCGAAGCTAGAAGAAATGCCCTTTGTATTTTCTCATAAAATCATTTGCTTTTTTCTATGAAATATTAATTAGATGTTCTTATAATAATTTATCGTATTGACAATCTCTTTATTCTCATCTTTGTAAGTTGTAGAACTACATTTGCAATTTTGCATAAATGATTATATTCATTTCAAACCAGTATAATTCATCAAATCTTAAAGTGTCTGAACACGATATGCAGGAAAACACGATATGTAGGGAAAAATGCATAATATTCTATTGAAAATTTATCGACATTTCTTCGCCTCAAGACAAATCTGTGTAGTGCATAAGATAATCAATATTATTCCAAATGCATGCAAAATAGATTAAAGCATTCTATTTAAAATTAAAAGATTATAAAACGATTACAAAAATGCTTAATTTAAGGAATTGTTCACATAAAAATTGCGTTATTTTCCTTCCTCTTCAATAATATATTTGAATAATATAAACCATATCAGGTTTGAAATTCGCGTAAAATGCGAAATTTTCAACATGAATCTTAAAGCAAATATAAGCATATCATTAAAAAACATAAAGCTATTTCAAAAACAGATGGAAAAAACATCCCTATTTTTTCTTCTAACAGATAATATAAAATAAATTTATTTAAATTTTGTTCGATATTTAGGTGTTTTACATTTAAAATATTTTTTCTGATATTGTGACCTTTAAGGAATGGAGCACTATCGTCCGGAATCAATTTTTTTCTAAACAAACACGTTTACGGAAACAAATTATTTTTCGGAGTCATTATGAAGGCCTTCGAAAATACATAAACATGTCACATTTTTTAATGTAATCATTGTGATCATTTGCGTCTCTACTAGGATTCATACATTTAAATGTAGGACATTAGTCACAAAAAATGACTACAAGACTCGTAAATGTTGCAAACGACTGTTTTGTATCATAACTTTCGTTTGGGCAAGACGCAACAAAGTATTCACTTGACTTCAAAAAGACAAATTTGATTAAAAAAAAAGTTAATATGAGAACAAAATGAGATAAGTCTCAAAAAATACTCCTGGAACTTTCGTAAGACAAATCATGAAATGATTTCCATGTCTATTTCAAGGGATTAAATTGACAACAAATTTCCCAAGTGACTTCAGTCCCAATAAAGTATATTTGTTACTACCATGAGACGAAAGTCACAATAAATAGTCATGGAGACTTTTATTTGATCTTACAAGACAGAGTAATATAAAAATCTCATTATGAGCTCCTTGAGACAATTCAAAATTATCACATCTGTGACTGCTGTGATAATATATTAGCTAACTGAGATCCTCTGGTAAAAATGATTTTTACTGTAAAAATTTTAATGTCCTTAATCTGAAATTTGTATGGTGTTATTAATTTTTTATTGCATGTGAAAGAGAAAATCTATGTTTAAGAACTCCTCCTATAACGAAAAATTTAGCTATTGTATTTCTTCAAAGAATTTTTTTTTATTTTGAATTTAAAATTAGAAGCGTTGTAATAAAAATATAGGATTATTTTCCATAAAAACATATTTTAAAATTAACTGTATTTATTACTAAACATTAAATATTTCTAATTATAAAATTGTGATTAATGAAATTGGTCACACTTTTTTCCCTTGGAATCTAACTACTTGATGTAATTTTCTCTTTGCATGGAAATAGATTTTGGTGAAATATGTAGTGAAATATGTACAGTGATTTAGAGCTGGTTTACAAAAAAAAAAATCAAATGAAATATTGAGATTATTCTTGAACTATCAACGGAGAAAGATAACTTATCACATTAAGTTAATCAACAAAATTACTGAAATTTTTATTTGAGTACACATATTATTTGTCCATGCATTTTAATCTCTGCAGATTAAAGGAATTATAATATAACCTCAAATCAACTCATTACAGTGCATTCCTCTTATGTATAAAGGTGAGTTATGTATCTCTTATTTGCTTAGAATTGGAAAATATGCGTTGACGATACTGGGTCAGGATGACTCACTATGGTATTATAGTACTGATTGACTTATAAATTCTGCATTCATAAAAAAAACTGAAATCATAGAAGATTTAAAATTGAAAATTTATTTAAACAAAAATACTTTGAAAATGTTATTATGATTTTAAAATGAGCTGATTAATTTTTTTTAAAAAAGAAATTAATAAATTTTAATACTTAGTTTATCCGAAAATATAAACTGAGATTTCTCTTTCATAACTATTCATTACTTCAAAAACATCAATATCATATCTAAAGGCCATTTTTATTACAGAGTAAGATAAATTTGATATAGAAGAAATAATTCCTTACTATGTATGTCATCATAGCAGATTAATGCAGGAAATTAACTTAAGAAGGTTTAAAATTAACTCTCCGCCACTCTTTTTAGCAATATGTTAAGTAAACTTGAATTTTTTTTATACATAAATTTTTTTTAACCCATAAATACACTACAAAAGTTTTTAAATAAATCCATTGAATATCAGAATAAAAAAAATTATTTATAGGATATAATTGTAAAAGCTTTATTCTATTTTTATTTTGCTGAGCTTCAGGTATAATTTTAAATAAAATCTCTGCCATGATTAAACTATTTGACTTAATTATTATAAAACTTATAGCAAAAAGAATATATTTCAAACATTATTTTTCTCTTGCAAATAATAATTAAAAAAAACAATACAGACAGCATTTTTAGGACTGAGCAATGAAAAATGTCTGTTCAAAAAAGTTTTTAATTAGCAGACATTTTGCCACGATAAATTAGTTTTAGTCGTGTTTGAGTTCAAAAGAAAGAGGCATAGTTTATTTAGTTAAGTGCACTGAACAAATCTCTATTAAAAATATTTATTGAAATCACAGAAACTATTTTCATATATATTAGCTTATACAATACAAAAAGAGAACATTAGATTTGCAAATGAGTTGTAAATTAAAAAAAAAACAAATTTGAGAATCTGTAAAAAAGTCCCAATTTTCAAATTGCAAAAAGCAGTATTTATTTAAGAATTACTATAAAAATGTCTGTTTAAATATTTAATTTAAAATTTTTAGTCAGCATTTTTCTTTAATTCCGTTTATTTAACATATTTGGTGCATATTTAAAAATAAATAAATGTTTATTGTTCTTTGAATTTTTCTAAGTCTTCATCATAAAATATAAAGGGGCTATTTCCGAATTATTATTTCCTTAGAATGAAACAAGAATAAAACAAGACACCTAAATCCTATTAGTATGACCAAACGCTGATAAATTTGACCTGAAATAAATCCTTCATTACCATATATTTCACCAAGAGTAATCATTAAGGAAGATTAGTTTTAGACAAGTCTAAGTTTCCAGAAGAAGCAGAAGAGCTTTTCGCAGTGTTTTGTTTAGTCTACTTAAAGCAGCAATTACGAGAAATGTTTGTTTTGAACAACAGACGCGTAAAGAGATTAGATTAAGTCCTTTGCAGAGATTAAAAGACAGGCTCTTTTTTCAAAAACGAAATGACATAATTTTCTATTTTGCATTAGTAAGTTCCTGGAATTGTGTCGTTAAATAAAGCGTCCCGAGGCTTAAGAACGATTGTGTTGTGAGTTGAGCTGAAATGCATAAATGTTACATACAGAAGTAGATGATGGTTTTTGGTTAGCTCTGATGTTGAATGTGTGTATTTTGCTGAGTAAGAAAAGAAAATGTATTTACGATTTTAATTTGATTATCGTATCGCATAAAGTCTTTTATCTACGTTCAAATATTTCCTTTTAAGAAAAATTAAGTAATTACTTTATGGTTCTTTAAATTACTTTCACGGTAAAGAAAAAATGAAATCAACAAACACGGTTAGCTTTGAAGTTTATAAATATTTACTTATACTTACAATTTCGTTAAAATGCTTATGTTTTCAGATGTTTTAACATTTCAAATTTAACTAAAAATAATGCTTCTGACAATTGTAACAATTGTGAACAATGAAAGAAAAACTCATTCCACTTGAATTTAACAGGAAAATTTAATACTAAACTTTTAATTCCACTAAATTTTCAAAAAATCAGAAAATTACAAAGATAAACTTAACTATAACAAATTCGCTTTGGTTATTGAGCCCTTGCATAAAATTTGGAAAGTGAAACATTTTTTGGCAGCTTAATATAAGTAAGATTTCAATCTTAACACTAGATTGCCTAAGGAAGTCATTTTGACTGCTTTTAATTTCAATTAGAAAAACAATGATGTATGTAATGACACAATATCTTAGAATTTTGTGACTTTTTGTACAACATATAATTATTTAATTTACTAATATTTACTATTATGTAACTGTAAATAATATAAGAAATGTTATAATATAATTTTAAACAAATTAATTTACGAATTCACAATCCAGACATTTTGACTGCCTTTGGGCAATATAGGAATATACTAATTTTCCGTCTTTCTAGTGTTAAGTAAATGTTCTTTTCTTTTTCCAAGCATTTAAAACCAAGATCTAATACATAAAAATGGAGGTATTCCATGATTTTAAAAAAATGTGAGTATTTAAGTTCAATGCATCTATTAAGTAAGTAAATATTCTATCTAATTTTGAGCTACATGGGTTTATTTATTCAGAGCCTTTCAAATTTCAATCAAAAAATTCAGAAGAATGATGAGGGTGATAAGGGTGGTCCAGTTGATAAGGGTGGGAAACCACATTGAAAGACACATTAGAAACCACATTGAAAGAGAGAATATCGTGAAAAACACCTTCAGGCTCTGAATTTGAAAGAGAGAAAGACGGAGGTCAGCTCACAAGTTTGTTTTAACTAAATGCAGGGCTCGTTTTCAAATAGCTTCCGCCTTAACAAACTCCAAAAGCATAACCATTTTCCTATGAATCACGTTAAATCACTAGTTCCTGCGACGCTTGTGACCTAAGCATCTTCGAATGCGTCTGGGAACACTTTTCACGTCGTTGTAGACTACGGTTCCGATTCGAACAATTCTTGTAATAATTAATTAAATAAAGCTTTTTCCTAACTCTCAAGTTTGTTGTAAGTTTGTTGCATCAGTTGCTTTTCTTCTGAAGCCGAAAACTGCATTGTTTACTTCTTACATTTTTCTCCTGGGGAGTAATTCCCGTCTTAATGCCCTATGTCACCCTTCATCTTTATTGGTTGAATGTTGGAACATTCTTTATAGTGTATTGATGTAACCGTAAGTATTTCAAAATAAGTTGCTGTTAAATGAATGCAAGTTGCTATTATTTACGCAATAGTTGTTATGCAAGAGGCAATAAAAACAAAACATATTTGTTTAAATAACATATTTGTTTTAAAAGTTTTTGTCTTTAATAAATGCTTTAAATTGTAGATACTATTTTCAATTCTCAGACATTAAACCTACATCTTATATTCTTATACATATAATTTCAAAACTATCGTATCTCATTATCTTTGATGCATTATTAGCCAAACAATCACATCTTAAGAATCCCTAATCAATGAAGAAGATCCATATTTTTTGTAGTTGTAAGCATGAAAAATAATCAAAAATATAAATGTAATTTTTACTTGTAAATTATATCGTTATTCCTTATTTAACGCCATTAAATTGCAATATTTATTTATAATCTCTTCTTAGTATTTTTCTCTTACTCCTTTGATATGAAATACTATTAAAAATTAAAGGAATTATACTAAAGTGAAGAGTCTTCAATTTTAATGAAAACTATGGATTATTTAAAGAGAAATAGATTAAAAACGGCATCACACTTATTAACTTCGAAGCCATTTTAAATATTTTAGCGTAATATAGTTATATTTACTTATAAATAAGTATTAGATGAAACTATATCATGTGAATACATTCAATTAGTGTGAAAAATGCAATTCGTAACTCTTTAATATGAATTAAATTTTTAGTACTAAATTTTCTCTTTGGGGAAAGGCATTTAACGAGTTTTTTAGGTAACCAATACTTAAATAGGAGTTTAATAATAAAATTGTTGATATAGTTGTAATGGCAATTGTAAAAAATGATCAGAACTTAATATTGTGCAATAGAATGGGCAAATAAGTTTCAAAACACCAAATATGTGCTTACTCAATATTTAGGATATTAATTACATTTTAACTAACTAAGATGTTACAAACTGTGCATCGTCAAGAAATGAAATGTAATAATTGCTTAGCAATCATTGTGGTTGGTGATGAAGGGGAGCAAGGGATCTGCTCCCTATCTTTTTATATACTTTTGATGAGAATTTATTTTATTTAAAAATATTTTAATCTTAAAGCTATTTAAAATCAGTAACAAATAAACTTTTAGACTAAAGCATTAAGTTAAATATTAAAGAAGACGCAAGTTAATGAAGACTCATAATAAGACTTTAAATAATATTTACAAGCAGAACTGAATTCTCAAATTTGTACGATTAGAACAAAAGAGCTCACATGAAATTATTGTCTACAATTTAAGCTGGTCTTATACATTTAATTACTTCCAAAAGCTTTCAAATAAATCTTTCTCGAATCAAAAGCAAAATGTTCCAAGTCAATTGACATAAAATGAACCATTATTGCACCAAAGATTTGATTCCGGTTGTCACTTTTTGTCAGGCAACTTCTGTAATGACTCGCTTAGTTCACTTTTTTGTTCTCCGAGGGAACTATCTTTTTTCTTTTCTTCATAAATACGAATACAGGATTTGAGAGCTCTTAAGCGAAAGCTAAAGTCTTATTTTGTTCGACTTTATAGCAGTTTTATTGCGGCAAGGAAATTTGGTATCTGAATAGGTATAGAATCTTTCAAAAGAACAAAGGAAGATCCAAGCATTTTAAATTTTTTATAGAATATCAGAAAAAAGTATTGCTCTTAAATGCATCCCAAATCTTTTTTTATTTCTTCCTTTTTTTCTGAAATTTCGCATTATACATTTACTTTTTTTATGGGATTTTATCAATATGTGCAAATCTTACTCAAAATTATGCTTCTTTGATGCAAATTTAATTTATTTATTTTGTTAAATTTGATATGTTGCTAAAATGTCTGTTTGTTATTCTTCTTTTATTGGCAGTAGAGTTTCTATTGGCCTCTCTTACTGTTTCTTCTTCTTTGAATAGATATTTTTAAGCAGAACAGGCCTTCCGTTTCCAAATATTTTACTTACTGCTTACTTTTTTACATATTTTTTAACTGTTATTGAATAGATGACCCGATTTTTGCGCTTACAAGTACCAATGTTCAACTCCATTGCCTCGCAATTTTGAACCCAATCTCGAAGCCGAGGTAACTGATGTATCAATTATTGGGTGAAATTAGCCTTTGCGAAGGAACTTAATAGCATCATTTGCGTTTCATGGTGAGGAAAACCACGAAACACTCCCCCAATTAGCCTGACGGCGAAGGAATTCTGACCCGTAATCCGTCTACCTCTGAGGATATTTTACGTCAGCATTGTGGTCAGTGCGAGCAAGGTACAAAGTTCGTATCCATCTTCATCGCTGGGATTTGAACCCGGTTCTAATATATAGCNTTCTTATATATGTCATATTATATATATTTGATTTTATAACCATCGTTGAGAAGTGGACCGAATATTCTAGGTTTACGACTACTAATGTTCAACTCCGTAGCCTTGCAACTTTGAACCCATTCCAGAAGACGAGGGAACTCCTGGATCAAGTATTGGAACAAATTTGCCTTTTCAGGAGGATTTTGATAGAGCTAACCCGTATTTCTGTTACATGAAGAAGAGAACCCCCAAAGACCTGCCACGGTCATCCTGACAGGGATTCTAACCCATGATCCGTCTACATTTGAGGATATCTTACGTCAGCACTGTGGTCGATCTGGGTGCAGAATTCGTAACAACCAGCCATCACTGGGATTTAAACCCGGATCAACTCATTGAGAGGTTGTTTTTTTCCAGAAATGTTCACAAAAACTGTATAAGGTTTATCTAGTCGAGTCTAACTTAAGATATAAGAGCTGGAGTCAAATTAGTGTAGCATGTACAGTGTAGGGGAAAACTTATTAAAGGGTCAATGTATATTCATTTTATCCTTAAATCCGTAAGTGAAATGGCAATTTAATATATTTTGGTAAACTCTTCTTTCTTTTGTATTTAGACAAAACAGATTAATTGTGAGAAATAGAAAAGAAATATAGTTATTTCGAACACAGAAATTGTTTTAAAAAAATCTGAGCAAATGGATGTTCAGCTAAACTTGTGTTAGAGTATTTCATCCAATAAAAGCATTAGAGTGATATAGTCTCCTGTTCTGTTTCAATAGATAAGAAGTGAAAAGACAACAACTGTCACGTCTTTTGAAATTATAATTTCGATTTAAAGAGAGGAAGTTGGAGGAATTTAGCACAGTCAAAAAATAAAAGAGTTCAAATCAATGAATCTAGCTTTTTTCTTTCAGCCATTTGTACTGCCATTTATTTATGTATTTATTTGAATTTCAATGCTTAGAAAGTATTTTTAAAAGTAAGTGCAACCTATTCCAGCATGATTTATTTTTAAATTAATTTTTGATGCATTTGTATTTCTTTTTCAAAATTATCAAATTTTTTGATGTTTCAAATAGTTAACTTTTTTAATAAAAATTAGCATATCAAACTAAAAAAGCTTGCTGATTTGTTTTAAAATTTCTGCGTTCTCAGTGAAATTTTTCAAAACTGAATTTTACAATGCTAGCAAAGCACAGGAATAAAAATCTTCAAAATTGCTGCGCAAATTTAATTTTAATTTTTCAAACAGAAATTGCAAATTTCAAAAATTAAAACAAATATCAATAAAGCCCAAATGTAAACACCGCTTTCCTCAAAAAAAAAAACAATAAAAATAAATTGCAAAATAATATTATGTCCTCAATTGCCAGATTTGTTTCAATGATACAAACACAATACTTTTATTAAGAAACAGCATGCGTTTTTAGCTTCTAATTAATTTAAAAACATATCCATGATATATTCAACTAAAAATTCTCAATGAAATTCTTATCAAACAGAACTTCAATGATTGTAAAAAAGAACAAAATATCCGATTTAGAATATAGCTTAATAGAAGGAAATATCCTAAAAATAAACCGTACAAATTTAAGTTTCAAATTTTAAATTATATAAATTAAAGTAAGTATTAATAAAAGTAACTAATTTAAACTTCGATAACTTCTTAAAAAAACAAAAATAAATTATTATCAAACTATGATAAATATTTATTTCAAATCATATGCAAAGTCTTCTATCATGCTTCCAGGTCATTAAATTTAATTTGCAATAGTACTTCTTTTACTAGAAACACCTTTTATTTTAAAAATGAGATTTGAACAGTTATTCTCTTTACTGCCATGCATAAATCATCCAAAACTATAATAAAGAATAAAATATAATTATCCATTATTTCTATAGATATTTTAAAAGAGTCACGATAACTGTAGTATTATCTCAGAAAAAATGAAAACGTAATAAATTTGTTTATTACTTTCAGTGGGAAAGTATTTATACCCTTTTTATGGGAGAAATTATCCGTTAACAAATAACTGAGAAGTACATTAAGAAACAACATATTTTTTTCATTCTGAAAAATTCGATAAAATGTTTTTATTTACGAGCAAATAAATTAGCTTTATGGGAAGTATCTTCAATAAAAACAGAATTCATAAATACTGAACGCGTTATTTAAAATGTATTTTGTTTATTGAATAAAAATGGAAATTTTTAATTATCTTCTCTCATAGAATTTTATATTACTTCTCCATGAACCATTTTGTCCTTACTAAAGTAATACTTTAATTTAGAATTGTTGTCAATAATTTAGCGCATGTTTAGGGATATTCTTTTAAATTGATTGTAAAGAAAAATTTCACATATATTATTTTATCTATGTAAAGCAAAATGATTATCATCAACTTCGTTATAATGTAAAATTTTATTATTTTAATGTACTTCCGCATGAAATCCTGTATCTAATTATTGACGAAATCTAAAACATTTTGTAAATGTTTCAAATATAAGAGGATAACAAAATACCTACAGTAGGAAAGTTGTATATATTAGAATAAATTAATGTTATAGTATTGACAATATGTAACAACGTTACATGCTTCTCTCTGTGAAGAATAATTCGAGTCACCATCGTAGAGGTCGCTGTTTTGAGTGTTCAACCTAAAATTACGTTTTTACCCATTGACAAAATGGATCTTGGCTTGAATTTCATGGCGTCTTCACTTTTCAACTACAATAATCAAGGGTAATAGTAAACAATGCGCATACCTTGCTATGGCGACCGCTGCTGCTTAATATTTTTTTTAAATTCTTTTTTTCACTTTTAATTTTGTTATGCATTAAGTTGGTGAGTTTATTTTTGAGATATGGGACCATAGAGATCCCATAAATACTTCTCGAGTTGTGAATAATAGAGAATTTCTTTATTTGAACAATATTTTTTTTTTATTGTTTTAATTATGAATCAGAAATTCTAACCTACAGTTCAAACTGCACCATTTTTAATACTAATTCAGGTGAATATCACAAATAAAGAGGGTCCAAACTGATTGACACGGTTACAAAAGTTAGAGCTGACGCGCGAAAAAAATGATGCCAAGGCCTGAACTTACCGAGTCTGAGAAAGGCAAAGAAGGAAGACGAGTAGGGGAAAATTGAGCGTTCAACCCC
>NC_092210.1:65606927-65648672 GCF_043381705.1 Parasteatoda tepidariorum | reverse complement strand
GGGTTGAACGCTCAATTTTCCCCTACTAAGACGGGATTACCTTAAGCATTACACACAAACGGAAAAACAAAAAGATTCCGTTTGCAAACGCAGGCATGTAGTCCGTCCCTCACAAAAGAACCAAAGTGGTTGAGAGAATTAACTAAACCCTACCGAAGAGCGAAGGGAGACTCTCCGAACCCCTTTCGTGCAAATACGAGAACTGGGTGTTGATCACCAGTTAGGGATAAGAGGATCCATTGTCAACGTACCCAATAACTTGCACAAGACCGTAGACTATCTTCCACGCAATATAAATGATTCATTCACTATTCATGTAAAATTTAAAAAAAAAGGACCTAGTTTCTAAATCATATTTTGTGTATGAGCTTGTGAATACGAAATATGTGTATGATGCTGCTTACGATCTCCATCAAACACCATTTTACCAATCCGAAAATGTTAATATTGATCTTGATTGGCTGTTCAATGTCTATTCAGTCATCAAAAGAATTTATACAGAATGTGTCTGAGCTGCATTGAAATATGTCTGCAAAATTGTGCACCGAGCAGTTCAGGATTAACGGTTAAAGATGTCCAAGATGAAACCACAATAAAGTTTCCTGCCTAAGAAAAATTAGAGAACAATCATTTTGTTAATGGGTAATCTGTGATCGCCTTGCGGTGATCACAATTTTCGTAACTTTGTAGTGAGTCGTATTTAAATTATATTAAATTGTTGAAAGTTAAATTACCATAGTAATGCATTGTACCATAAAAAGGAATATGTGTACTATATGAAGGAAAAGAAATCAAGTATAGAATGTTTTGGAAAAATTTAATTTTTATTTATTTTTCAGCCAGAAACTATGAAACAGAAAATATACAGAAAAATTAACAGAAAATGGATAGACAGAAAATTAACTGAGAAACAGTGAATAAACAATGAAGTAAAATAAATTAATATTCAATGTGTTATTTCTTGAATCATTAACCTATAGCCCACAAATATAATCTGAATACCAAAGTTATACTTTATATAATATTGTGGGATATGAAGGAAATATAATTTTAAAATGTGTATCTTGCCAGTATTTCATAAATATGTTGTTACGTTATCAAATACCTTATCATAATCATGAAAAAGATTTGATCCCTGAAGCATACTCAGGGTGGTTGAAAGTTATGTTCTATTTTCTTCCAAACTTATTTCAAAACTTATGCAGAAATACTTTTAAATTCACTACAAATTGAGAAAAAAATTCTAAATGAGACAGAATAACAGAAAGATACCAAATAATAGAATGATGGTTTTTTTCTAATGGAATTGATAATGAATTTGCATGATCATCCAATTCAGAATAAAGATACTAAAAACATTAAAATAATTATATTTCTTAGCGTCAAAAGCTTTTTAAATTGATTCTATTTTCTAATCAAACAGTTTATTTGCACAGTAACATTTAGTCACACTAGCTTTTAATTAGTCATTAGTGTTAAAATTGTTTGAAAAAAATTTTGAAATAATAATAAGTGTTCATTTATATTTTTATATGTTCTAAACTTTTGTTTTTAAAGAAGTATAAAATGTATTTTTAAATTTAAATTTTTTATGTCATAAATTTACCCTGCAAGTATTTTTAATAGTTTTTTCCTTGTGTTTATATAAACCATATGAATTTAAGTGCAAAGTATTTTGTTTAGAAATATTTTTACAGTTCTTAATAAAGAACTTAATGTTATTTGCTTATTTTTCTTTCGCTTTATTTTGCACGTTTAGTTTATATGAGTTAATTTATTCAGAATAGTTAGTTCAGTTTAGTCAGAATAAAATGCAGAACAGAAATTAAGATTATGCCGTTTTTAAAAATTAAAAAAAAAAAAAAAACGAATGATGTTATAAAAACTGAATGTAATTCTATGGCAGACTTTTTTCCTCTTACCCTTATCGGAAATGGTGGGGAGAAAGCAAGATTTCCGAAGAACTGTTACGTCATCATTCCAGCAATGTATCTCTAACTCAACTACTTGCAATTGCTGAGTAAATAAGGCCTCTTTCGCATTTTATAAAACGAAATATATATTGAGCACATTTTTTATTTTATTTTCAGCATCTTTAAAGAAGCTTTAAAAATATTTGTTAGTAAATATTTGGTTCAATTTTTATTTGATTGAAATATCGAAATGCTTCTGATAATCCGTACAGTACATAGATTCTTAAAACTTATCATGATAAAATTTAAATAAGGATTGAGAAGAATTTTAGTTTTTAAGTAAACAATTTATTGTTTATGCTTTGAGAACGATTTTTATCTTACGTACCAACTGCTTATTTTTTTACAAATAGTTCTGATTTTTTATATCTCAAGCAAACACAAATATACTAGGTTTTTCCCGATTTAAATAGGAGTTACTGATCCGATAGAACAAGCATCAAATTTCTTCTGTTATGTTTCAGTCCAATATATGTAACCCAATTCTATTTTATCTACATAACCTACGTATTACTATTACTAGTTCATTATAGTTGGGATAAAAAATAAATTTAAGAACATTGATTTAGTTCAATTATTTTCTGACATAACTAACAAAAAACTATATAAAGCACAGTTTTTTTAGAAAATGGTAAATTTCGAAAGCTACATTGTTCCAGAAGCAGCGATGATTGAGATTAAGGGAAAGTTCTGTTTTCCTTATGAACGAAATTCAGCATATAAAATTAGAAAAAGCATACAAAATGGAGGCGACAATAGTAGCAGTTATAGGAGTAAACCATATAACGTAGTAACGGAAAGCATTATAATAAACAATGCCATAGTTAGAAAAACATTGTATAGTTGTTAAAATAACTGCATTTTAATATAAAGTCGTTAAACAGTATTCTTGTGAAATGCACCAAGGCGAAATCGCAAGGTGCCACATCGCAAGGCGAAATCGCGTGCTTTATTTATATTAAAAGTTTACAATGCGATGCCTGCAAGTGACGTGGTATGGGTATCTCGATCCTGATTTGTTGTTGAAATGTGGAATTTGTTTACGTTAGCAACTATTCTTTCCATTCCATTTCGAGTAAGCCAAGCGTATCAAGTATCAATTTCCTTAAGTGACACATTATATATTCTTACACTAAGATTCTTTCACAAGGATCTCAATTCCTCCAGTATATATATCGTACTTAACACAAAGACAGGCATGAAGCCACGTAGAATATAAACAACCTAACTATGCATCGAAGTTCCCAGGCAAACAAAACAAAAAAAATATATTATGATTGCAATAAAATACCTGAACAAAGAATAAATTTAAGTTAAGTAAACGATGCAGACGAGAAGGAATTAAATTTCAAAAAATTCGATGAGTGATACGACGCAGTATTTAATTAACTTCATGCTAAGTAACATTCTAATTTGTGTGGAGAAACTTAACACGCTATTTTGCTTATAAACCATCAGCTGAAGCTGACGTCAGAGGTCACATGTGTGGGTATCAGAGATCTTTTTCTTCTTGAAGTGCAAGTACCCAATTGCAGTATTGCCTCCATCGCAAATGCAATGCATAGTTGCAGTTGAATTACATTAAAGGTTTTTTCTATACAAAATTTGAAAGTTTTGTGTTAGTTATACAGTGTACACAAAAGAAAGTCTACATACACAGCTGAAATTTAATTTTTTATTAATTAAACTAGTACTTTCAATACTAGTACTAGTAAATTAGAACTAGTAAAAATTATTGCATCTAATAGTTATGAAATGAATAGAAGACGTAACATGCAATTAGAAAATAAGTTCCGTTTATACATTTCTAAACTCATAAAAGGGAATACGCACTTGACTTAATTCACGCTTGACTAATAATAGTAAAAATTCATGGGTAATTTCATTTAGTTTTAAATATTTTTTAAAAATATTTTTAACACAAAAATTAGAGGATGACCAACTAAAATAAATATATTTTAAGTAGAAATTTTGTGAACAATATATAATTGGATCTATGAACAAACCGCTATTAAGAGCAATAATTTAAACAAGATTAAGACATATTATTTGTCCCGAGACTATTAGAAAACCATTGGAATTGGGGCTGAAGTAGAAAAGAAACTGAAGTGTAAAAGAAACTGTAGAAAGAAATATTTTAAATGATTAAAAAACAACTGCATTAGATATAGCAATATAGCATTAGATATAGCAATATAGCATTAGATATAGCAATATAAAAAAACAGTAAACGAGAGCATTATCATAAACCCAGTATGTGTTTGAAGAAGTAGATAAAGAAAGTTTTAATATCAAATTCTCAAACGCTTAGTAAAGAAAATAATTAAAATTTGTAATAAAATCATTACCTTAAATTAATTTGTTGAAAAGAATAACGAAAAATACCTTGAATAACGAAAAAGAATAATATTTGTCATGGGTAACGATGAGTTTGGCGGAAAACTGGTGCAGAAGTCGAACTGAAAATCCTAATATCTACAATTAAGCATGTAGTAGGATCTACAACCTTTAGGGTTAGTATTTATGGAGACTAATATGGATCATTTTGTTTAATTAAATGCATTTAGAAACATTTGAAAGAACCATTAATCAAAATGGACATGCAAAATGACAGGAAAGGAGAGAGAATTTTAAGCATATAGAAGCTTTGTCGTTAAATAATAGTTATTGTGCAGAAACTCAAAGCAATTACAAGAGACCGCAAAAAAGCTTATTTCTATCGAAAATTTATGGGATGAATTTAGACCGAAACGTTTGAAATGGCAGGAAAAAAATCTTAGGAGATCATTGCAAGAAAAACAAACAAATACAATTATTTATCTGTAAGGGATAATTCGTGTTTTTAATGATCATTCGGTTAAAAACTGACCTAAATAAAGTTGAACATACCAAATGTTAATGCTTCGTTAGTAAAACATAATTTTCCTGTATGTTGATTTTCCAAAGTTCTTTTTTTTTCATTTATTTTCATTTTGAAAATGTTATATATATATTTTTTTACTAAACTTTGTTTTGAATCAATTTAAGTACAGTTGAAATTATTGTCAAATAAATTTGCAAAATTATAAAAATTTGTTAATTCTTATAGATGTATGTTATTGTACGTTAATATACATGTTTTATAGATATATGTTGTGCTGTCACTAATTTGAAGAAAAGAATTAAAAAAAAGAATGATAATTATTTTTTAAACATAATTTATTCAATATTTAATATAGAAATACAATGTCATAATTTATAAGTTACCCACATTGATGTATTGTTACATTTAAATATCCAAAAGTGTACCGTTTTTATGATTATTTTTATAATATTGTATACAGTTACATATTAAATCTAAATTTAAATTTTGCACATTAAATCTGAAACTCTCCTCTCTACTTTTTGTTAAAGGTTTTTAAATTAAAAATGTTTCGCAAAGTTCATAATATTTTTATTTTATGTTTCAGTTTAAATGCAAAACATGCTGAGACAAAAGTTTTTTTTAACAAAAACTTAATTTATTAAATACATAAAAAATTAAAATCCACAATTTTCAGATTAAAAAAATATACCTCTGTTTGAATCATAGCTTAAAAACACCTTAAATAGTTTCCTTACGCTAACTTTCGCAACTGTATTACATTAACAGTTTTACAAATAAAAGTTGAATTTTCTAAAAGTACTTTTCCGTAAGAAATTTTCCGGAACCCTGGAAAAAAAACATTCGAGAATTGAAAGAGGACATTTTGCTGCCGTTGCTGAAATATGTCTTTCCATTGTAAAGCTTCCGTGAAAAATATCCTTTTTTTTTCTACCGCTCCTTCAGAAAGCATCCCTTTTTCAGGCGCAGTCATTTGAACAGATCACTCTACAACAGCTCCAATATTGAAGAATCTAGTTTCGAGTCAGCAGATCTGGAGCGACTAGGGAGGCAAAGCTTCGATTTTGAGGATTGTTACTTCCCCCCTATTGAAATATGAAACTCTTGATACCGCAATGATTGTTTTTCTAGAGAGTTGGAAATAACAGAAATTTCGACACCCAAGCAATGAAAATTCAGCTATTTTCCTTCTCTTTTATTTTCCCTTTTTTTTCACATTACGTGTCAAAAATGGTATATCTTACTATTGAAATGTCTACATTTCTGTATTTCTTTGCTAGATAAAAATGGTTGGAAGTAGACAATCTTAGATTTCTGTTTTTTTGTGTCTGTTCTGAAGTATGCATGTAATTAAAATTGCTATTTTTTATACTTAATATTTTAGAGAGATTAATACGATAAATGTGAAAGTAATAAAATGAACGAGATTAAAAAGACATTTAATAAATCATTATGGGAATGACAAACAGAATAAGTTGGCTGATTCTTTTGTTGTTTTTACGTAATTAATTTGGCATACTACAAAACATTTAAAATAGAACACTCATACTTTTTGGGAGAGGAAATTAAATACAAGTTGTTTCAATCTCACTGTAAAAACTTCCGGATCAAATTATGATTAAAAAAATGTTACGGAAAAAAAGAATCTGGTATACTGTAATTTTTACAGTATAATTTGGAGATAAATAGTAACCTGTAATTTTTACAGTAATAATCACTCCAGTAAATAAGCAATATTGTAAAAATTAAATTACTATATTTCACGGTACAAATGGAGTTTATGGATGGTGCTTCCAAAGTGCAGATACATAGTATTAAAGTCGTACATGGTGACATCATAGACTGAGAAACAGCCCATTTGATGTGTCACACATAGAAACAAGAATAAGATTTAGAACCACGAGTATGAGGATGTATTTATGAGGTATGTATATATGAGGATATATATATAGATANATATATATATATAATATATGAGGTATGCAATTCAGATCTCTGTTTCTGACAATTCGTCGCTTTGAAACTAAACCGTGGTAACTCAAAAAAGCAAGTTTCTCAGGTGAACGATTTCTAACTTTTCAGGAACTTCCACCGCAGGTTGAGTCGAAGTTATGGCGACTATTGCAAAATAGTTTACATTAAAAAAAAAACCTGTTTCTTTACATTTTTCAATGAACCAGGCCTGAGTCTTGTAGCATTTCTAATTCTGTGGCAATTTTGAAATAAGTTAAGGTACTTTGAGTTGCAACACTTTTCTCTAAAACTTTTATTAAAAGTGGAGAGTTATTTCAAAACACAGCGATGTTCTTCAAAATATCCTCCCGAACATTACATATTTCATTTCGAATTTTCACATACAACAGTGTAGGAAAAAAATCGCTGCCTTGAAAAACTTGCTTTTTTGAGTTACTACGGTTTAGTTTCAAAGCGACGTTATCTCCTCCAAGGTTTAGTTGCAACTGGCACACTGCTACACTATTCCCTAAAACCAAGATGGCGAATCGCGCCAATGCGATAAAGATTTATCTGCTCTCTAAATTAATTTTATGGAACTATGAAGATAACACGTTGTTTTTCTAAAAGGGTGATTTTTTTTCTCACAAAATGACCCAAATATCTAATTTTTCGATTTTTTTGAGTTACTACGATTTAGTTTCAAAGCGACGAATTGTAGAAAACTGCTCAGTTTGTTTGGAAGATATTTTATTGTTAAAATTAGAACTAATATAGGGTAAACCAACCAGAGAAAGAACACTACCCAGTGAAGGAACATTTCATATATATTGATTAAAAATAAGAATTTGAAAGTTTTTCTTTAGATTGATTGATTACAATAGCTTATTGCCAAACAATCGGAAGTCATCTAGCAATGTTTTGGATTACCTGGTCAAATAGACTTCTCTGGAAAAATTGTTGAATTTGTTATTATCTCTGTAACACCTTGTTTCTTTGAAAAAAATTATAAGGTGAGTGTTTGTATTTATATGTTTGAAGTGGAATTAATTGCAATTAATATTTTTTTTTCTCACTGTGAAAAAGAGAATTCAAAATATAGTTATTGAAATTACGTTTTTTTTAAGCATCATAGCATAATAAAGTACTGAGATAAGGGGGTGTTTATTCACTGGATCACCAAACGATGAAAAACCAGTGAAGGAACAAGTGTTCCTTTACTGGGTTTTTTTCTAAGTTAATGAAAATAAGAGATAAACTTTAATTTTCTTGTTCCTTTAGTGATGTTCCGCATCAAAAGTATGTTAAAAATACGAAAAACAACTTCTAACCAGTGAGGGAACAGGCATGTTCCTTTACTGGGCATAGATTTCCCTGTGAATGAACAGAATGTGTTAATATGGTGACACTTTAATTTTCAATTCATGATTACAAAGAAAAGTTAACATTTTCCAAGTATTTATATGTTATAATTTTAAAAATAGGCTTGTTTTTAAATATTTGTATGGCTTATAAATTCATAAAAAGCATTAAAAAATAACCAAAATTAAATGTTCCTTTACTGGGTGTTCATTCACTGGTACGAGCTGTTCCTTCACTTGGTCTTCTTACTACTTGTTATTTGAACCTCCAAAAATTTAAGACAATATTATGTAAGTTCTCTACAATTTTTTTACATAATTTGCAATTAGTAACAAATATTTTGACACTGTCATTTAACTAAAATTACGAATTTTGAAATTAATATGATTTTTTAAATGGCAAGAGAAGCTTAAGTGTTCCTTCACTGCTTAGTTTACCCTAGTAAGTAAAATTTTTTGTAAACTATAATGCGAAACAGGTTACTATTTATCTCCAAACCATCTAAGCATGAAAGAAAAAACGATGAATAGTGCTGTCAACATTAATAAGAAACATTATCAAATTCATAATTCAGCCCAAACTGTCAATCAATCTAATTTTTCAAAATCAATTAATCAACCAAAATAAATTAGTCAATCAAATTTCTTTTTTTTGTCCTTTTACAGTTCCAAAATTAGGTTTTCAAAGAAAAATGGACGTGTAGTTACTGTGTCAAGTCTGTACAAAAAATGGCAAATAAATTCATGTACATAGTTTTTTTCATGAACTGCATAATCTTTCTTATTATCTTTTTTAATCTTTTTTATTAAATCTTTCCTGTTTTTCGTGTGACTTATCATACGCATCATGTGAGTTGCAGGTTACCTAACGTCGTTCAGTTATTCCTTTCGACTTATGTCTTCTTATACCGTTTTGGCAAAATTTTACTTGTAGCTAAATTTTTGTATTTTAGACTTACTACAGTTCGAAATTACTATATTTACTTACTATTACTATATTGATATATTTTAAAAACTGATAAAACAGAAAGTGCAGTTTTTTTTAATACGTAAAATTGTAAACTAGGACGAGGGAAGTAGAAAGTACAAAAAATTATTGAACAATAATTAGAATTTTATTAGTTTAAAGTGAATCAATAGCTCAAAAAAATTCTGAAATTATGAGTTAATTGAACTCGATCCATATCTTCAAAACATTTTTCAGAATTTTTCTTTCAAATGGAATGACTAAATCATATATATCTCATAATTATGAAATTTAATGCAACTAAATAATTATCGTCATATTTCCGTTTAAAAGACATTAGATTTTATAAATTGCCATTTCATTCTGTTACGAAGTGTATGTTTTTTCTTCCATTTGTTTCTACTTTAACAGTCAGTATTTCTTCAAAAAGATGATGAAAATTCGAAAAGAAATGCTTATAAAATGCTGTCTAATCTCATGCAACACTTCTCATGACAAAACTCTTTTTTTCTCTAAATAATCAAAACTCAAACAAACATCTCGAAAAATTCTTACTTATCTTAAACAAGCTGTTTCAGTTTTTAATATCTTTTAACGAAAGCAGATTAAACTGTGGAAAATACATTTGTAATAAAAACATCATAATAAGGAAAATTAGATAACATGATGCATATTCTATTTATTCGTTAAATAATGCAAGGAGAAGTAGCTTAAATATACCAGCTGCAAGAATGACAGTTTTATTAGTTTTTCAAAATGATAGATAGACATTGAATAAGTTATTCAAAATAATATATACACAGTTCTAAATGCATTCATTTGAACTTGTAATTGTCTTTTAGAAACAGTACATTGTATTTGTAATGAAATGACGTATTGAAAATAATATTATTCATTAAAAAAAGTCATTACTTGATATGAATAATAATTAAAAACACACTAAAAAAAATAGGTTTAAATATTCAATGGAAACCTAAATTCTTAGGTAAGACAATAAGCTTTTCAGTCTTTCTTCGATTTTTAACCAAACAAAAGAAGAGCTCCGCACATTGTTGAAGAACAGAATAAACTTTCTACTAGAGCTCTAGTAATTCCCGTTCCACCCCAAAACTGTCTACAGCAAATTTAATGAAAAGGAGCCATTTAATTATTGCATATCCTATGAAAGGAAACTGTCCTGTTTCTGTAGTTTGCTTTAGAAATTAGACAAGACATATAAAATGCCTGCATTGTGTGAAGCGAAATGTTTATGAGTTAATGGTGCTGGCATTTAATAGGAATATGAGGATTAGCATTTTAGTCTGTTTTCAGTTAATATAAAAGGCTTTTGAAATGAATTCTGTTTGAAATGCTCAATGGGTATATATTTCTTTTCATTTTATCGCCGAAAATGAAAAGCAAATCCACAAATGATGCGCGACTCTTGTGTTAAGTAATGCGTCGAAAGCGATCTTTCTAAAGGCCGCATTTAATCCCCAATGTTTAGTTATCACGTATTCATAAAACGAAAGCAAAGCAACGGATTTGTTTTCTAAAAAAACTACTTATGTTATCATAAATCAAAGTGGATGTAACAGCGCAGTGGTAGCACAAAGCAGACAAAACTATTGTTTAAAATTAATAGCAGTTTACTGCTAAAATTACACCGTGAAAAAAATATCGCCTGAACTTCCAGGAATATAGTAAAATTTTCTGCATTTCTGTCTCCATGGAAACACCAAAAAGCTTGGTAAATTTTACCGAACAGCCTTGGTAATGATTTTGAAAAAATAACCCATAAGATATTATTTTATAATATGTGATAAAAATGAGTAATTTTATCATTATAACTTTGAGCGTGGCATATAAACCTTTTATTCAGTAAAATTTGCTTTTCAGTTTTGTATTTTTTGTTAAATGTGCGGTAATAAGAATTATAATTGCGAAAATCAGAATTTCCGGTAAAGCGTTATCTATGAATGGAAACTGTAACCATATAAATAGTTTAAATACTGTATTTTTCGGTTTTATTACGGTTTAGAATTATGTTGTTTTGCTCAGAAATGTTATGCCTTACAATATGGTACCATAATTTTACCATAATTTATGTTTCTCGTTGAGTTAGGATAATTATTTTACACGAGTTGCAGTAATTGTAATAGTCGTAACGACACAGATTTTTTAAAAAAGTTTTTCCGTATTTAAAGTTTTTAGATTGCAATTCTATTAAATTAATTCCTTTGAATATTATAAAGTTTTGTTTTCAACCATATTAAATAAAACTTTGGACTAAAAATTTCCAATACTGTATTAATTGCAATTATATTTTATATTTTGCCTTGTAACATTAGCAACTAATAATTATACCAACAGTATAAAATTAGCATGTCATAACGTTTCAACAAACTAAAATTACCGATTATGAAACTGGAATTGAATGATCACAAATCTATAAGGAATAAAATCTAAATTCATTACCCTATTAAATGTTGAACTTGCAAACATACCTAAACTATGAATAATCAAAAAAACGTTTAAAATAATTAAAAATATTTTAAATTTAAAAGAAAAATTGAACAATATAACAAATTAAAAAAACAGTTTTCAATAAATTTATAATTAAGATTTTTTCTGTAAGACTTTTACAGCAATTATAGACTACAATTCAGTAATTATATAGTACAAAAGTCTGCTTTTGTTTCATTGTAATCATAAAAATTTCTGACTTTTTTCTTATCGTTTTTAAAACATTTATTATTTTTTAAAAAATAACTTTAAACTGATAATAAATAATAGCTTAGTGTTTAATTTTCCTTCTTACTGATTTAATTAAATGTCGAGGTAAATATTAAAATAATTACTTTACTTAAAATCTATTAATCAAACTTCTTTTTTATTCATTATATTGTGTGTAATATCAACCAAAGCTTTTGAAAATTTGAAATATTGCTAATTAAGAACGCGAATGACAAATTTTGAGACAGAAAAAAATGCAGTAAATCCATTAAGCTATTAATTTTTGGGGGTTAAAACATTTTCAAATTATTTAACTTTGAAAAATAAATAAAATTTTCTTAACCACATGCATTTAAAGACTGAGTAATGGAATGAAAGGATATGTTTGTAAAAGAAAAAACAGATTACAACTCATTGCAATTAATTTATGTTAACAAATCATGCTAATTTGTTATATTAATTACCTAAGTGATACATTAAGCTAAGAAAAGCTTTTTGCAAGTAAGATACTCACGCTTATATTAATGGAATTTATTTAAGTATAAAACTGCTAAAATATGTAATTAGTTTCAATATAATTAATTACATAAAGTAAAGACTCTTTTCTGAACGAAAAAGGTGTTGAATTTACGAAAGTGTTTTGTTTTGTTCTTGTTTACTCATGATTTAAAATACTAAATAATGTGAAATTCCTCCATGAGATTTTTTAAACAGTTAGTTTTAAAAAGTCCCACAAAAATTTTTGAAATTTAAAAATTGAGTTAATAACATTGCACATTTCGAATAATATTGAAGAATAACTCAATTATATGATTTGAATAGTTTTTGTCTATAATTTTTAGTCAAAATAATAAAGCTTCTAATTATTTAATAATGACTTATAGCTTTCATTTCCTTAATATTCAAATGAAAGTATAACATCTGTGTTAATAAAAAAGTTAAAAAATCGACATTTTTTAGAATACCTAAACATAACCTAGAATGCCAAAAACTTACTAAAATTATTAAATTTTTGAATATTTTAAACTTTGTTATTAGAATAATTGAGCTTTACACTTAGTTTAAGTAAGTAAAAATTTCAAATTTTTATGATTTTTCTAAAATGATCGGAACTTTTAAATATTTAAGTGTTCTGTAGAATGCCGGCTTCTTATGCATAGTAGATATTTTACATTAGTATTTTGGAGAAACGAGATTTTATTTTAAGTAGAGTTATCGTGATCTTTTGTTTTCATTCTTTGTCTGAAGAATATATTTTATTCTACAGAATGCCTACACATTGAACACAGTCCTGCTGAAAGTACAGGTTGGCCGAAATAAAAGTAGAGGTATTTACTCTTAATGTTGAACCAAACGTGATTAAATTTAAAGTAAGAATTATTTAGACAATGGGAATTTGATTCTTAAAAGGAAAAATAATAATAATTCGATTTTTTACCAATGTTTGTATGCTAATTATTCGCAAACAACGAGTTTTTTTTTCCAGTGAAGTAGGACAAAATTCAAACAACCTCGCTTCTTCCTGAAAAACTGCATGCAACTTGCTATCGTGTTTGATAAAAGGCTTTTTAAAATGAAAATGTAAAATGCAATTGTTTATCGTACATCACGCAGACACAATGACATGGTAAAGTAAATTAGTGAAGTGACATAATAAAATGACAACTATACTTTCAGCAATACACGCCTTTTTATACAGGAAATTATGTACACACAGAATGAAGTCACTCACGTTATGCGTAAAAAAAATATATCTGTTGCCAACACACGACTGAAATTTAATTCTGTGAATTCAGTATGCTTAGAAGAGTAACACACCACTCAAACACACATAAGAAATGTACCTTTTCAAGGCCCGACGTCTAAGAAAATGCTAATTTAACAAAATGTACTAAAAGACTTTAGTAAATAAACGATAGAAAACTTCTTCCAAATGTTTCAATGCTCAGTTTCATTTTCAGATGCAACGAGTAGATCGCCGAGATGAACAAAACAATAACTAAATTTACGATAATCTCGTTCATAAATCTATGAAATGCTTGAGCTGCATTACACAGCCCAAACGGCATAAAAATGAATTAAAACAGTCGAAACGGAGTTATTGCAGCTGTTATTGGAACAACAGCAGCAACTGGTACTTGGTGTTAAGTTCGTAAAAGATCAATAGTCGAAAAAAATCTTTTTATTAGAAAGATTATGTGCAAAATCGTGCAAATAACGAATCGGGAATCTATCGGAATAGTTTAACTACCTATAAACTCTCCATGGCTTCCAAATATTCTTTTTGGGCTACATGTGAAGTTGTCGAGCCCATGCACTCTTTGACAGCCCACACCAACCCTGGCAATGATGCTGATTTTTATTATTTATTTTAAACTGTTTCATAATTACATTTTTTTTTCATTTTCTTTTTTTGCAATTATTCTATTCAGCCGATTCTAATGTTTAGTTTTGATAAAGAAAATCACGTACACATAATATTTGTGAATTGAAGATAGCTACACACAAATTTTAATAATAGTAAGAAAACTATCTAAAAAGTATCGTATTATTTTTACGATTTTAGAGGATCTTCACACAAAATAAAAAATGTAATTAAATAAGTAGAAAGAGTTCAACTCTACAAAAACTGTTGAATAACAACAATTTAGAAATAAAACTTTTCCATTTTTTCAGTTTTGGTCTTTTACTGCAGTATTTTCCACCATAATTTCGCGCATTTATTGTACTTACTACATTTCCTCGTTTTTTTGTTTGACTTTTTAATACATATGTCTTTTTCTTTACCTTCAGTAATATAAAAACGTTTCAATTTAATTTTGGATGGCTATAAAAAGCAGAGATGCACCGTAACACATTCAGTAACTTGCGCTAAAAATTGTTCGTGGTTACGTGATTCTTGTCATTAAGTTTAAGTGCTTTCGTTCAAGTTTTTCTAGCTGTGTTTTTCGGAAAATTGTCATCATTAAAGTTTTTGCTCACTTTCAATTGTCTTTTATTTTTCTTTAAGAGGAATTAGATACATTTTTACAGTTTGAGTACAAAAAAAAAGAAACATGTTGTTAGATAAATAGCTATTTCAAGGATTGAGTATGATTTTTCTTTTAGTAATGTATTTCTGCTAAACTAACGTTACTTAAGTTATAATGTTTTAATTTTTATCTAGGATTGTGAAATTCTACATGATTAGCCAGTTAGGAATCTAAACACACACACGCAAGCATATATCAATATATCTATACATATGCCCGGTAGTAGAATTTACCCTGTGGATCTTCAGCACTATAGGTTCATATCATCCATATCGATATAAGATTATTGTTTAATAACATATATATATATATATATATATATATGTGTGTGTGTGTGTGTGTGTGTGTGTGTGTGTGTGTGTGTGTGTGTGTGTGTGTGTGTGTGTGTGTGTGTGTGTGTGTGTGTGTGTGTGTGTGTGTGTGTGTGTGTGTGTGTGTGTGTGTGTGTGTGTGTGTGTGTGTGTGTGTGTGTGTGTGTGTGTGTGTGTGTGTGTGTGTGTGTGTGTGTGTGTGTGTGTGTGTGTGTGTGTGTGTGTGTGTGTGTGTGTGTGTGTGTGTGTGTGTGTGTGTGTGTGTGTGTGTGTGTGTGTGTGTGTGTGTGTGTGTGTGTGTGTGTGTGTGTGTGTGTGTGTGTGTGTGTGTGTGTGTGTGTGTGTGTGTGTGTGTGTGTGTGTGTGTGTGTGTGTGTGTGTGTGTGTGTGTGTGTGTGTGTGTGTGTGTGTGTGTGTGTGTGTGTGTGTGTGTGTGTGTGTGTGTGTGTGTGTGTGTGTGTGTGTGTGTGTGTGTGTGTGTGTGTGTGTGTGTGTGTGTGTGTGTGTGTGTGTGTGTGTGTGTGTGTGTGTGTGTGTGTGTGTGTGTGTGTGTGTGTGTGTGTGTGTGTGTGTGTGTGTGTGTGTGTGNATATATATATTATGCATTAAAAATAATATATATATTAAAAATAGCGTTGTTTTTATAAAATGGAGGTTTTTATTTTGCGTGGACCTTTCTTTTTAGTCGTTGATAAAATCATTCGAGTTTTTAGTTTGAATATGGATTATTGTTGAATACGTGAAATTTTATTCATATATCCAATGCTTTAAAAAGCGATAATAAGAAAAATTTGAATGTAAAAAGCAATTTCATTTTTCCTTGACAACCATAGGTCGGCCAACAATCTTCAAGTACAAGAGTCCAAATACATAATTACGGGGGGGGGGAATGCATCCGACTCTATCAATCATATTTAAAAAGAAACTTTCAACTATGAAGCTGCGAAATATATTTTACTTTATTCTTTTTCTCTTTCAATTATCTCTAACGAGAAAAAGAACTAAATGGAAAGAAAAATAAAGTATTCCCGATTCCTATTCATTTTTCGCACTTAACCTAAAAGAAGTACTTCTCTTACCGCGAAACCATACTCTAGGGCTGATTTTTTTTTACTTCTTATCAGCCCATATGGTATAGTAGAAGAGAAATTTATCTCAGAATAACTATCTACTTCCCGGCCTGCCATTCGTCATTAGGGCACTCGAGAAGAATCGATGGAACAATATGCTTCACCGCCTGTTTTTGACCCACCTGCCCGGCCCATTTTTCATCACTAATGGTTCTTATGCCTTTCCATAACTACTAGGCAAAAACGTTTTTAAGTGCTGATGCCTAGTGCAACAATAGATGCAAGTCCTGGAGTCTTACAAATTGGATCCATGGGACATGACTAGACACGCATCAAAGTGGATGTGTTATTTTATTTCGTTTATTTATGTTTTCTCCATACAAATATGAATTCTTATTTTTCTTCATTTGCATTTGATTGAAGATTGTTTTTTTAAATATTAAATCGTGTTTTGTGGTGTCAGGAATGTTTTACTTTGCCTTAAAAAGATGGGATCGAGGAGAATTTTGAAAGTGTTTTGTGATTTAGTTAAATAAATGATTTCACGGAAGATATTTTTAAAGTAAAGATGAATAATCGATTAAAGTACTGGGAAATTAAATTTGAGCTTTGGAAAAATCTGTTTTTTTTTTCTTTAAAGGAAAATATTTTATAGAAGTGGCGAAATTTTTAAATTGATTATATTTCTTGATTGAGCAAAAATCCTTGTGATAGAAAAAGTAAATTTCGCATAGTGTAAGCTTACAAAAAATCTTGTGTGCTACAATATAAATAGAATATTACAAGTAATAAGAGTTATTTCTATCGGTTTCCACTAATAAACTTTGTAGCTTGGTTACTTTCTGAACCAATAAATTTAAAAGGAAATTTATCTTATTAAAACATTTTTAAGTAAATCTGAAGTTAGTTTCAAAGTAAGTCTGAAATGATGGAATTCATAATGAGTAACTGAATAAACTAGGTTATTTTTAAATATTATGGGCCATAAACAGAAAAAGTAGCATAAAATTAGTTTTTTACTCGATAGAAATGTCTAACCCAATTCAGTCCTTCTAAAATTACGAATTTGCTTACAATATCCTGAAAGCTAAGAGGATTAAGGGATTACAGCTTTTCCATGTTATACAGGATGTTGCTATACGTATTTTGGAGCTATGGGTGTATTTTTGGCAAACAAGTGGGCAATTAACAAAAAAAAAACTTATGACCATTTTTTATATTTATTATGGCCGGTAACACCCGTTAACTTTCGACCAAAACACTCTAATTCTTTTTAGCACAAGACAAACTACCTTTTAATATCTAGTAAAATGAAAGTACGTAAAAAGTTCGGAAAAAGAAGAATAATTGAAATTGTGAATTAATTATCCTTATTGCAAAAATTTTATTATTTTTCATCCATCCTATTAATAATAAAAATAGTAATAATTTTGCTATGTAAATATTATGTAAATTATAAAAATAAAGTTTAGTGTTAACATGAAACTAGGTACTTATCGGATATAGGGACAGCAAATGAAACAATGCCAGATATTGTTTCATTTTCGCCACATGCTACCAATGATACACATGGGCCTACTAATTTTTATAATATCGTGATCTATACTGATAACAGTAATTATAGAATACGATAATATCACGATCGTTATCGATGACATATCATATTGGCAAACATAAAAACAATATAAGATTGCTAATTTAGATAAAAAAAAAGATGTCGCAACGTATTGTCAAATATCGATATTTTTTGACAATACATTTCGATATTTAAATTTTTGCCTAATAACTATAGAGTTCAATCTTCATTTTGGCGATAACTTAGCAAAACAGTGGCCAATACTGGTTCCTCATGAGCGGTAAGCATCTAAAATTATGCTATTTTACTCCTAAGCGAGGAAAAAAAACAAAACTGAGAAATATTTTTTTAAAAACAATTATATTTCTTTAAAAAAATAATATGCTTTTACTATAAAGACTTTTTGTTTAAACCTTATGTAAATATGTATAGAAGGCGTATGTAAACGTTATCTTCGTATTAGATTAAGATTAACTCATTACACTGCATAATTTGAATTATTAACGCACAAGAAGCCTTTCTATGCACTGTAAGAAATTCCTGATCAAACTTCGTTAAAAATAGAGGTTGTTTTTAACAGTTAAATCAAATTTTTATCAGAACAGAACAAAACGTATTGTGATGGACCAAAAAAATCTGATATACCGTTATTTTTACAATAATAATTACAGTGAATTGAATGAGCTACAGTAATTAAATAACTATTACTGTCAAAATTATGATATAAGTCTTTACGGTAAAAGTGGATTCTACTGTAAATTGGATTTTACTGATGATGCACCCAAAGTGCTGGTACTTTATACCGTAATGTAATCCAGAATGTTTATAGTATTATAATGTATGTATTCTATAATGTAACTAATATTATAATGTAACTAATATTATATTTTAATTTTATTTTGCTGATTAAACAATGCTGTGCTGTAATGCATTTAAATTATTATAAAACAGTTAACTTACAACATATTTATTTTGTTTTAAATAAATTTTATTGAATGCCAAGTCTTACATCATATTTCATACAGTATTAATCACATAATATGCTGAAAATGATTTTTCCACATAATTACAAAATGAAATATGTAATTCTTAAATATAACGAATTAACGAGAGAAAAACTAATAGTCTAATCTAATGCTATCCAAATTGGGCTTAAAAAGATTATTAGCTGGATTCTATTAAAAAAAAAACTTAAAAAAAAACTTTTTTCCTTAGTTTTTCACTTTCTCGTTTGGATGTTCTTTATCACAGTTTTCTCATTACTTGGTATTCGTACAACTTTAATCCCGTTTCCATGGCAATCTCTTTTTTGGATCTTCATTACGTGAAGAGGAAGCTTCACGTTGGTAAAAAAAAACTAATTAAACAATTATAATAGTGTTAAGTAGAGAAATTTAATCCCGTTTAGAAGGGATGATAACGAAAGTATATAACTTTCCTGTGAAACTGAACATTTTAGTATTATCTCCTCAGGCAAATGTTTCAAAAACTCTTTTTTATTTTCGTCATTTTTTAAATTTATTTCAAAATACATTCATTTTATGTGAAAAAAATAGAATTATAATTTTTTTTTCTTATTTTAATGCTTCCTTAATTGAGCAAGTTGACCTGTTTTGCTACTTTATATTTTGGCTGATAAAAACTTATGTCAAAAGTAAACTATTGCGACAATACTCTGAATTTTAGATGAGAATCATCTAGCAATAATCATCAGGATTTTCATGTAAAATCACAAAAATCTAAAAATACAAATTTACTGTTAAATACATATTTGTAGTATACTTGGTCATAAAAATGAAGCAGGTAATACTCTGTAAATTAATAACGGGCTTTGAAAATTCGGGTAAAATTGCTTTGGAGCTAATTCCAAACAGCTGAGATACGATGAGGGAAAGTGCAAATCCATCAAGCACTTTGCATAAAAGATTGAATTCCAGACGACACTGCTGTACACTAGGACTCTATCCACCATTCAATATGGGCAACAACTATGCACTATCTGACACTTCATTGACATTTCTAAAATAAAGTCTCTTTAGAAAAATGTATAGGGAAAATCAATAAAAATATAATGTTCTTTAATATATCGAATATCGAGTATTTAATCAACCTGATCGTAGGATATTGAATAAATCAGTCAAGCATTTTGCATGAAAGATTGAATTCCAGACGGCACTGCTGTACACAAAGACTCTATCCTCCATTTAAAATGGGCAACAACTATGCTCTATCTTACACTTCGTTGACATTTCAAAAATAAAGTCTCTTTAGAAAAATGTATAGGGAAAATCAATAAAAATAAAATGTGTTTAAATATATCTAATATCGAGTATTTAATCAACCTGATCGTGGGATATTGAATAAATCAGTCCCAAAAATAAAGTTTTAAGCATTTGAGACCTCATAAATACTGACAAGGGATAAGAGACAATAACCAGAAAGAATTCTGAAAAAAAGATTTGGAAATCATGTGGATGGAAAACGTAAGGGGGTGATCCCCTAAACAAACTATGTTTCTCTAAAGTAGTGTTTAGAAAAGTATTTTTTTTCATTTAACACTAAAAAAATATATAAATATTAGGAGTCATACACTCATGAAATGCGTTAAAACTTTGTCAATATTTTCAGAACTAATAGGGTAACTTAATTAATATAACATACCAAAAGTACTGTTTTTACTGATAAAGCTTCATATGTTATCTATGACAGTTAAGATTTAGGAAAGATTTCTAATCAATGCGTAAAGAAAAAAATAAGGAATGTACATTAGCAGTTAGATGTGATGAATTAATGTGTGCATTTGGTTTGTTTGAAGAACGTATTTTTTTCTTTTATCTTTACGCATTTGTGTTAATACGGTATGATTTCGTCAATTACGTATTAATAGTATTTGATTTGCAATAATGGAAAATGTAATAATAGAAAATGTAATAAAAAAGAATGATAGTAGTTTAAAAAAATATTAGACACTTTTTTAATATATTATACAAATTAAATTTTAAGTATTACATTTTCAAATATCATATTTTCAACATTTACGTATCATTATTATTTTACACTTTTAAAAAAATTATATATATTACTCGAATTTCGTATATTCTAGTATCGTGTAGCTACATTTATGTATTTACTTAAACACTGTTCTATGATTTGTTTAATATATATATATATACATACATCATCAAGCTCCGAGTATTATTTAACCTGATATCACAATTTCGTCATCTATGTGATAACACTTTAAAAATATATATGCATAACGCCATTTTTAAAAGTTAAGACCTACATTTTTCAAACATTATTTATTTTAGTATCAAAGTTTCGTCATTACTAAATCTGATCACAGCACTGTTCATCATACAAAAAAGTTTGATATGGTATCAAGTTATTCAACTGAAAAATGTTAAATCATTTTTCTTTTAAAAAATACACGAAAAATTGATTCATATTTATTATTCTACTCATTAATTATTTATTGATCTTCAGATCACTTGACACATTTCAATTAAAAAATGAATGGATAATTAATTGCACAAGATAAACGCCGCTTACGACATTATTTAATTAATACAAAGCAAAGCACTGTCAAATTTTTCTAAACCAAAAGAGGGAATTAATTAATATAACATCGCAAAAATGTAGTCCTTACTCATTGAATTTCGCATATTTCGTTTACCGCGTAAAAAAATAAAACCCTGTTTTAAGTCTGATAGGTGCATAAAAAGTAAATAAGGGATTTACATAAACAATCAGGCTTGAAGGATATTTTTCGCGATTCCAAGAATTGCATACTCAAGTAGCGTACTTTTCTTATCTTCTTAAACTTGGTTAAAACCACGCTTAGCACTGTGATAATTGCTTAATTAATTTTTTATATATTTCAAGAGTGTGAGGCATCTTACTAGTCGTGTTTATAAAAATATAAAAAAATAAAAACTGTAGTTGCCATAGGAACTGGATTAAAATTACACTTTTAGAACCTACAATGAGAAATGTAAATAAAGAAAAGACAATTATTTTTATCGATCTATCTGTTAATGCACGGAATGGTACTATCACTCATTCAAATTTTGCGAGTTTGAAGCAAGCTTACGCCACATCTTTTGGGAGCATAATGTAATTATTTGAAGACATAGGGGAATTCTCGAGATTAATTAAAATGATGTGTGATGTGTACCTTATTGTAGCTGTTAAATCGTAAATTAGCTAGGCTAATAAAATAAGCTTGAAGAGGTGAAATATAACTCAATTAATGTATTCCAAAATCAGTTGGCTAAAGTTTGATTTGAAATGAACTATAATTAAATCAATTTATCTTAATATCAAATTTATTCAGCAAAGTGTTACTTAAGTTGTGTCACGCTCGTAAAGGTATTCATCAGTTCTCTAAAATACTGGTACTTGGTTTGTCTGATTAGTTTCTGCAGATTTATTTGTAAAAATACATTTCTTTTAGTTAATTCCAATTATTGTAAGCATAAATAAACTCTTACTTATTAAAAAAATTAGTGACATTCAGTTTTTTTTAATATCAATATTTAAAATTAAAAATAAATACTTATACCAGTGTACACGACTTCCTGTCACGTGGTAAGCCTCCTCAATCATTTACTAATGTTTTAAAGTTATACACATTCGTCTGAAAATTTTTTCAGAATGCATTAATTTTTGCACCGCATGACTATAATACCTATATTTCAATTAATTTTCTATAGAAATTGTTTCTTTATTTTATAACTGCCGTTGAACAGCTGACCAAATTTTGAGTTACCAGTGTTCTACCACTGTTCAACTCCGTAACCTGGTAATTTTTAGCACAATACAGAAGACAAGGGAACTCCTGGATCAAGTATTAAGAGAAATTTGCCTTCATGGTGAACTTTTTAATGGAACTAAATCACATTTGCGTTACATGGTGAGGAAAATCATGAAATACCCCCATGGTTAGTCGTACGGCAGGGGTACTCTCAACCATTATTCGTCTATCTTTGAGGATATTTTATGTCAGCACTGCGGTCGATGCAAGTCTTGTGCGGAATTCGTATCAACCAGTCATCTCTGGTATTCGAACCATGGATCACCTCATTGGGAGGCGAGAGCTCTATCCCCTGAGACACAACGGCTCTTAAAGAACTCATAAGATTCACTGTGTGGTTCTTAGTTCATATTTCTTAGTTTTTTTCTATTGTTCACTCATATGGTTCTTAAAAATAATTTTGACGTAATTCAATTACTACGTATGATATTTTATAAGATTATCAACATAACGTACTTATTTGCCAGAAAATAGTAAGTTTGAGAGATTTTATTTGTACGCTAAGAATCGAGATAGTTCCGAATATTAGTTTTCAATTTCAAAAAAGAACTATTTAGCGAGTACTTAAAATTTGAATAATAACTTTTTATTTGAAATAATGTTAAATAATTATGGTAATTACAAATTCAGTATACGAGTATTTCTTATTAAAATTAGCTAGATTCTTATAAAAGCAAAATAAAAGAATTATGCCACTTAGTTTATGTTTTAAAAATGGGAAGTTATCAAAAGGGAATTTTGTACTCTTTCATAATAACCTTTTTATTTTATGAAATGATTTTTTTAATATATAATTACTACATATTAGCAATTATGATTAATTCGAGAAAGAAAGTAATTTGAGTTTCTAAGTAAGTAATATGATCTTATCGAAAATGTGACGATTTTTCCGTTATTAATTTTGAGTCATAGAAATGAGCTTTCCTTTATTCATAATTTACATAGTAAATTTATTTTAATGTCAAAATTTCTTAGAGTTTCAATAGAAAATAATTTACATTTCAATGTTATTTAAATAAATAATTATTATTTTGTTTCATAAAAGTATAAACGAGGATTGATATTATATACAAGGGAGTTTAAATTAAAAATAATAAAATTACATTTCTTATTTGAGTTGCATTACTATAACATATCACATAACTATATATCTGTAAGAACTTCATTTTCAGAATAATTGAAAATTTAAATTTATTGTAAGAAACTCTATTTTAAAAACATTTTTCGTCAAAAGTGTTCGATATAATAACTTAATTGAATATTTCTTTCTTGAAATTTTAAATTACCATAAGCAGTTATAGAAAATTGTAAAAAAAATTGTATTTGCTTAATTTCATATAATTGAAAACCATGAAGAAACAATTTTTTCTTAGTTTTATAGCATTGTATAGTCTTTATTATCCAGCATATTTTATACATTCCCTTTTTTCTTATATATCACCAAATTAATATAAACTTTTCAAAACTAATAAAACATATTCTCTTAGTATATTTATAATAAATACTTTCCTGAATACATTAATCTCTAATAAAATAATAATAATTAAATAAGATTTAATAGAGAATTCTATTAAAAATAATTATGATTTTTATTATTTTCGCATACACGCATTCTTATATTTATTCAACATACAGGTACTTGTTGAATAAGTTTCGCAATTATATTGGAAGTTGGTGTTTTATCTTTAAACTACAACGAATCTGACTCTATAAGAATATTTTCTTTATAAAAAATTAAAAGAATTCCGAAATAAATAAAGAGTTTGCAGTTACGGAATGAGACTTGCTGACTTATTACAGTTTCTGACAAGATTTTATTTGCTCCGTTTTAATAAATACCAACAAGTTAATAATTTGCTTTAGAAAGAATCACAGAATTCTGTATATGTGGTAAATATTTAACCGTTTACGAAGACTGATTTGAATATAGCGTAGTATCTATTTTGGTAAAATATCTGAATAGAAAGAACTATTAAATTATAAATAACACTTTTAGTTATCCTTATTTTTTTCACTAAGTTTACAGTTACGGCATGAGACTTGCTGACTTATTACAGTTTCTGACAAGATATTATTTGTTCCATTTTTATAAATACCAACAAGTTAATAATTTTTTTTAGAAATTATCTCAGAATTCTGTATATGTGGTAAATATTTAACCGTTTACTAAAACTGATTTGAATACAGAGTAGCATCTATTTTGGTAAAATATCTTAATAAAAAGAACTATTTAATTCTGAATAACAGTTTTAGCTATCCTTATTTTTTTTCACTATTTCAAGAAGAATCCAATTTTATTTTCTATATTTTTTCCTTTGTGTACTTAGTTTATACATCTTGTCTATTTAGAACATTCTTCAAATACAGTATAAAGCTTGGAACAGAATGTATATTCACGTTTGTCCTGCAAAGTTAGTACTAGAAGGAATATAAATATAAGAACATTTCAATAAAACTACTATTTTCTATAATAGTTTCTTTTGTGAGCTAATAAATACAAGTTGTTTTGTATTGAAATGTTTGGATTTGAGTCAACTAACTATTTATAGTTTATAACTAGTGAATTCTTTTTTATTTATTTATTTATTTGAAGCAATGAATTTTTTCTATTTTCTGTAAATTAATATAATGTAACTTCTGAAAATTTTCAATGATTGTTATTTATATCATCTAGATTTTCATTTACATTGGAGGGTCGTAAGCATAATAATTTAATTAATATATACGGACCCATAATCACTAATTAATTAAAGAACAATTCATATTTTGACCTTTGTTAAAATAATGATATTTTTATGAATTTTTCACCCGAAATCTAATTTTTACCATCAATATTATTAGAAAAGGTTTTTAAAACTTCAAATTCTGCAGAGATTTATACATTAATTCTTCTTGAAGTACCAGAAAAAAAATATTACATTAACCTAACATTGAAGCAGATTATAAAATAATAAAAATCTGCATTGTGTTGAATTTAATATTCTAAAATTACGGTTAAATAACCGACGGCAGTGTGCCCATTCGATTTTACGATAAAGAAAATTTTTTACATTTGCGGTTTTGAAGCAGTTTACAACTTGTATGGATAAAAGACCTTGAATATAAAACTATACAGTATTTGAACCATTTACAACTATCTAGGTTTAAAAATCGCATAAGAAGATTACTAGACTTTTTTGTGTCAGGCAGCTTTATGGTGCCGCCATTTTTGCGTGAAAGAGACAATCGTATTCTTATAGTCACGATTTGAGAGTGCAAGACACTGGGAACTCTACATGTAAAGGGAAAGGAGGAAAAATTGTGGTGTTAATTCTGGGGTTCGAACCCTCGTTCTGTCACTCATAAGATTGACAGGTTAGCTCTCTCGGCAATGTAAACAGCTGCAAGGAACTAAGTGGCTTCATTAGGTGGGCCAATTTGGCGCGATTAAGTTCTGATTATTTAACCGAATTAAGTGAAAGCAGTTAATAAACATTTTTTTCTGACAGTTAACAGTCTGAATACCATCTTATTACTGGTTATTTGACTGTTTTGTTTGAATATGGCAAAATAAAAATTAAAAAAAAATTTTTTTAACCATTTCTTTCCCAAAAATTTGCGAAGTGCGGAAAATGAAATTTTTAAAAGAAATCGTCTTAAATAAA
This sequence comes from Parasteatoda tepidariorum, assembly GCF_043381705.1. Classification (NCBI taxonomy): domain Eukaryota; kingdom Metazoa; phylum Arthropoda; class Arachnida; order Araneae; family Theridiidae; genus Parasteatoda; species Parasteatoda tepidariorum. The sequence goes on along the minus strand of NC_092210.1, from coordinate 65,622,391 downwards.
CTTGATTTGATACCGAAGCAAAGCTTTTCAAGCAATATGCATTCTGTAGAAAAAAAGGAAATTATTTTAGCATTTGAGAAGATTACTATTCTGCAACTGTATCGATAATAAGTTGTACAAAATGGCTATTTTAAATACTATTACACTGCTTTAATTTTATCCTAATTTTATATTTCAATCAAACATTCATAAAAATAAATATTTTTAGAGAAAATATTCAGTCTATAAATATAAAACTGTATTTTAATAAATATTAAACAGCATTTAATGAGATGGTATTTCTTTAAGTAACGTTTCAAAGTTCGTAGATTGCAAGTAGTTAATATTAGTTTTTATAAATATATTTGCTATATAAAAATTTATTAAATATTTTATCAATATTTTTTAAATTAATTATATCAAGTATTTTGTCTATTCATAATACATGCGATAGAATTAATGATCCGATAGGTTTAAATTGGTTTAATTTAGTTACTATCCAAGCAAATCTTGATTTTCTTTTTTGTTTTAGAATAATCATTATCGTACTTGCTGTTGAAAAGATTAAGTATAACTGGTTTAAAATTTATTTAGAAATTTTTTGAAGTCATAAAGCATGCAATATTTTTTTTTATTAAAATTTTTATTTTTTTGAATCTATTATTTGTTACAGTTATTTTAGAAAAACAAGTTAAAAAAATATATTTAAGAATGATTTCAACCAAAGCAATATTGCTTCACAGAATACATGGGAAACGGAAATTACAGTTACTTTTCTTAGTATAGTCTATCATGGCTAAAAAAACATTACAATGCGTGATACGGAAATACGTAATATTTACCATATTTTTTCCAGACAAATTGAACAGTAATTATAAATATTTGAACAGCATCGAAATCAAAACTAAATGCATCTTAATTATACCTGCAAATTGCATTTTTGCAATTATTAATTAATAAATTTTACACTAAATGACTGAACAATTATTCTTTTTGGAAATAATAGACTAAACAAATAATTTGTCTTTACATCTTAAAACATTAGAATTTAATCCAAACACCTATTAAGTAAAGTCTGTAAAAGATATTTTAATCTTCCTACTGCTTGTTTTTTATTTATTTATTCGTAAAATTCTTATTCGTTATTCTTTCGTAAAATTATTAAGTTGGCAGCTGTGAAAAATATCTGCTCCATTTTCCATGATTTTTGCTAAACATGAAACTTATTTTCCAAAAAGAAAGAAAAAAAATAAAAAAAAAAAAACTATTTTATATTAAATAAAAAATAACATTATTTTGTTTTTAAAAATTTCGAAATAAGAAAACAACACACACAATATTAAACTTTACATTACAATTTATTTCAAGTAAGACTTTAAAAAAATGGACTTTCTTGAATGATATTTTATTACTTTTTTGTTATCACGTGCTTAATTGTCGCCACGGTTATTTATTTTGTAAATGTTACTTTAAATTCGAAACTATAAATTAGCTTAAAAAATCGACAGCTATATCACATGATTTTTGTTAATCATGAAGCGGGGATCAAAATCAAAATAAATATATTAATTAATTAAATAGCAGCTAAAAAAAACAATTTCGTTCAAAAAACTTAGAATTACGGAAAATAAATTGAAAAATAAAATGTCTTTCAATTAATACTGAAAAATTTCAATCAGAAGGAAGTTAAGCGTAAACTATGTTTTACTGTTGAAAAAAAGGAAAATATTTCTCCAATGCGGACTTTTTTCCTTTTACGGTCGAAATAAACCATTTAGAACGATCTTGGGAAATCTGAAAGAAATGTCTTTAACACAAATAACTGTTTTCTAAGAAGCGCTGATGAAATTGCTACCAAGAACAAACAGAACTTTCAATCTAAAGTTCTGAAAATTGGATTGAAGTTCTTCATTTCGGATAAGATTTTTAAACTCCATTAAGGTAATGTACTGGAACTAAGTTTTATCCTTGGTTCGTTATGCTGTTGTTTTTATTGGAGTGTAGTAATTTTCGCTAAATTTTCAAGTGATTTTTTTGAAAAAAAAATTAGTTAGCGGTTACTAAAATACAAAAATACAGATGCTTACTTATGAATTGAAATTTAGTAATTATTATATTGCTTAAATTGTAGAGCTCGAGATATAGTAATTGCGGACGTTATTTTCTAACTTTTATAAGCGAGATATTCAACAATAATCGCAAAGATTTAATGAAAAGTAATGTATAGCAACACAGTATTCTGCCCGCCAAAGTGTATTTTTTAAATTCCAAAATCTTTTTATCTACCAGGTAGTTTAAAATAAAATAGGGATATCTGAAAAACACTTATAATTTTAGCTAATACTTTAGCACGCTAAGCGTGAAAATTTTTTCATTTGAATTACTTGAATACCATTTAAAACTAATTTCTAAGTTGTAAGTATTCTATTAAATCTAATCGTTTCAAATAAAGCGTTTTTAAGTAAAATTAATTTTTGCGTTGTTCAATAAGTGTTGTTTCATTCTTATTTATAACAATTTTGAAGGTAACTAATAATACGTAACAAATTTTCATTTATATGTACAGTAGAACCTCGATTAACCGAGCTTTGATTAACCGCGGTTTCTGTTAACCGAGGCAATAACGAAGTCTAATTTTATTTTTTTTACCTCCTTTCTAAAATGAGCTTGGAAAAAATTGCCCATATTTGAGTTCGTTGTTGTTCGGGTCGTTGTATTTTCATGAGATTCGTGTTATTTTTGAATATGCGTCTTTCGATATTTAACTAAGTATACTTAAAAAAAAATTCCATTTTACTTTTTAAAATTTACTGCTAGAGTTAATTTCCTTTTTAAATCGTTTTAGCTGTGAAACATAAGTTCATATATGTTTATTTTTATCATTTAAGACGCGTTCTATTGTTTTTTACCTTAAAAGTAGTTAAATTCGCAAGCACGGAGGGTTTTTATGCATGGTTTCTATTAACCGAGATTTCCGATATCCGAGGTACTAGCGGTCCCAATTAGCTCGGATAATCGAGGTCTTACTGTAAATACAATTAGCTATTGGTAATGCAAGTGAAATGACACCTAACTTTCGAAATAAGAGAACTGGAAACGTCGAATGAATAAAAATTTTTGGTAGCTGTGCATTTATTTGAATATATCAAACTTTCGTTTTAATCTTTTTTTTTTCAATTAAATAACATTTTTACTTTTAAATTGAAGCGAAAAAATGACGTCTAACTCTATAATGCAATTTAGTTTTTTTTTACCTCTTATCCTTATCTAGTAAAAAAAAAATTCTAAGAATTTTCATTGAATTAGAAATAAAGGAAAAACTTTGATTTAAATAAAATTAAATTCCACCGAGAAGTTCCCGCAAAAAAAATTTCCTTTCATTTTCGCTCTTTTGAATTCTCATATGACATTGTTAAATTGTGAAAGAAATATTCCCTTAAGTGCGAAGGCAAGAATATTGTCATTTTGCCTCTTCTGAAGTCATTTATATCTGCTCACCGCATCTACTAACCTCTCGTCGCCAAATTCTTGACACATATATTGAAGCTTAAAGAATACATTTTTTATACTTTTTTGGCTTTTGGATCTGAAAGCAATTAGTCTTACATAGAAGAGGGTTTGTTTGATACGTTTCCTAGCTTCGAGCAATATGTTTGGGAATTCTTGGCATGGCATCCGAACTTCATTTCTTATTTGGCATTATTTCTCTTTTAAGCCGAAAGCAAGAGAGATGTTTATAAATTGAGGAAGTTTTATGAAGTCGAATGTCTGCGTGTAATGAAGATATTGGGAAGAAAAATAGTTAATGAGAAAAGTTATTGCAAATGTTTAATTTCCTCGGCAACTTTGAGAAACTTCTATGTTTGTCAGCAGATTTGGAACAATTTTAAGTAACAAATGTAAAAATCTAGTTCTATTTTATTTTTCTAACTCTTCACTAAATTTCTAATTAGAATTGAACAGATTCTATTATGCTTCATAATGTATGAAAGCTATACAAGCAATAAAATTAATTATTTGCTATCCTCCTATAGAAATAGTTTTAATTACAAATACATTGATGGAAAGAAAAAAAAATGGCAAAAACATTTTTTATTTATTTTATCGCCTGAATAACTTTTATAGATTATAAAGCATAATCTCTTAATCGTTTGCTGAAGTATGAAAATGTAAGTTGAAAATATAATTAAGTATGAAAATATAATTAAGTATGAAAATATAATTAAGTATGAAAATATAATTAAGGATGAAAATATAATTAAGGATGAAAATATAATTAAGGATGAAAGTATAATTCAATTTTATTGCTAATTCTACCTTTTAATATTTTTAGGGTAAAAAGGAAATTTATATAACTATATTTACATTTTCCAACTAATTTAAGGAAATATTCATAATTAAATTTTTCGCCTCTTTAATGTAAACATTATTTTCGTAATTATAGTTACATTTTTATTGAATTTTGCAACTCCAGAATGAAAACACGCTTAATGCATTCAAAATTGGTAATATTTTTCAATTTCTATGGCTATTTTTTCATGAAAAAGTCATCTAAAATATGACATTTTGAATAATTTTAAACACAAATTGTAATCTTATTAATACCGCCTGATTAGAAATAATTTTTAATGTAAAGTTAAAATAATAATTTTATTTTATTTCAAATTTTGCTCTCATTTATCATTTAATGCTTGCTAGATATATAATAAATTACAAGAATCTGAATAGGTGATAATATTGATGGTGATCTTTATTTTTTTTAAATTTCTTTTTATGATTTCATATTTATTATGCAATTAGATATGCAATGTAGCAAGCTTCTCTTAATCCTGCATAGCGTTCAATATTTTCTTTATAGACCACCTCTATCGTGGTTTCGAAGGACAACCTGAAAGTTCACCTCCACCGTTTTAATTTATTTTTGATTAGACGGGAACTATCTATTTTGTGAAAGCAACAACATTCACGACTGTCACTAACGAAGTTCATGGGTTGAGTCTTATCACATTAGGTGCTTGTGTAAAATTTCGTCACCCGAATGTCACTAAGTTGACACTATATCGACTCACATTGTAGAGAGTTCATTTTTACTTGCATTAAAAAAAATACTTGTTTTTTGAATAAATGTCGAAATTATCTTAGAACATGCGACTAAAATTATGTGCGACGCAATTTATTTGCAAGCATAATTAGACATTAATGCATTTTAAATTCATTAAATTTTAACAGCATCAAATAGGTATTTTAGTAGAAACCCTTAAAAATAGCTATGTATTTGTTTAACAGTTTTCCTTTGTTGGAGTCATATTACTCTTTTTAGTAACATTTTTAAATTTTGACGTAAATGATCGACGGAATTTTGTAAAAGTATCTCACATTACTGTATTGCTCCTGAAAAAGGGACTCACATTGCGCCTGAAAAAGGGACTTACATTGCTCCTGAAAAAAGGACTCACATTGCTCCTGAAAAAGGGACGTCATGTCTCAGAAAAGTCACAAACGGGACAAATAAATAAAAAAACGATTATTTAGAAAAATAATAAATGCCCGTACACTTTTTAAAAAATATTTTCAAGCACATGCAGTTTTATTAATCTTTTTCCATATTTAAAAAATGTGCAACTGGGCTCACTGTGATTTTCTGCATTTGTACTACATAACGTTTCTGAAAAAATATTATTTTTTAATGAATGCTACAAGAATATAGGATACGGCTTTGTTTAAAAAATGTCTGCATAATTTTTAAGATCTAAAACAAGCAAAATAAAATAAGCTAGGTTATATTTATAACAAGGAGAAAAGTATTTTCTGAGTCCCGTTTGCGATATTTTTTTAGAAGCTTATTCAAAGAAAAACAAACAAGATACATAAAATATAGGAAATTAATTATTTTTCTGGAAATCTGTGTTTATTTTCAAGTGAAATTACGTTTTTTTTAAACTCAATAAAATTCTCTAAAAAATGGGCTGAAAATAAATACGTGAGAATGACGACCCTTGGATATTTAAATAAAGCTTAACTTCTTGCCTTTGGAGTTTGAAGGTCTTTCTGATGCAGAACTATTTGCATTTAAGTTAAGCCTCATCGTGATATGCTAACCTTGAAAGTTATTTTTTTGTATAAAATTTTCATATTTTATTTTCCTGAAAGTGAAAAGAAGGTTTTCTTTTCATCGTTCTTCCTGAGGTCAAAGAAAAACTTCAAAAAAAATAATCTTCATTTAAAGTGACGGCTGTTTTCCCTAGTGAGGCTTTTATTTTTAGAGTCGATGTGAAGAATTAGAAAGAAAAACTTGTCATACTTTTCTTAGATTTTCCTATCATAATACGAAACAATAATTGGAGGTTTTCTTTTTCATTATTTTAATACAATCAACTTTTATGCACTATACATTCAGCATATTTTGTAGTCACTTAAAAATATCATAATAATGTACGTTCTTTGAGTAATATGCTTTCTTGTTGCGTAAAAAAGTATAAAAATATAAAATTTCAGGCATAGTTCTTGCTGAACTATAATGACTATCAAAATCAGATTATTAGAAAAAAGAAAGAAAGACAGAGTTATAATCCTATAGGAAAATAATTAACAAGAAATTAACAATATAATTAACAAGAGAGAGAGAGAGATCAACATCATACAAGAACTGTACTGAAGACTGTACTGAATCAGCTATGAGTTGTAAATACTAGTAAATACGTCTAAAGTTGAACTAACATTAAAACACAAAATGTTCCAGTTAATGCTTTCTCTATGAAAAGGAAACTTTAAGTTAGAAAATTAGAACATAAGGAAGTACATTGCAAAGGTTTCGAATTTAAATACGATATAAAGCACCGGAACTCAGGAAGTAGTTTTTACCGTAAATTTCACTTTTAACGGAACACGTTAAAGATCAGTAAAAATCTGATACACCTTAATTTTCACATTAATAGTTATTTTAAAATCAATAAATCAATTTAATCAAATAAATATTACATCGAAATTATGATATAATATTTTACGGTAAAAATGGATTCTACGGTACAAACGGATTTTAAAATAAAATGGGTTTTATGGACGATGGTTTCAAAATGCCGGTACTTTGAACCGAAACTTAATCCGGAAATTTTTATAGTGTACAAAATTATGTTCATTTAGGTAGTGAACTAACAAGTTTTAACAATATCATGCAAAAACTTTACTTAATCAAAATCAGCGGGAGTTTCTTTGGGAGCAAAAATATCACACAATATTGTTTATTCGTATCTCGATCCACTCTATTCAAGGGCGCACGAGAGTAGAACATACATTCTACACCCAAAACATACATTAAACAAACATAAAACACAAAAAATTACGTCAACAACAAGTATAAATGGCTTATAGAATATAAAGTACAATGAAAATTTGGAAAAGAACAAATGAGAAGTTTACACAATAATAGAGCATTAGGTATTGGAGGAACAATGCGTAGGTAATATTAAAGATAGTATAAGACAATTGCATAAAAAATCAGTCCCGTGATCAATGATGAAAAATTTTGAAACATACATAAAATGTGAACAATCACAATATCATACAATATCGCACAATATATAAATATATATAAAACCTGAATTTTTTATGTTAATATTTGAAATAGGACTCAGGTGGTACAAGTTTAAAAAACTTACACATGAAGTATCAAGGATTCTGAAAAGAATGAAACAAAAAATAAGAAAATGGTTATTTAAAGAAACATGTAAAGAACAAGAAATGATTCACTTAATGAAGCAGAAACCAACGAGAAAAGATACATTTTTAAATCGCTGTTTGAGCCATTTCTTCTTTTTGTTTGATCTCAACCGAAATTGAAAATCCATTTTCTTAAGAACTGAAGGTTTCCACAGCAGAGCTAGATGGAAAAGTAAATAGTAACCATAAATATGGAAAGACTGAATTATTTAAATGTGAAGAGCATCTACATTCTGGATACATTAAACATTCATGAGGGAATCTTGTCAATACCACTCGTTGAGTAAGGTATAACGAACCAGAATCTGATCTCTTTTTTTTTTAGTGATCATGTTATCTGTAAGATAATATATTTAAACCCTCAAGGAAGGAAAATAAAAAGCCATTCTCGTTCAAACAATGTGTTGTTTACTGAACTGCTTTAACATTGCTTACTGAATTGCTTTGCAATGAAAAAACAAATCTTTGGAAGTCTTAATGCATTTTAGTTATAGGTATCTTTTTGGATTGAAATCACGATTTTTGGAAGGAATAATGAACTTACAGAAAAGTGGTGAAAACAATCTTATGCTTAACCACAGGTACAGAAAATATCTTTCAGCGTTTCTTACTCAAAAAGAAAAAAAGTACGGAATTTGTTACACTAGTACATTTCGTACCTGCCATCAATAATGCTGATAAAGTGTTTGTTTTGATGTTTTTTTTAATTTAAATGAATAAAATGTTGCTTAGGAATAAGACCCAGGAAACATTTGTAATGTTTGTATTGAATTCCCTTTTATTTTTAAGCTTATATTGATAAATTTAAAAAGAATGTACCGGATAATACACTGTGAATCATTTATTGGGGATCCGACGTAAAATTACAAAGAATCCATTACAAAAAGCTATAAAAAAATAGAAAATCCCGTATATTTCTATAAAAATGTCAAACTAATTTTTCCGCCAAAAATATTTTTAGATCTTAATTTTCACCTATAGACAGTTTTATGGTACAAAAAGCATAACACTAGTGACATTACCTTTCGTAATCATCATAAATCGTAAAATAATTTTAGATTCGTAAAATAATTTATATTCGTAATCGTAAAATAATTTTAATTAATAATAAAATTTCGTAATCATCATCAGAGCGCGGAAACTTTTCAATCGAATTTAAATTCTCCATTTCTAACTATATATATAAAAAAAAATTCATTTTCTAGTTAGAAATGGTCGGTTTCGTTTTTATGCTATTTGTTATTTGTTGTTTGTTGTTATTTTTGTCATTTATTTTTATTTTTAAGGGGAACAGAGCGAGTTAGTTCACAGTAAGAGTTAGGCACTTATGATTTGTACGGTTCCAGTGAAAATAAAGATTAAATGTTAGGACAAAGAATTTCATATATAATTGTTTGAAAATGGTAACGAAATTGCTTAAATCTTTAAATGCTATATATTTAAAACAAATATTGAAAAATAGAATACTGTAGATGAAAATTCTTGAAAAATAGTCCATACAAATAACAAAGACTATTTATTTTTATTAAAAAAAATTATTACATTTCATTGAAATTTGCATGATTAAAACTAAAACATAGAAATTTTCCTTCAAATTTCTGTTCTTGGTCTTTCGAATAATGAGTTGAGTTGCTATGCCTTAACAACCTGAGGAAATATTGGCGAAGCAGAATCTTGTGGAGTCTTAATTTGATTGCTCGGCTTAAGTCATGTTTACAGAGAAAGTCATTACCCTGGCGATCACCAAAGTTTAATGCTGGCTTAAGCCTTAACTTCAATGATTTGACAGCAACTTTTTGAGAGTTTCTCGTGTATTAATTAGTTCTGCGAAGTTTCTTGATAATATGTCACATCTTATACGAAAGTGCTTTGAAAGTGTTTACTAAACAGTGTCAAACTGGGATAGCGTTTTGACTTTTTCTGTAATTTCGATAGAATTTTTTTTATTTGCTTATTATCTTATTTCTGCTATTAATTTAAACTTTTTCTTCAATAAATTGGCGGGAAAAGTTTTAAATAAATTCAATTCCTTCTTGCCGTCAGCTATTTGGGCTCTTCCATTAAAACAATATTTCCGCAAGTTTTAATGACATCATTATGTTCAGCAATTTTTTTTCTTTCAGAAAATGCGTTGGAATAATATTCAAATAAACAAAATAATTAATTATGTTTTAATTTAGATATTTTTTGAATTCATTTACAGATTTTGATAGTAAACTAATTGAAAAGAATTGAATCCCAAATATCAGTCACTTACTTACATTCTAATTGATTTTATTCTTGGGCACAAAAGACCTCAAGCATATTTTTCCTATGACGCCTGCCCTTGCTTACGGTCCTTGTTTCTTTCTAACTAGACAGTACTAATCGATAAGGTTCAGCCAAAATCATAATAATACAATGAATTACATTTCTAGGATTCCCCCTTGCTCATATTACATCTGTGGTCAATATCAGTGAAATATACGTTAATTTCCTTGTTATTAAGGAAAACTTGGCGGACCACATTGCCAATTTTATATAAAGTGAAGCAAATTTTAAAGCACGTTTTCTTCGGGGTTAATTTTCCTTCCGTTTGTTGAATCTTTATTTTATACAACTTATTACCGGAACGTTCACTTTCGACACTATGTGAGTAGCGATCGAATTCATCTTTGAACTCATAAAAATATTTAACATTATTTTAAGCGAGGAACTCGAGTTTTCATTCCTTTTTGTTATCTTTCATTATTTTGTACATAAGTATTATTCTTTCCAGATATTATTAGTTGATACTTTTCATTTTGTATATTTTATAGTTTGGTTTTCAGCCACAGGTAAATTATTTAGATCCCCAGAGTGATATCCATTCAACATCCCTATATTTGCGCAAAACTTATATGGTCTTGGCTACACATTTTGTTCCACTTGATTGGTCGAGAGTCTGTGTTTTGGGTAATTAGTTGTATTCGGTGTATTCCGCTTTTGGTATTCTATATATTGAGGAGTGTTATGGGCAACTTGATTGCAATTATAGCAACTAATTTCTGGCTTTTGTTTGTTTACGTGGAAGTAGAGTAGAGCACGAGATTAGTTTAAATCTTATTTTTGTCTCTATCTATGCAAAGTTGCTCGCAGACGCGCAATTTTTTTTAAAAGTCACTTTGTGGGAGAGTTGTTATGTTGTTGTCCATGTCAACCGTCATCTATGGAAAGTTACCCCACCATAGAATCGAGTCAACTTGTCTTATATATTCTAGTGAATTGGACTTATATTTTTGTAGTGGTAGATAAACTACAGTACTCCCCCACCAGAATGCATTAACGCAATATTTATGTCAGCTCTAAGTCAAAATTTACATAAAAATAAGAACACGTGTTATTAAACTTGTTAAAAGTGTTAACGCATTAAAGCAAAATACGGAAAATGTATTTATTAATATACACATAAAAACTGCTTATTTTGCGTACATTTTACTAAAGATTCCTTATTACATAAAACTGCGCACATCATTTTTATAGATTATTTACGACATAAGTATGATAAAATTTAAAACGTCAAATTGCAGTAAATAAAGATTATTTATTTTATGAATACTTTAAAGAAGCATTTTAGTAGATAAATAAATGTACTATAGTAGATCTCCATAACACAAAGCTTAAAACTTTAGGATTTGCGCTTTATGAAATTTTGTGTTATATAGATCTTTTCACTTATCTTTAAACTTAACTACTACATATGACGTTATTAGTCTGGAAAAAATCAATCTTAAAATGCTTTAAAATAAATTTAAGTTACAAATACTTAAAGCAAAATTTGCTTTTAAATATTTATTATTTACAGAAAAAACTGAAATATTCTGCGGCATTAGAACTGGAAGCTAACAAAGCAATCAACTTTGAATTTTTAAGTTTTTCAAATTTAAACTTTTTCGAAAATAATTGTTCTTGCTTACTATGGAAAAAATCTTAACTGCACCCACAAAGATAGTGTGGTTAATGGAGAATCATGGTTAATAGAATTGCTTTTTATAAGATCGACTGTATATTTAAGTTATGAATAAAAATTCAAAAATCGAACAAATATTATCACTGCCATGTGCAATATGAAAAAGGAGCTTGCCAGATTAAAGTAAAACGGACGAATTTTTTAACGAAATGGAAATCAGACTTTTCTTTAAAGCAGTCCGATCAGCTGAAGCTACGTAACTGTAACGTACTACCCCTGCGAAGTTATCACATTGCATGTCGGCAAGTTGATGTAGAATTTTTTATTTAAATGCTACGTACATAAAGCATTAGAAAATTTTGCTAATATAAATAAACCCTAGCAACAATTTTATCTTGACTCCAGTTTGATTCAAAATTGGCTCAATATGGGTCCTACATGTACATGCATCGAGGGACCAATGTCTAGATATCTAGATATCTTTGTTTCTAGATATCTAGATATCCTTGTTTCTAGATATCTAGATATCTCTGATGTAGATATCTAGATATCTCTGATGTAGATATCTAGATATCTCTGATGTAGATATCAAGATATCTTTGGGTTGTCTAGATATCTTTAGTATCGCCCCTGTACAGGACCAATATATGCTTTAATGGGGCCGATATAGAGCCTATATTGACTGAAAAATGAATATAAAATATCAGGTGAATCTGAGAATTCTATATAGGGCTTATATTGGTTTTAAAGTGGATGGAAAATGTAGGGTTAATCGAATAATTCTATGTAGGACCAATATCGGAAAAATAGCTGCCCTTTGAACTTTTATTGAGCCAAGATTCGTGAGTATTGGTCCAATGAGGTAATTGGTCTAATGAGGTAGATGCAATCGACTAACAGAGCATATCAAGCGCAATCAAGATATACATTTTATTTTATTTTATAAAGGTCATTGAACAGCCGACCCAATTTTGAGTTTACGACTAACAATGTTTAAATCCATAGCCTTGTAACTTTCAACCCAGTCCAACCCAGACAAGGGAACTCCTGGATCAAGTATTGGGAGAAATATGCCTTCGTGGGGGACTTTTTGATGCAACTAATCCGCATTTGTGTTACATCGAAAGGAAATTCACGAAAACCTTCCTTGGTTAGTCTGACGGCAAGGGGACTCTAACTCATGATCTGTCTACCACTGAGGATATTTTACGTCAGTACGGTGGTTTTTGCAAGCTGAGTGCGGGAGAGTCATATCGATAGATTTTTTTAATTTTTCGGGTTCACTTTATGATATATTATCTATCTGTTATCCATCGTTTTGCTTCTGAACTTAGGTGAAAACTATTTTGAGACCTCTGAAAAACAAATGTGAGAAAAGATTATCATAAAGTCATTTTTTTAACTAATTGAACAGTTACTGTATTACTGTTGAAAATTAATTTGCATTTCACAAATAAATAAATAGCTTATTTTCGTAAGAAAACTACTCTATTTTATTTACAATGGAAATACGGTACAATGTTAAAAACATTAAAAATATTCCTGCAGAGACGTGCAATTTTGAATTAGACCAATGGAGCTAAAGGAATTCAGGTCAAAATTATTTGATTGCGGCTGTTGAAGTTGGTTTAGATTGTGATACATATTAATGTATTTAACACCCATAAAGCTTGAGTATAATAAGACTCATTAACGTTAAATTGAGTTAATTAAATTTCATTATGGCAAATGACATTGCGTTATACTCCATTAAAGTACTAATATACACTATCGTACTTAGAGACTTTCAAATCCTTTTGAGAATGAATTAAATAAAAATTAAAAATACCATATCAAGTTTTCCAATTTTGTAACTTATTAATGAAAAATATGTCATGCCTTTTCTTTTAAATTAAATGAACACTTTTAAATACACTAGATAGTAAATTGTAATAAGTTAAAAAACATAATTGTAGCATTCCTGAGAGGCTTAGGATGATTTGTTATCACAAATTGCCTTTTTTACATTTTGTAAAATTATTACATTTTTTTGTAAAATTATTGCATGTAAATTATTACATTTTGTAAATAAATGTTTGGATTATTACACCTTTGTGATGTTTTATTTTTACAGATAGCTTTAGTTGAATCATTTTGTTTTCGACAGCGGCAATGCATTATGGTATATGTTTTCAAGAATGGCTGCGCAATACTATATCATTTTTAATGAATGTATTTCAACAATCACGTTAACGCAGACGCCTAACATGATCCTTTTGCAATGAGAAAAAAATATAGTTAAAACTACCAGAATATGGTAAAATTTACCATGTTTCTGGCTCTAAGAGAACATCAAAAAGCTCAGAAATATCAAGCTGAAGCGTTTTCGTAATGAGTTTGCTAAAATTAACAATAAAATATGGTTAATGTGGTGAAGTTTTATAGTATCTTTGAGTATGGCATCAAAACCACTTATTCGATACAATTTTTTTTCTGAGTTGTATTTTTTGCTAAGGGTATAATTGTTATAAGAACTGTAATTTTGAAAATGAGTATTTCTGGTAAATGGTTGCCATATAAACATTACCGTATATTTTTGTTTTTTCTTTAATCGAAATATAATTATCGTACAAACCGTAATTTTACCAGGATTGTTTTCTCCTCACAAAGTTTTGACACATAATCTACTCTTAAAAATAGCAGGAAATGTCTGCACAACTTAAACTAATTGGAATGAAAATAGGAATTCTCAGTTGAAGAACTTGTCTCCCCAGTCTAAGGCATGTGAATTAAAATGACTATTTGAAGATGAAATAAAGTTTTAAAAAGTTCGGCTTAACATTGAACCATATTATGTGTATCTTGAACTATAAATATGATTCGAATAATTTTGCAAGTTAAATTTATGTAATTACGGAAAAATAATTTAGATAATTAATACAGTTAAGGTAATATAGTTTTGTTCAACTTGAACTAATAGTAATGATGTTTTACTTGCTAGCAAATGAGAGTTTGCAGTTAATTTGACCCTTATTTAGAGTTAAAAACGCTCCCTAATGTTTACGAATGTAGTCTACTATTTTTTGTCGTAAAAGAATTTTGGTTTCTATCGTTAGAAAGATTGGCTCAAAATAACTAACATGGAGCAATAAAGATGTATTTTATTAAATAATGGCTAACAAAATTTAAGAATCTGAAAGACAGAGCAGAATGATCTTTGGTTTGATAGAAATAATTAAAGAAAAAATACGCATCCCTTTAACTACAACCGAAGACCTTCCAAGACGTTTCTTTTGATTCTGCTCTGAAAATCATTTTTGTCGCCTTTTTCTTAAAATAATTTTCCCATGACTTGTCATCTTTTTTTTTTCAACTCTCGTCTACGGATAACTTAGACCACTTTTTCCTTTAACTTATTACTAAGACACTTTCTTCTAAATTCTTATAGCATTATTTTCCTGTTTGCAACCAGTTTTATTCTCAACAATTTTTTCTTTCTCTTATGGAACTTATAGGTGCAAGATCGCATATGCAACATGTTTATTAATGCAATCATGAAATCAAAATGCATACTGGATATTTTCACTTCAATAAAATAAGTAGATTCTATTTACGTTAGACTGGCGAGTTCATATTTGACAAAATTGATATTTTTAATTTGTAAACGGAAAGGAAAAAGAGTGAAAAAAAGTGAAAATGCTGTCCCGGTTTAGAGTAAGTTATACTAACATTGTACTAATTGTCATTGTTCTCATTATTACAGAGCTATTTTTAACTTTTATGTATCAAATATTACTTTCACCTAAATAATTGCGTGAGGATTCGAAACAATTAAGACAACAAAATTATATATATATATATA
>NC_092210.1:65567416-65605733 GCF_043381705.1 Parasteatoda tepidariorum | reverse complement strand
ATCGCCTATTAAATATGGACTGTACAACTATGGAGAAGCTAATCACGGCGTTAATTCATGTGTGGTACAAGGACACAAATATTATAAATGACTGTAAAAAATTAGTGGAATCCATGCCGAATCGTGTCCAAATGTTAATAAAGTGTCGTGGAGATCATATTATGTACTAAAAATTTTTGAGTTTGTATAAATTTAAATAAAATAGCATTTTCTCTTAGTTTTCTGAATTTATTGAGTTTGTTTCAATTAATTTGCACAAGGGTGTATGATTATTTTTATTTTGCGAAAAAACTTGACATTTTCTGAGTCACAATGAAGTTTATTGTTATGGCTCAGTTTGTATTATATGTAACAATTCTATTCAGTAATTGCTCAGTTCATGGTTTTCATTAAGCAATGTTACGTGCTATATTTTAAATGTTATTGTATTATGGTATCTGTAAAATATCATTTATAACTAAGTCTTAAAATATTCTATAGATTACGGAGATAGATACAGATAATGTTTGTTTATTTAGATTTTCACTTCATTTCTTTTCACTTTGAATCTGTTTTTTTATCTACATTTCCCTCGCTAGTTTGGGTACTCAACTGGCGCAAAACCTATGAGACTGAGAAACTTGAAACTACAATGAAACTAAAATGATGTGTGGAAACTTAAACAAAGAATACGTTGAAAAAAACTTAAATTCAATGATAGTTTCGAGAATTTTTAACTTTAAACTTGTAGGAAAAACATGACGAGGAAGCCCTCTATAGGGCACGTAAACGGACAATTGAGTTAAAATTTGACGTGCTGAATAGCCATTATAATTTATTATGTAACTGAATATACGTTCTACGTATAAGGTTGATTAAAAACAAATGATCATTAGTATCAATAAACAGTTAGAAATTAAGAAATCATGCATAAAATTGAAAGAAATATCGGCACAATTAATTAAGCTAATTCATTTCATTTTTTTATGATTTATCGTCCTTCCACTTAGCTTTATACTTCATAATAGCCAAAACATGTTCTTGGAAGTTCCTTTCCTGTAATGATTAATTATATTCAATTTCATTTGGCATAATGTTAATGTTTCAGGTCAACACCAGATAGTTAAAAATTACGATAATTAACGATTTTCTCCAATACATATCCCTTTCGATATGCCATAAAAACCTATTTCCACAATACCAATATTAGTATATTTAGTACTTCTTATAAAAGCACAAATTTACATAATAAGAATATTATTGATCACTAAAATCTACGAAGCAAAGTTGGAGTCAATAATAGTAAAGTGATTGTTTTATATTTTTCCTAGATTAATAAGTGCATTTTCTCCATTAATTTTGCTTTTTAGTACATAATTTTTGATTTTTTTCATTTCAATTTATACCTATTAAAAAATTTTACTAAGCATCAGTGACGTCAATGCACCATGGCAATTGTTTATGACCTATATATACGAATAAGTAGTATTTCTCCATTAATTTTGCATAATTATATAAAAATTTTTATTTCGATTTGCACCTATTAAACAATATTAAAAAATAAATGTATAAGATAAAAAAAAGAAATTCTACGCTTGTTAAGAAGACTAAATATACGATAGAAGACTTTTTTATTATTTATTAAAAATGCATCAATATGCTATGAAAATATGTTGTCATATCACAGTAATGCAAATGATTTGAAAGAATTAGAATTTGTAAATGAGGTGCACATAATCAGAAGAAATGGGTTTTTTTTCCTGAAATCTTGATAGCGAACATATTAGTCATGTGTTTATTAATTAATTTTAAACGTATATAACTATTTAAATTTTGTACGCATTTATTTAATTTAATTACGTATTTATTTTAATTCTAAACGTAAATTTGAAAAATAAATGTAATTTCACTACTGAGACGGAATTATTTTTATAAACAAGAATATTTATATTATTACATTTCAAGAAAGTCAAACGTGCAAAATCAATAGACCTGCATATGATAGCTCCTTTAACATTTAATATTGTTAGCTAATCATTACCTTAGTTCAATCTCTTTTTTATGTTAGACATAAGATATATATACTTCAAGTAATTACTCTAAGTTTGCATGATTTAACATGACTAAGTGCAAGTTGACCAGCGTCCGCTTAAAACAACAAAACTGACAGTAAAGTTTCTAAATAGATTGGCTGTAAAGTTTCTGAATACATTTCCGATTTAATATTCTGAGAACATAGATTTTTTAAATAATTTGAATGATAAAAAAGTAAGCTTTCAAATATCTGTTTAGAAGTATCGGTTTCAGACTTTTTTTAGTTTTGGGAAGAAGCAGATCAGCCTACTAAATAGTATGAATTCCGTCCAATGTAGCTATTTATTATTTTTGTCTTTTTATTAATTATTCTAAAATCAATTTTATAAAAATATTTAAAGTTGGATTAAATAAACACGGCCCATTTGTAAAATTGACGATTTTTACACAAACATATAATACTTCAATTTATTTAGAAAAAGACAGGTTTGAACGTTGCAAAAGAAATTTGATTTCTAGTTAACATTTTAACGTTCTTATTTCCTTAATCCCTATAAAAGTGTTTGTGCATTTTACGCAATTTTTGTAATACTAGAAGACTGTCTTGCCATTTTCAACATAAAAACGTTGCTTTTCTTTTCTTACACTAGAGCCCTTAAGTCATAGCAAAGTATGACAAACACTTCATTCAACGTGACGTACCTTTCCTCTCAAGAGGCTTCAGGCAACCCTCAAATATGGCATGGAAACTCACCTTGTCATATTATTCTCTGCTATTCCTTTTATAGCAAGAGACAGTGATTGAGCTATTCTGCAGTGTTTCAAAGTGTGCATTTATGAAATTTCTCCTGTAACTTTAAGGAATCTCTTTTATCTGAGAGCAGTTAATAGGATGTTTACGTTTTCTTTCTAGAATACATTTATCATTTTTCCAGTATAAAGTTTATGTATTATAATTTATATTACCTTTGGCATCAAATCTTGGAGAGGCGAAAACAATTTTCATATTCGGCAAATCAGAAATTAACCACGATGAGGAGATGAAAAAGAAAGAAAAAGTGGTTTTATATCAAAAATATAAACTTCAATAAGCGCATAATGAGTAGAAAATTAAAATAAAAATGTTTATACTATTGGTATAAATAGTTTTAAAGCATTTTCCAGAATTTTTGGTTCTTCATCAGAACGAGATCATATAATAGCAAAAACTCAACCCATAATAGTCTCAACAACTTAACTCATTTTAAAAGTTGTCATTTTGTCATATTTAAAATAATCTTTTAATTCGTTAATGAATAATGAGACAATTTGTGGTAAAAAGTATTCAGCGTTCGAAACAAAGTTTCTCTACACTATAAATAAATCTCGTGTTAAATTACGGTATAAAGCAATTCGAATGCATCATCCGAAAACTTCTTCTTACAGTAAAATCCATTTGTACTGTAAAATAGTATGCGATGATTCTTGCTATAGCATTTATTTAATTAAATGTTTATTAACATTTATTTATTATATTCATTTTAAAAGCTGTCATTTTGTCACATTTAAAATAATTTTTTAATCCATTAATGAATAATGAGACAATTTTATGGTAAAAAGTATTCTGCGTTAGAAACAAAGTTACTCTTCACTGTAAATAAATTCCGTGTTAAATTACGGTACAAAGCACTTTGAA
The DNA here is from genome assembly GCF_043381705.1 of Parasteatoda tepidariorum. Classification (NCBI taxonomy): domain Eukaryota; kingdom Metazoa; phylum Arthropoda; class Arachnida; order Araneae; family Theridiidae; genus Parasteatoda; species Parasteatoda tepidariorum. The sequence continues at coordinate 65,602,045 of NC_092210.1, read as the reverse complement.
TGCATCATCCGAAAACTTCATCGTACAGTGAAATCCATTTGTTCTGTAAAATAGTATGTGGTGATTTTTACTATAACATTTATTTATTTAGAGTGATTCAGTGATTTCAAGGTAAATATTACTGTAAATATTACGATAAATCACATTTTTAAAGGAAAAAGGAATTTCATGATAAAAATTACCGGAACCCTGAGTGATGTTAGTTTTTACCGGAATTTTTTGCTATGCACAATGGAGTAACTTTGAATGGTGTTGAGGCATATTATCTTTCTCAAATTTGCTGAAATCTTGGCTGGCTGTTATGGTAAATAATATTGCTGTATTTCGTAACCTTAACTACCAGGTGTTGTGTGCAAAAAATAAATAAATAAGCAGTTGAATCGGAATAACTTATGATCTCATGATCAAATCTTCAGGTTCTAAGTCTCCATTTCAATGATATGAGAAAGTGAACTCAAAAGCACCGAAGAGCCATTACATTATGACCATCCTGCTAATAACATGTAGAACCACCTTTAGCCCTCAAAACTGCTAGCACCCGCTGTGGCATTGACTCCAGAAGGTACTGAAAGGCAGTCTGAGGTATCTGTTACCAAGCGCTCACCAACTGGTCCTACAATTCCCTCCCATTGCGAAGGGGTAGCGTGGCAGCACGAATTTGGTTTTCCAAGTAGGACAACGAATGCTCTATTGGATTACGGTCAGGTGAATTTGGGGGCTAAGATATGACTTGAAAGTCACTGGAATGCTCCTCGAACCAATCCATGACGATTCGACCCTTATGACATGGTGCATTATCCTGTTGGTGAACACCATACCCCGCAGGAAAAACTGTTGCCATGAATGGGTGAATCTGGTCTGCAACTATGTTCAAGTAGCTTACAGACGTCAGGGATTGTTCTATGAGGATTATGGGTCCTAATGGGCCCCATGAAAACATTGTTCCTACGCGAGAAACCATGAAAACCTGGGCAAGCCCATTGTTATAGATGGAGGGTGGTCATAGTGTAATGGCTCTTCGGTGTATGTTGATTAATTATCACTGATATTTTAAGTTGCGGAATCAGACACAAAAATTTACTTTCTCTGAATAAGTATATATTTTTCAATGGATTCAGGTTTGCTTTTAGCTAAAATCTTTCACCTGTAGACAATTTTATAACTCTAGTGGCAGTAACTGTAGTAGTGATTATATATGTACAGAGTGAGAAAAAAAAACGTGTCACCCCTAATAATTTTTAAATTGAGGATTGGATCTTCACGCTTTGTGACTTAATCTAAATGGTTCGAGAGGGTGACTTCAAATATCCTAATTAATTAGTACAGACGATATTTTAAGCTAAGAAATCAGAAACAAAAATGCAATTTCTCAGAATAAACACACATCTTTTCGATGGATTTAGATTCTTAAACCTCAAAATATAGGAGATAGCCACAATCTGGGAAATATGGTCACAATAGTTTATTCAGGAGAGAGCTCCAAATTTGGACTCTTTAATATTAATTTTACTTTTGCGTATTTCACCATATGTCGAGAAATTCAAGCGAATTGAAAGATTTTTATGCAGAATTCTAATATTCATTGATCCAAAGATAATTCATACAAACTGTAACTTTTAGTAAATATTTATTATATTTCTATTATTTAATTAATAATTTAAAAAAAATTTAAGTGTAGGGTATAAAATATTTTTTGCATCATTTTGAAAAATGAAGCTTTAAATGGAACTTAAAAAGTTTTCGAAATATAGTGAAATACGCAAAAAGTTAAATTAGCATTTAGGGAAGCAAACTTTTGACCGGTCGCATGACAATACAATATGTCCTGACTATATGGACCATATTTCCCAGTTTCCAGCTACGTCCTATACTTTTTGCGTCTGAAATCCAAATCCGGTGAAAAAAGGTATGTTTATACAGAGAAAGTACGTTTGCTGATTTCATAACTTAAAATATCGCCTTCAGTAATTAATTAGCATATTTGAGGTAACCTCATTGAACCTTTAAAATTGAGTCCTAGAATGTGAAGATCCAATTATTAGATCAAAAGTTATTCAGGGTGCTTCATTTTCCATTTTGCTTATTCTACTTTGCTCAACTAGAACGGAAACATTGTTTAACTTCACACTTAACTAAATTTCTGTATGTTTTCGAATTCTGGTTCGGTGTTCATTTTAGTTTTCTAAGAATGTGTTATTAAAAATTAGAGGAGTAAATTAATTGAAATGAGTTTTTTTGAACACTCAGACTAGATATCTAGTTTTTGTTTTTCATAATCTATTCCTAGTTATTATTCGGTTCAACCACGAATACATATATTCTGTAGAAATCAAATTCCTACAGAAGCTATAAGAAGTCTCCTAGCGCAAAACACAACCAATCAAAAAGAGCATATGCCGTTAAAGGAAAACTTGAAAATATTGAGACGACTCATTCTATTTAATTTTCAGATGAGTCTATTGCTCGTAATCTCTTGAACGATCGGAAAGTTTCCAATATTTGACAAATGTAAGAGGCTGGTCATTAAAATAGATCAAGTAACGTACGTCTATTAGTTGCGAAAAAATAACACATTAAAAACTAGTTTTTGGTCATCTGTTAATTTAATTCATCATTTAGGGAAAGGTTTAAAATGTATTCAATATTTTTGACGTCAGAGTTTAAAGTATCAGGGAGCAATATTTTCAGTGATAATTCTAAACTAACATCCTCCGGTAATGACACTTCCGATTCCAGATATGTATAAAGTGAATAATATCGGACATGGCATAGAGTTCTGAAGGACCTCCTTATTCATCTTGTAATTACGAGGCAGGGTATTATGCAATTCGCTTCTATTAAACTGAAGTATTTTCAAATTATCTAAATATAGTTTTATAATATAGCTTGAAACAAAAATGATGACATGAGCGATTGAATTATTCATAGTGTTTTTTTTTTATAAAATAATTTTTGATTAACTTCAGAACAGATATTTAGATGACCTATGTCTCAAGTAAATATGCCACATTTAAATTTAGGAAAAAAATCTCCATTGGCTTTGGAAACTGAATTTATTACATTTTAAGTTTGATTTGGTGCATGATTATTTTAATGCCCTTAGCAATAATATTTTTTTTTCAAATTATGAAGAGTTTCCTAACACTAGATTGCCTAAGGAAGTCATTTTGACTGCTTTTAATTTCAATTAGAGAAACAATGATGTATATAATGACACAATTTCGTAAATTTTCTACAACATGTAATTTTTTTATTGTTAATATTTACTAATAACTTGTTATATAACTATAAATGATATAAAAAATTAATTTTAAACAAATTTCTTTACACATAATTTTTTTTTTCACAATCCAGTCATTTTGACTGCTTTTGGGCAATATAGGTATATACTAAGTTTCAGTCTTTCTACTGTTAAAAGAATAGGCCCTGATCATTTTTTGAAGCAAAAGCATATTTTAACATTATTCCTTAAACGGACTTTTTTTCTCCTAAATTTAATATGAAGAGCAATAATTTTAAAATCTAAATTAATCTAATATAAGTTATATTGTTAATCAGCTCTAAAGTATATTACAATAATAAATGGTTATAATGAATTCAATTGTTTAAAATTCTAGGAGGTAGCACCAGCTGTTCGCTTCGCTTAACAAACCCCGTGATTGCTTCTCATTCATCATTAACGATCAAGGGAGAGGAACGTATTATGTCCATTTTTTTGCTAAAATTACAATTGGATTACCAATTGTTTGGAAAAGAAATAATATAATTTTATGTAAGCACATTTTATTAACAAGTCAATCGTAACGAAATGAAATGATAGCTGGATTTGATAAATAATCAAATAAACTTGAAAAAAATTAAATTATGCAGAATGAGCGAAACAATAAGTAATAATAAATGATAATAATTGTTTTACTTGTTAACAGTATATAACAATCACCTTATATTGTATAGCAGTTCTCATTGAAGTCAGATCTTGTAACTCTTCAGTCATTATACTTAAAATTTTGATATAAATGTTAAGGTTTATAGGTTTATATCTGGCAACAACTACTTCCTCTCTTACTTTTTATTTATTCCTCTTTTCTGTTGCTTTTGATATCATGGCAAGCGCAAGCTAATAAAAGGAAAATTTCACGAGAGATTAATTATTCAGCAACAATAGATTAATAATTGATATTAAGGGAGAAAAAAAATTAAAAAAAGGCACTTAAAATAGAAAAATTTTTTAACAAATAGGAATTTCGAAGAAAAAAAAACTCTGGTTAAAGTTATAATTCGAAATGGTCTATAGACCGCGTCAAATTTCATTTCCTTAGTTGCATTCCAATGGACAGTAGATCGAACATTGTCTTTTTATTACCACAAATTGAAAAATTAATAATTCTCGAACTAATACTATAATTTTATTTTTTCTCTCCATAGAATACCTTGTAGAGTCTTTTACAGACTTTTATAATTTCAAATTTCTAAGTCTTATAGATTTTGAGCAGCAAAGTAAGACGTTGCTTAAAAAAATAATTTAGAAATATTTCACAAAAAAAAGAACTTGATATTTTAATCACTCTCGAAAAAATTAGAATTTGAAAAGAAGGAAAAAAACCTCTAGATTTAATTTATAAATTAATATGGCCTTTTCAACTTTAAAAATTTTAAATCTTTATTTGCATTCCCACAGCCTATAGAGCGACCCGTAAGGTGTTTTCTCCAACATTTTTACCAGATTTTTTAAGATCCAGACAGAATGGGGTACTTGATATTTGATTTTTGGGAAATTTTCAAGATTTGTTCTTTATGCAAAACTATTAAACATGAGTTGTTGTTTCTTATTTTAGCGAAACAAAAATATTTCTCGATGTTTTGGGGGTCAAAACTGCAGATCTTCTAAAATTTTGAGAGAAACTCATCAGTTTGCAAGTGGCTATACTTTTTGTGAAACAAGTGAATCATGACACTCATCGTTGCTTTATGTTCTGCTACGTTTACATAACCTATTAAGACATAAGTACTTTCAGCGGACTTTTGTATCAAAGGTCACTCAAAAATCTCCGAAAAAAATTCCATTTCTTAGACTTTCGCTGGCAAAGTCTATTAGTACCAACAGTGAACAACAAAGGTATGGACTTCTGTGAATGCATGCTAATCAGTAGTACTAACAAAATAAACTTATATGTGGTGTATATTTGGGGTGACCTTAAAATTAACCTTAAAGTAGGAAAGAAAATAATTTGCTCCTCTTTCAAGATCATTAACTGCCTTCTGGTGAAGCTTTCTGGTCCCACTGATGAAGGTTGATGGTATGATGAATGCCGATGGATACTGTGATATTCTCGACAATCAGGTCCTTCCTACCTTGTGGGTAACGTACGGTATGGCTTATTGCTTGTATCAAGGCGATAACGCAAGATCCCATGTTGCAAGGAGGACTCTTGATTGGAATGTGAACAACAACATTAAACGCATGGAGTGGCCGGCGCAGAGCCCTGATCTTTACCCAATTGAACATCTCTGGGACGAATTGGACCGTCGGTTGAGGGCCTGCACCCCACTCCCCAAAAGCAAGCATGAACTATGGAACTTCCTGTTAAAACTTTGGAGGGAAATTCCTCCCTGCCATTATAACTAATTTAGTGGAAAGCATGCCTAGAAGGGTTGCAGCTGTGATCGCAGCCAAAGGAAGCCCTACCTCCTATTAATTTTAATAAATATGGGTTTATGTAGTTATAGTGTCGTGTCCCGTCACTTTCTTCCAAATAGTGTATTTTAAATAAGTTATATTTTAAATAAGATATAATATAGAATGTACAATGTGAGTGAATAGAGAAGAGAAAGAATAGATATACAACAATATAGAATGTGAAAAATTGTTCGAGTAATTGCAAATTTACAAAAAAATTGGATTTCGGGTAGCCGCGCTCACGTAAATGCCGGGTATCACGGCCCAATTTTATTTCGTCGATAAATGTACGGTTGCAAAGATTATTATTTTATTGCTTCAAATTTGAATGTTATATGCATTTTTAACAACAAATATTGTTGTTATTAAATGATTGTTATTAAATGATAGAATTCGCTAAAAGTATATCAATACGTAATAAATAAAATAATTTAGTGATAAAAATGATAAATGAGGTTTATCTATAGTCAATACATTGGTCATTTTCACTTACACCTGAAAAATCAAACGAAAAACATAATTTTTGTAACTGGGCGGGGCTACCTGACACATTTAGAAAAGAGCTGAAAAACATGTTTTCTTAAATTTCTATTTTTTTAAGTTAAACTATTATTTTTTGGTTTATTCTTTTTGCATTATTTAATTAGATGATGAAGCAATAGAAACATTCAAAAATATTGAATATTACTCAATATTATACAGAAATATAAGCAATACTCCTTATGTGGGCGGGGCTACCCGACTCTCCCCTATTGCTTATGGTTAATATATTGAATAAAACGTCTGTCCTTTAAAAAAAGAACATTTTAATATCATTGAATACTATTTTATATCACAATGGATATCTAGTATCGTATCTGGTTAATTAAGATGGATATTTAAAAATTGTTAGAAAAATGTTAGATAAAAATTTTGGTTTATCAATAAATTAAAAAATCGCAATGTTACTATAAAAAATTTGTAAAATTAAGCCTAAGTTTCCTTAGACATAATTTTGTAACTTTTTTATGATAATAATTTATGATAATTAAACATAATAAGTTATTCTATTCATAACAAACCTTTTTGTTTGTTGGAAAGTTTTAAGCTTGAAACATATTGACATAATTTTAAACTTAGATGTATAATTTGGCTTTGCTTGCAAAATCTTATTCACTAAATATTTTATTACGGAGGGGTGGTAAAATTTTAATACTGTCAAAGTCTTTTTGGTAATTTGACAGCGTACTTTCATAGTTTCTCTTGTATTAATTAGTTATTCAAAATTTTCCCAAATTATATTAGAGCATGTAGTTAAATGCGCTTAAGGTACTTATTAAACAATTTAATCCTAAGGGTATTAGGTAAAGATTTTCCTTTCACATCATATTTCACTTTTTAAGGAAATTTCATATTTTTGAGAAAATGAAATTGTGTTTACTTACATTGTTTGATAATACCTTTTTTATATCTTGGAAAAAAAACTCTGATGGAATTAGGATTATTTTTCAAAAATAATCCCTGTAGCAAACATATTGAGCATTTATATTGGTGACACTTTTTTTAAGATTAAATAGATTGTTATATTAATGAAGCAAAAAAAAATAAATATTAAAATTGTTTTTAATTAAAAAATATAGAATACAATAATCAATTTGGGATTTCTATAAAAAAAAAATTCTTAAATGAAAGAAACCTTATATGTTAGTTTCTACGCTGACGTCAATTTAGCATTAAATATGCAATTATTTCTCGTAAAACATTTTTAACTCACTGAAATAACAAGATTATTAGTCTGCTTGAATATTGCAATAAAAGGAAAATGTATTAATCTCAGTTGAAAGTTAAAACTTTTTCTTTTCTTTTTTTGTACACACATATACTAGTTTATTTGCTGAAAGTAAGAAACATCTTAATAAACCACGTTATTAAATAATATATATATATTTTTTTTAATTTCCAATGGGCTGCACAATCAGTCTTCCCGATGAGCAGACCTAGTGCGCTCTTCAGAAGTGGTATCCACTCTTTCAGGACCACCACAATGGGCGAGATACCGTTGGCCATGCTAATTTGGACGTCTAGTTTCTGCCACACTAAATGGCAGCACCGAGACTCTATTTGGATGCTAAAGTGAACTAGGAATTTAATTTTGCCGGAATTGCCAAGAGCCAATAAGGCACTCCAGGGATCTTTTATATGCCGCATAATCATACGACAAGGTGGCTGAGGATTTTCCGCATCCCGAAAATACATTATTAAATACATAGAAAAGCGTATAATTAGAGAAACAAGCTATATTAAAGTTTATGATGGGATTCAAACCCGTTAATTCCATGCTTTAGAGCAGTGGTTTCAAACTTCTGGGCCGCGGACCAGTACCAGTCCGTGGATCAAATGGTACTGAGCCGCCCAAGGAATATTAAATTATATCCATTTTTTACACTGGTGTATATCTCTCAGATTTATGCTATTTTCTATGGACGAGTGGTAAGCTGAGAACGGAAATAAAACTTCATCTGAGATAAATTTAAAACTGAGATCCATCACCTAAAGTCACACCCATACCACATATGTAACTGTATTTTGTTTTAAGATATGTTTACATACAATTAAATTTTATTTTATTTTTTGACCGCCGTTGAACAGCCGACCCAATTTTTGGGTTTACGACTACTAATGTTCAACGCCGTAGGCTTGTAATTTTGAACCAATCCAGAAGACAAGGGAACTCCTGGATCAGTACCCCCAGAGGCATTGATTTGTTATGAGAACATGGAGGACTTTGAGACTCGACAGATTTAGCGTGCATCAGTCACCATTTACTACACGGGGAGTCTTCGACCGGCGGGGACCGAAACCACGAACACTTGGACATGGGCCCGGCACCCACCGACCAGGCTATCCCGGCCTAGTAGCGACAATTTATCAGAATTCTTGTTGCACCGCACCTGTAGACCTGCTACAAGGGTAGTATTAGTTGGTTATAGCAGTAAATGGAAATCATTTGTCATGATTGGATATTAATCCGTCAAACCATAGTTACTTTGGTTAGATAATGGGTTTGGTGTTTACCAAGATCTTCTAGTGGTTCTTCCATGGTGTTGTTCATCGCCTGTGAACTATTGAATTTGAAAAATTAGTATCATGAGAAAAATACAATTAAATTTAAATTATTAAATCAGAACCATCTTAAATAAAAACAATCAACTCCCTCATCCCCTTCAATGTGCCGCGGTAAAATTATCAAACGCTGACCTGTCAGTGGTGATGCAGAGGTTGGGGAGCACAGCTTTAAAGTATTCAGCAGAAGAGCATATATGCTACATGTCGGCTATGATTTTGCCTTTTAAAGTTATAGTGGCAGACAACGGCTTAATCAGCAATTTCTTTAATCATTATTGCCAATTTCACAAAAGTACTTAATCTCTTTACGTATTTGTACAATATCAATCTACTTCTCAAAATTTAATTTCAGCACTTAAAAGAAAAAGATAGGAAAAATTGCGCGAGAGTTTACGAGAGAACATTATTGGGAGCTTGGTGCAAAATTATGGGGAATTTAAACAGATCACCTGTTAAAGTTTTTAGAAATAAAATGAAAATGAAGTAATGAAATGTAGCAAGCAGTACTATTAAACAGAAACACATAGTAAAGCATACCATTTAGAAGAATTATCATTGCTTTAACAAGTATATGTACCAGATGGTTATAGAATATGAAGTAATTTGAATTTTTTGAAAATATGTAAGTATAAATTGCTGCAAGCGTTACAGTTAAGAATTTTATGCTTATTATGTTGCTCTTTATTTGTATTTAGATTATAAATTCTCTTTGTTCCTATTTTTATTATTATTACTCTTGTTCTATTAAATAGATTTTGAGAAAAAACACTATAATCGAAACATTGTGACGCAGAAATAACTTAAGTAAAACACCTATTAGATTTCTCATTTAAACACTGTCAATAATGTCGTTTTTACGAAAATTTTCAAAAGAATTCAACAAACACAATTACATGACAGTGCAATGCCTCATGCGAGAATTTTTTTGAAAAGGTTATAAAAGAATTTACAGAATTCCAGGAAGGCAATCATATATCTAAGCCAAAAGTTAGGAAGATATAAAACTTTTTATGCCACTTTTACAATTCTCTAAAATGCGCTACGTCTGTTTTGCACTACAAACACGTTTAGAACGTTCGCAAAATTACCTAGCCTACATCTTTTTTACTCGTTTCATCGAAAAATAGCCGATGGAATCTGTATTGGCTTTCTTTTGAATTTTCACAGCTATTCTTTCTGGATCAGAAGTAAATATTGGTATGATACATGCTTTATAGTCATGAGAAATGTTATTTACGTAGTAGATGATTTTTTTTAAATGTTTGATTTTACATTCTAAATTATGCGGTTAATTTTTTTAAAGGATACAATTATACGTTTGAAACAAACTGAGCAACTTTTTTTCCCTTAAGTATATTTCATTCACCAAATTTTTTTCAATGTATATATACACTAATCACTTGCACTCATCTACCATCGATTGGTGATACGATCTATAGGACTAGTTTTTGAATAAATCGCAATCTTCAAGCAATCTCTGCAGTTTAAAATGCGTCTTGGGAAAAGTTTAGCTTTTTTAATATTTGCTTATATATTTTTAATATTTCTTTCTAAAGCCCTTACAGAGAAAGAATTATTCCTTTAAAACAAAATGTGAATCAGTTTTTGTTTTTTCAAAAAAAAATTGATATTTTTTCTTCTTATCTTAACAAGCAATTTACGACCAAATTGTTAGGACGTATTGTTGGTTTGACCTCTCTAATTGTTTTTGGAATAAAGGTTGTAATATCTTTTTCAAAAACTTAAAATGTGTTTTTAAATTTTTTTATACTTTTTTTAAATAAAATGTTTTATTCCGCGAAATTTACATTCATTACATTTATTTTTTAAATTTTATATTTCATGTCACTTCTAATTTTATTATACACATTACACAAATAGCACATAAAGTAACATTAATTTAATTGTCCTAAATCAATGATTCTCATATTTTTATAATTCAACTTTTCCCACATCTTGTACCCTTTTTCAAAATATAAACGCTATATTTTCAGTTTTCCTCCAGGTGGTACCCAGAGTTACACTTAGATTCAATCTTTATCACTCTTCTTACAAGTGTTTAAAATTATAACGATAGATGCTGAGTTTATTTGATCTTGTGAATTTTAGTAAGCTCTCTACGTTTTTAACGTAGAGAGCAAGTTTATGAACAGAAATATTTCCTCATGTAAGAAAAAAAAATAATTAAATTGATTTTAAGGAAATATTTAGAAGTTGATTTATTTTTTCCTGTGCCATTGGGTTTATTTACTTTAAAAAAAAAAGGCCTTTAATAGCATTTTTAACTAAATGACCCTTTTTAAATAATATTCATAATATAAATATTAATTAATGACAATAACGTTGCGATTATTTTAAATTCAAATTTCGGAACAATGGCGTATCATTTTTCTCGCACCTTAAGCGTTTTTTATTTAAAATATAGTTATAATTTTGACTCATAGTTTTTTTTTTACGTAATCAATATATATAAAAAAGTTTTAATACGAAAAATACGAAGTATGACAATTTAAATTTAACGAAATTTTCTAATTTTTAAGTATTTTCTTATTTTTATAAAATATGAGCACATTAAAAAAGTTGTTTCTATCATTAGATAACATTTTGAAATTTTTTAAGACTTATACTTAATAACATGTTGCTCTTATGTTTTTGTTAAGCGATTTAGGCACAAAAACCTTTTAAAAGTACTTCTAAGCAATTAAAACTATTTCAAAATTAATCACCCGCCTTCACTCTCATTGAATATTTCTATAATGTTTCAAATAATTCGGAAATATCATTAAAATGAAATTTTAGAAATATTTAAAAATAACAATCCATTTCTTATTTTCAATTAAAATAGAGCTTTTAGATGTTTTTGTTTTAAAAATATTTTTTTTTAATATTTGCTACTACATTCAAAACGTAATTCCGACAAATGAATAGTAAGAAAAAATAATTAAATAGCAGTTGTAAAAGTAATATATTTCAGTAACTTATAACATTGCGAAAATTCTGAATTTGAAATCTTGCATCATAATAAGGTTTCATTAACAATACCTTATTTCCATTATTTTTTACTGTGATATCTCTTTAATGTAGAAAATCGATAGCACTGCCGCTACTGTTCTGGATGTCAGATTTAGAGATACATCTTGTTTCAACAATAGGCTTTAGGAACATAAAATTATGAAGATGAGTAGAAAATTGCGCAGAGAGTACGATGGAAAATAAAATAAAATTACATTCGACAACAAGTTCGAGCCTTACTTAATGATAAGCTTGTAGCAAAAAAAAAAAAAAAAAAAAGAAAAACATGTGGGTTATTCTACAGGTTCACAGAAATACAACTACAGGGTAAAACTTTGTCATGCTGAAATAGTTTGTAAATGAACTTAACACTATTTTTTTCTGAAGTACAATCCGTTTAAATACCAATGCTTACAAAATTATTTGACTTTTTATGAATTTTAGAAATTTTATACCATTTGTAAATTTTATGAATATGATTTACCAAAAATCCAATTTTTGTAATACAACTATATCACTTACAAGCTTTTAAAGTAATAATATTACCATCTGTTAGGCATCAAATTCAACATTTTATTTTAAAATCTTGAATTTAAAATATTAGTTTAGATCCTTAGGTTACAATTTTTGAAACATTTGCGTTTTAAGAGTTCTATTTTTAGATTTTAAGTGATTCATTCAATTATGTTGAGTGCGCTTCATACTATCCGTATTATGAAAATTATTCTTGATAAGAAAGGATGCTTTAATGGAAAAAAGAGGTTGAATGTGTTTAGGTTTCTTTTGACATCAATTCGCAGGTGGCTGATAATACATGGTCATTGGCAGAATACTTAGAAAGTGATGCAAGATATGCAATATTTCATACTCAGTCTCTTTCTCTTTTGTTGAAATTCGAATAGATGAAAAGAAATAAATTCTTTCCCATAAGGTGACTGCGTGGATGGGAATCTTCTACTTTTTTCCCGTCGCTTGGCAACGATAGAGTTTAAACTCAACATCAAAGATGTTTTGCAATAGGTTCTCAAAAATATTATTGCAAAGATTCTTGTTATCGATACTTTTTCCTTTCTGATGGGATTTATTTAAACTTCCGAAAAAAAATTGTTGTTACCCAACGAGTTAAAGAAAAGTGTGTCATTTTTCTTAATTTGTCTCTTTTGCAAATTTCGATTGTTTATAGCACCATATCTAAGAGATGCATAACGATACAGCAAATACTGTTCCTGTTCGAATTACTTTCTGATTCTGATTTGGAAGATCTAGATATTTTTCAGTAAGAGCCTGATGAAGCAAGAGTTTTAATTTGCACACGGAACTTAAATGAAAATAGCTTTGAGATTTTCATTATATTGTATATATGTAGAATATTCTTTCTAAAAGTAGTATCTCTTACGAACAAAGAAATTAATACCAAACAGAAATAATACCAAGACCTATATAGCAATACTGGTATAAAATCATACCGGTAATTTTAAAACCTGGTATGGGCTTATGAGTTTATAAATTTCTATCAGTTTATTGAAGCTTGACTTAATTAAATTTAAATTATTTAAAAGAATGTACCTTGTTTATTGCTTAAAGTAAAGATTTTTAATTGAAATAATTCTTAAATAAAACATAAATAAACAGAAAAGAGCGACAAATCCTGAAGTTTACGAGATCTACGCAAAAGAGGAAAATCGTCTTTCATTTATTCTTTGAATTCGTCCGGTAAATCTGTAACAAGAGCAAAATATTCCAATTTTTGAAAATAACCAATTTTTGAAATAGTAGTTTTCTCAGTTCATTCCGTTTCTCTGCTTCTACTTGCAGCCAAACATATGCGGGTTGTTCAACTAGCATCTACTTGTATTTGTTTACCATTAGAGCATCATATGGGAAGTAAAAAGCCTTATTTTAGTAAGTATTTTTACACCTTTATTCCATTTTTATTATACGCCATTGTCAGTTTTTTTCGAGTTAAAACGCATATTCTTGAGTAGTATTCATATTAAACTGTCAAGATTTATGTATAATTCTTAAATTATTAAAGCATGTTTATGCATAGAATTAATTTCTGGAGGAAAATATAATCGAAATGCTTTGCTGCATACGTGTTACGTTCTTAATTATTTATTCTTATTATTTGTTCTTAATTAACAGATAATCATTTATTTTGTTGCATATAAAATTTATAAAGTTTGCATTCTATCTGATATGTTAATTAAAATTTTTTTGTTGATTTTGTTGATTTATTTTATTCTAGCAAATCCAGTGAACGTAAGTTTAATTGCATGTTAACTGTTAACCTTGCGTTACGCTAACCGTTGCTAAAAGGAAGAAAAATAATTAATAAATAAAATGTTTTTTAAAATACCACATAAAGCGTATTGAGTTAAAATTTATTTTCACTTATCGGCATCTTGCAAAAATGATTTAAAATATTTTAATAGCAAGTTTACCAGATTACAAAATATGAAAACAAAAGCGCAAATACAGGACATTGGCTTGTATTTTATGCCGCGTTCTTACTGAAGTACAGAACCGCATTTGATTTGTTAGTTACCTTGAATTGTTACAAAACTCGATGTGCACAAGGTAATAATATTTTACTGGATAGTTTAAGGTTTACAATAAATAAAAGGTTGAAGTTTAGTTATAAAATTTTTATTTGACGATTTTCAGAGAATTTATTATTATTATTGAAAATATTTTTAGGGAAAAAAATTCTTTATTAATTATTAGTATATTTTTGCCACGGAATTGCCCGATTGGGTTTGCACATGGTTAAAATATATTACATTGTATATAAGTTAACAAAGACATTTTTAATAAATTCCTTAATAATATAAATATATATATATCAATGTGAGAAAAAATACTCCAGAGAGGCTGCTCGTATTTGCTGGACTTTGTGATCGTTTAACCCCTTAACGATCGGTTAATTTTGAAGAAAACGGTCAGAAAAGTGCCTATTTTTTGGCTTTTGTATTTGTATTACGTATTTGATTAGTGCTACAACTAGTTTAAAGTAAACAAACTATCTACAATTACCATAAAAGTATCCTGGTACTGCCATCTGGTGTGTAAAATGAGAAATAAAATGTTTTCCGGGCAAAAGAAATTAATTAGTTTCATTCTTATTGGCGCGTTACTACTGAATACTCCAGTCCGTCAATATCACGGGAGCGAGAAATAGAGGGCGAAGCCTCACCCCGTCATTTTCACGGGACCGAGAAGGAAGGGGTTAAGAAAGCTGCTAATCAGAAACCTCGAGTTCGAAAAACCACCGGAAAAAAGAGGAAGACAAAAGTGACTCAGAAGAGTGTAAGTTAAAGTTTTTATGTTTCGAAAAAATGTTTTGTCTTTCTCCTCTGGCCTTTTTAGCTCTTTATAATAAAGTTCAATTTTAGACACTGAAAATAAATTACATATCAATTGTAAATGCTGTTTTTATTGTTTTTCTTGTCCTCAATAAACAAGTGTTTCTGATTGTTCATTAAATAGATGCTTGGTTATATCAGTTTTTGTTTGGTTGTTAATGTTTTACGGAGCACTAGAGCTGCAGAATGGGCTACCGGTGACAATCTGGGAAACACCCCTGAAGATGGTCCGGAGAGAAGGCATATTCGCCACATCTTATTTTATAGGAAGGACACAATCATACATAATCCATCCATCCCCGGATCGCTATTTTGATCTGAACCAGAGCACGATCAGCCTCTGATCCAGTACACCCAGAGGTATTGCTTTGCAGTGAAACTTGCAGGACTTTGTGACCCCGAAAAATACAGCATCGACCAATCACTATTTTTACTCGGAGTGTCTTCCACCGACGGGGATCGAACCCACGACCTATCGGACACGGGCCCAACTCCCTACTAGCCTTCTTTCATCCCTGCCGTTTGAATATATAAGACAGACCAAGATTAGGTTTGCGTGAGAATGTAGCTGATTTAAGTCGAAGACAATGCTTTCATTTCGCTTCTCAGAAGTTATGTGCTGTTTTCTTGCTTAATAAACGTTTTTTGCGAACTCAAAGGACAGTATTTAATTACGCTTTCTTGGCATTCAACAAAATTTCCCAGCAACATTATGGGTCAGGTCTATTCTGCCAAGCTAAGATTTCGTCAATTAATTTATCTTTATTGGAAGTAAGATTTATTAAGATACAACTTGGGCCGTTTACGTAGTTTGATGAAGAGGCTGAAAGAGATAGAAGTTCCATTTTTGGGTTCGCAAAACTAAATAGTTTCAACTACTCTAGCTGGATAGTTAATATGAAAGTTTTACTCAACGATAAAAGCTCTTAATGGAGTTGTAGAGGATACAGAGAAATTAATAAAGTTTGAAACAGGCAGAGGAAAATGTTCGTATGAAATAAGAAAATCTCGAAGTTATAATACAATATTTCAAGATATTGAAGAACATTTCCATGGGCTGATTGCCCATATAGAACACAGCGTAGAAATTTTTTTTAACTATTTTTATCAGCGGACTATTTCAAACTTTGAACATGCCAACCCAGCATGCTTAGTAACTCAAAGTTGACCCGGATATGAAGGCCATATAAATTTGTCAATGAGGAAAACAAAACAATTTAATGATATCGGCTTTGAAATAATTCAAAAGTTCACGCGTTTCCAATTAATTAGAGATTTTCCAGTCGACTGTGATATCCTAGTAAAATACTTTTTTGACTAGAGGCTAAAGATCTTAAGATTTTAAATATTGAGAAAGCTCTCCTTGTTGAATCTGAAAGGAAACAACAAAAATGCAATTGGCAGGATATAGTAGCCAATGCTTATGCTACTTAATTAGCTAGAAAGTAAGTTTATCACAAGTTGCATGTAAACGAGCTCAATGGTCGAGACCTAGGCTATAACAAACCCCTAATGACATGCTCCTACCGTAATTAAAATGATATTCAGTGGATAGATCTACAAGACAAAATTCGAAAAGTTAAGAATCCAAGGAGCCTTTTTACAGTGTTGTGCAAGGAAAAAAAGTTATTATTCTCCAAAATAAAGAACATAAACAGTTTGATGAATTTCTGATTGATACAAGAGCGAAGCTGATTTTTGCGCTGGTTCACTACTTCTAAGAATTTGAATTTAAGTCAAGCTCTTGTTGGAGATAAGAGCAGTAAATACAATATGTTTGATTTTGGTATTATACATTTCAATTATAAAAATAAATTAGTTCCCATAAAATGAGAAAACGTATATTTTCACCTTCTGTGCATAGGAATTTGAGAAGAGGAGCTAACATGGATTGACTGGAATTTCTGTAAAATGGGGTAACAAGGAAATGACTGTATTTGTCAGTAGAAACATTAGGAATTTTAGCGTATATAGGAACTATAGAGAATCATTAGTATAGTAAAATGAAACTTTTACTAATCCTCAAGTCTTAAGCGCAATCATTGAAGCATTTATGATATTAGATGATATTATTATATTGGTAAGCTACGAAATTTTACGTAAAAATGTTAGTTAATTTACAATTACCAGAAAATCCCGAGGCTTTATTTTCTCATTTCTAAAGATACGAACTATTAATACATAAACATTAATATTACATAAATACATTAATGTAATTTAATTATTAATATATTTATGAAAATAATATTTTAAATTTTTATGGACCTATTTGTGGATACCATTTTGTCCCTACCAAAGATAAATACTGGAATACTGCTGACGCTATCTCGACAGCAGCCAGCAAATAAATGAATGCCAATGTTCCAAACATGGAATTTCAGTAATAACTCACTTAAATGTTTTTTGCTCCATTTTTTTTTAAATTTAACAGTCTATTTTAGTTGCGAATGTATCAAATTCTAAGGTACATGGTTAAACCTTTCTTAATTCAGCATTTTAACTGTTCAGTGTTTTTTTCCACCTAATTTTTTCCACACTTTTTTTTGCTTTAAGTTACAATTTGCTGTGCTGCGCAAAACGTATAAGATTTAGAATCAGAAATTAAAAAAGTAACTGAAAAATGTACATGAAGTGCGAAGTAATAAAAAAAGAGCAAAATGTATAAAAATTGTCGTAAAAAAAATTCTGTGCTAGTTGATCTGATTAGTAACCCGCTGAGACGCATCTACAGAGATGAAATCTGACATGCTGAAAATGCAATTTTCCTTTTCTAACTTAATTTTTTTTGTATAATTTGTTAATTTAATTGTTAATTTTTTTCCTAAATTTCAATTTTGTTTGACTTATAGTGTTTTTTTCATGAGTTTTTCAAATTTTTTTTCTTTCTATTTACTTTATTGACATTTTAAATATGGTTGTATTGAAAATTAGCATTTCTCTCTATTTCGTAAACTCATGCTTGAGAGATAGAAAGAAAGATCATATGTTGCCATATGTAACTCATGACATTTTTAATGAATTTTAATCTGAGAAAGATAAAACCAACTTCCAAATAGAGTTGCTATAAATATCTTTAAGGAGAAAAAATACTTCTTATCTGTTTCTTTTTATTGAGTAACATATTCTGTATTCCTTAGGTCAATTCTTTTCAAGAACAGATAATAATTTTTTTTCAAATCCAGCTAATCATTAAGTTCGCTACGATTAGCATCTTTACAAAATATTTTTATATTAATCTACTATAATTGATTATTTTGTTGCGAAAAGTATCGACTTTGAATAAAATGCAATTATGAAGTTGCTGAGAAGAGCGTGCAAGAGGGTGGAGGAGCCGCCTAGTATTTTCATAAAAATACGTATTTTGAAGCATACTAAAATAAACTAAGAGGAATACGTCATTACCATTATCCTTTATTATTAGAGGAATCCGTTGTATTAGTTAATTATAATATAAACCTATGTACAAAATATTATTTTTTAAATTGCCTTTAATGTTTTATTTATATTTGCCTTAATTAATTAAAACCTCAGGGGAAATTTAAACTTTTAGTTCCACAGTACTATTTAACGAGATGTTTTTTTATAATAAAATTTATGTATGTCCTCTTATATTTAAAGAATATTAACAATAAAAAACGCAGCTTTTTTTTAAACAGCTTAAAAAAATATATTTTTTGTAACACTAATCATGCTTTTATTTATAAGGAAAAAATATTTTAAAACAAGACAAAAAGTTTATATTTTAAAAAGGGGTAACCTTTCTAGATTCAGAAAAATTTTCAAGAAATCCCTTTAAGGCATATTAAAATGTTTAATATTCATTATAAAAGGATGAAGCTCAGAAACAGAAATCTGATGCAACATTATATAATCTTTTTATTCAAATGCTGTGTAATTATTTTTCGTTAGAAAGCAATTTATAAAATATTTCATGAAAAGAATTAATTAGAGTAATATATTAAAATATAGTTTTTTTAATAACTATCACGTAAGGATTTCTTACTCAAATAGTCTAGTCAATTTGTTTAATGCATGTCAACATACTATAGAAATATTAAAAAAAAATCTTCATAATCATCAATTTAGCATGAGAGACATGATCTTCTTTTACATTCACTGTAGTCTATTTTCAGACTAAAGCAACAACAAAAAAGGAGGGTGGGGAATCTTCAAAATTGCTTATTTAGTTTAGGCAACAAAAAAAAAACAGTTTACGGCCTTTAAGTTTATTTTGTTTTTCTTTTTATACTTCTTTCTTTATTTTTGCTATTATGTGTTATTAACTTGTACTATATTTAATCTTTTGTATTTTTTTAAACATTACGACTTTGCACATATCTAAATTATCAATAAATTCCTGCTGACTGGGCTCGTTCCAAGGCTGGTGTGGAGCCGGACCAGTAGCCAAGCTTTGGGCTATATGGTAAAGGGTCCATAGTGACCTAGGCACATGTCTAAAGCTTAGAGAAAAGAAAAAAAAGTCTATTTTCAGATTTACTATCATTTGGACATGGCAAGCAAAATTTTCTCCTGGCTCCCGGATAGCCTATTTACTCACCTGCTATCATTTGGGCATGGCAATCAAGATCTTATTTTGACTCCCGGACCACGAACTGCGGTTCCTTGAGGAAAAAGTTGACCATTCCTCCAGGAATCTTTTTTAGGCACCACGAATACCGGTTATCTTCGGCAATTCCTTTAAGAATTATCTTTAGAATGATGATGTTATATCGTTTCGCACTTGCAAATTATAATAATTAAGTAATTAACAGAAGTTTCTTCTCAGTGCTATTTTTTCAATCGAAAATTCGAAAAGTGGAATTAAGTTAAAGTCATAACCAGAAAGAATATTCAAGTTAAATACCATCAAAATTCATAATTAAAATAGGAAGACGAAAAATAAATAAATAAACAAATTAAAAAAAATTATTCAAAAACAATTTATGAAGTTAGCAAAAAATAGGTGTTAAATTAAGGTTTAGAAATTAATTAAATGAAAAGTAAAAATTCAATTTTAAATATTTTTTCACTTTAAATTTGAACTGCATTTAAAATAGAGTTATATTAAATAATAGTTTTATTACAGATACATTAAATAATAGTTTTATTATAGTTATATTAAGTAATAGTTTTCAGAACTTTTAGAGTGAGTCCTTTTAAATCAAAACAAAATTAACATATTTCATGACTCTTTAGTTATTAAGTTATTTGAAAAGTCTCTTTATAATAAAAGTAATATTATATTTAAGTTTCAATTAAGAGTATATTTTTTCAAATAATAAGCTTTGCAAAGTTCTTATTTGCTATATTTTTACTTCGTTTTTTTTCAATTAATGATTATTTAGTTATTGTTGTTGAAAAATATATTTATCTCTTACGAAATCTTCACTTTATTGCTCGAGCTTGTCTTGATATGCGAAGTAGCAAAAAATTTATAAATGTAAAGGGAAATAAATAAATAAAGTAATTAAATAAAAGTAAGATAATAATTGTAGCCAGATTTTAACATTTTTATAGATATTTTTAAAAATAACTGAAGATTCAAGATTGATAAAAAGCGTTTCCAATTTTATCTGTTATATGATATAAGTTTATCGTTATATATTATTAACAAGTTAAAGATTAAATGTATTTTTTTGTTCAAGCGCAGTAGACTATTCTTTAAATCCAGCTAATCGTTATGATTAACATATTAACAAAATGTTTTTACATAAAAGTATAATAATTATACATTTCACATATAAAGATTACTTTTTATGTGAAATAATGAATTAATGAAGAAAAACAATGATAAAGTGAGCAGGAAGTGAAGACTCCAAGTTCAATAGAGAATTGTTAAAGGATACATATTTATAGATAAAAAAAAAGACGCTGCACTGACAAAATTGATTTATGACTTAATTAAATGGAAACTATCAATTGTGCAATCAAAAAAAGCTAAATGTATGCCTTTTAAATTGCAGTCAAAAAATATTTAACAGTTTGTGTAGCTGTATACATGGGTTTGAAATTCATAAGGATAGCAGAGCAACGCTTTTGAATGTTTATGTATTGTTTTTTGGCCGTAGAAATATTATTAGTAATTAATTTCAATACTTAATTTTATATATTTAATTTGTCAGAGTCACGATGGCTCAGGGGATAGAGCATTCGCCTTCCAATGAGGTGAACCAGGTTTTAATCCCTATGATAGCTGGTTGATACGAATTCTGCTTCCGACTTGCACCGACCACAAAGCTGAGGTGAAATATCCTCAGTGGTAGACGGATCATGTGTTAGAGTCCCTTTGACGTCAGGCTAACCCTGGGAGTTTCTCGTAGTCTTTTTTATAATGTAAAAGAAATGCGGGTTAGTTCCATCGATAAGTCCTTCACGAAGGCAAATTTCGTCCAATACTTGCTCCTTGTCTTCTGGAATGGATGCAAAATTAAAAGGCTACAGAGTTGAACGTTAGTAGTCGTAAACCCGAAAATTGGGTTCATTGTTCATCGATGGTCATAAAAAAATAAAAAATAAGTAAATAAAATTTAATTTCTTAGATGTGATAACAAATTTAAACTATCTCATCATTCTCTCACATTCCTACTTGTCCCTTGCAGATATTATGAAATCGACTTTCGTCAAAGGATGTAAACATATTTTTAAATTAAATACAATTTGAATTTCTAACAGTGCGGATGAAACTTATATCAAAATTATTTTCGAAATTTTAATATGTATTTTACATTAAATATTTTTTATTTGTGTGTATAACGTATCATAAAATTAAGAATAAAAATAGCATCACATTAAACTTAAACTGATTCTCACAAACTAAAAAATCAAAAATTTGAACCCTAGCTTTATTTTCTTCACATATACTTATTCTATGCAAAACGGTTTATACTATATAAAAAAGTTTTCATATTTAAATTCGGTAATTATAGTATATTTAACTTATATAATATGTTCATATAATGACATAGAATTAAATTTCTGAAAAAAATATTTCTTTTCAAATGTATTTCATTATTGTGCTTTTAAATTTCCCTTAAAAAACATCTGAAAAAATATCGAAACTTATCGTCCTTTACTTTCTACATTTTGCATTAGTATCTATTTCTCCAAACCACTGCGTTACTCATTAAAACCCGTTGATGATTGTCTAAATCGGAACCTCCACCTACTTTGAAACGTCATATCTTTCGTCCTTGTGGGAATGTCTTTCATCTTCGGAAACTGGATTCCTTGAGCTTGATTTCTTGATGTACATGGTACCGTTTTTGGGAAGTAAGGAATCTAAGGTTCCAGGTTTAATTTTCCTTGAAAAAGTCAATTCCGTTCCATCGGAATTCGTGATGGGGCCCCTGCTATTATTTATGTATGACAAGCAAGATCTTCGTTTGGTTCCTAAATAGCCTTTTTACGATCTGCTATTATTTCGGAATGACAAACTGTTTCTTCTTTTGGCTCTCGTATAGACTATTTTCAAATGTGTTATTTATTCACGCCTCTCACTTTAAAATTAGATTGCGCAGAATCTAACCATTGTAATTTTGCTTTCCCACGTTTCCGATTAGTAAAGGGCTTTTGGAACCAAATTCTTCTTGACAGGATATTTTTCATCTAATATAGAAACATATTCTGTCTGTTTCATGTTTATATAGTTTATTCTCTTATTTTTGATGCTAATAATTATGTGCTTATTTAAATTTCTATAAATTTATGGGTTAACACAATTCTTTGATACCACCATAAATAATACGAAATTACACTAATTTCACTTTGGAAACCATTCATACCGAGTAGCCAGAAGACCATTAGATTCATGTTAATACAGATGGCTCCTATTCTGACTCACCCATGTCAGCTTTTAGTTTTTTTTCTGATTTGTTTTCATGGTATGCCTCTGCCACAAAAATACAGAACAGCCTTTGATGGCGAAGTTTAGGCTTCATTTATTGCATTAAAGCAACTATTATCTATCCACTACAAGCTTGAAAAAGTTGTTTCATTATCAGATTACAAGGCTGCAATCCAAGCAATTAGTTCACAAGAAAACTCCTTATCAGACGAGGTGCTCCAGTGCTGGGAGCTGATCAGGCTTCTAGTACAGAAAAACAAAAGCGTTATGATCAAGTCGATTCCCAGCCATTGAGGCATTTACGGTAACGAGCAGGTGGTCTTCCTTGCTCGAAAAGGAACTCAGTTGAATCAACCAAATTGCTCTGGACTGTCCTACCACTACATAAAACTATATTTAAAATGCATAATGAAAATGAATGCCTTGTCTTATCTACGAGATAGTATTAAGAGTAGGAATTGGACTGAGACAGATTTAGATTCAATACCTGACAAACCTCGCCGAGATGCTGTAGCCCTCTTTTGTCTCGTAACGGGCCTCGACTGCTTGGGAGAACACTTGTAACGTTTACGTATATATGACCATCTTGATTGTAGATTATGTGATTTGAAACAACCTATGAAGCGAAAACATCTCCATCGCTGTTGGTCACTCCACTGACTTGACTCCAAGACTGTCAAATATTGGCTTGCGAGAGAGCTTCTGGGGAAATGACTTCAGTCTTTCTTTTACTTTTTGTGGTTTCTTCTGATGTTAATTGCTTTTCTTTGTTGTATTTCATTGTTTTCCGCACCATTGGAAATGAAGAAAAAACATTAATTTTACATTGTATATCTTACGTCTAGTTTGGCTAAGCGAAATGTAAATGTATTAAATGCCTACAGAAAATATATGCTTTCGACATTTCTCTAAAAAAAATGATGTAAAAAAGCAAAATAAAAGCTTGAAAACAAGTATATATAGACATGTTTTAAATAAAAATGTATACAATTTTAAAAGAGTAGGGGAGATAAACGAATGAAAAAAAAAGTGCATATTATAAGTAGCCAATTACCTTCAAAAACACATTTTTTTAAAAACAATTATTCTATTTAACAATTATTCTTTTTTATTGATTGACCAATAATTTCGAATACATGTTTAATATTATCTCTCTTATCAAACTAAGGGAGAAAAAAGTATTATGGTAATGATTATATAAAAATTATATTATAATGTGATATTGAATAATGAAAATGCATCATCACGCTGTGTCTTTTTAATATTTCTGCTTTTATAAATTAAATTTCCTAGATATATAATGATAGCATACTACAAAGCTTTAGTTTTTCTAAGTCGATTAGATTAGAAAAACTACTCAAACAAAAACTAATTAGATTATATTTTTCTGCATCATTAAGAAAAAAAGTTCTTTTTTATCTAATTTGTTTTTAGATATATTGGTGCAATAGTTATCTTTTGTTCAAATTGTAATTTATTTATCAAAAATATTTGCTAAAACTATAGCTTATTAAAAATCCAATAATAATATTAACTTTTTTTCACATTTACACATAATTAAATACGAAAATGATTGCGCAATTTAATCATAAAAGATATCTAAATAATCATAATTGTTATTTTAATAACTTCACTGTCTTAAATTCTAATATTTCTATAAATATTTAGTTTAACAATTTATTTAATCAAATCAATAGAATAGAAATATTTGCAGCAATATTTATTTACTTTAAAAACCAGCTTAAAATACTCATCCATTAATTATATAAAAATAAACACATTCAACTAAATATGTTTCATTCATTGAGAGGTTTTTGATAGATATTATTTAGATACATTTGAATCTCCACTAACCTCTATTTAATCGAATCTCTGCTGGTCCTCTATTTAACGTTTGTTTAAAGACGATATGTATAGATTCTGGCTTCCTCAGAGTGAAAGAATCTCTATTAAATGATGTGCCTTTTCAACTTTTCTCCACAAAAAGTGATTTTCTGGAAAACGAGAGAAATTGCTAAATCTTTTTGCTAGGAATTAGTAGATTTTGTTGTTTATAACTGAATCTAAATCAAAGAGTGGACAATGTCATTGGTTAGTGACAACTGAAAGGAAGGAAAGGAAAGTTAGCAAATCGATGAAGCACGTATGTATGACAAAAGACCGAGGATAAGTTTTAGAACAGAGTAGTTTTAGTTGTATTATGTCCAAAGCAGTATTGAGAACTTCACAATACCCGAATTCTCTTTTTTGTTTTATAAAGTATTAAATTTAATTCAAGTTGAATAGACTTCTCTGCAATATCAGAAATAATGATTTTTTCTGAACACTTACAGTAAGCCATGATGTTATTTTTATGCTTAAATGACTAAATCTTTATTGCAAATTGTAATGAAGTGTAATAATTTAACACACCAAAAACAATATGCGTGGATTACACCAAAAATCTGTAAAGTATTTGTTTTAAAAGTTGTAACAATTAATATCACAAGTGGTTGTGTTTTTATAATTCACATTTTTTAAATATTAGAGGAACATCTCTTTTAAAATAACTTAAAGGCTTTTGTTTGTTATATCATAATTGTTTTTCATATCTTGTTAAAAAAAGTAATTAATTATGTTTTAATATATTTTGTTTTATTTTACAATATATCCTGTCTTCTGAAATTGAGAAGGTAGATAAATATTTACTGTTAATTTTCGTTCATGGAATTTTTTGAGTCAATGAGAAATAGTGCTGACAAATTCTGGTCAGAATTTTGAAAAGTATGTTTTTATCATAATTTAGTGCTATTTTTTTATTATCAAATGATCAGTTTCATATACTTTTTCTATTACATTAATTTCTTTCTTTCCAACATTTTGATTTTGTAGATAGGTCGTAGGTATTTAAATGAAAAATCTTTCATTCTGACATAAATCATATTCAAACTTCGAATTATAAAAAGGATCAAACGTTTAAAGATAATTTCCATAAAATAATTAATAAAGCACTAGTACTAGATATACATGATATTGTCAATATAATATCTAATAAGTATATTGCACGTAATTAACAAAGCATACCCTTTTTATGAAAATGGAAAATATTTAAATAATTATATCGTTAGTGATATTCCTTAATAGAGTTATTTGTTGTATAAAGATAACAAAGTTGAATTTTTTGGTTTACTTAACATAATATTATGAAATTCATTACTTAATATGACAGTTAATACAATATTAGTAAATAAAACTCATGTCATAAAGTGCAAAATCATATAACGGTAAATAAATTGCTCCATTTAATTTATTTATTGTAAAAAACAATAAGCATGTAATGATATCAGGATATTTTTGTAGTCACATGCGGTTATACGTTTATACTTCATGAGGCACAAGAGAATTAAATTGATTTGAAGATCATTTACAGTTTTTCGCTACACGCAACAGTAAGATAAAAAATAAGTTGTAGTGCTCTATTGTATTATTTTGTGTGTAAGATTTTCTCAAGTTTCTTCTTATATATTTCAAAAACTGAAGATTTACAAAACAAATTTAATTAAAAATATCCAGAAAAGCATAAAATTTCATATCTTATTCTCTTATTTTTATATACAGATGCAATGTACATATACAAAATACGTATATGTATACGATTGTACACGAATTGTATACTTGTATATATACGAATTTACCAATATGAGGTTCAACTGCAAACAATACTTAATTGTGTTATGAGAAGTATCAAATTATGAAATATGTATTTAAAATTATTACATTTTAAATTATTCAATAAAAACCATCATATTACAGGCAAATATGGTTTGGATTACATCCTTGAATTTAGGGGTTAATATATTCCGTTTAATTTAAACAAAATAAAATTCTACACTTAAACCATTCTTAGTAATAAGCTGATTATAGATTAGAGTACATTGTTTTCATACCAACTAATGCAGATTGGGTGAAAATTTTGACCAAAAACTATTTTTAGTGTGCGTAGGAAGTCAAAACAAAATGAAAACTAACTTAAGTTATAAAACTAAATGATTTTATAGCAATATTGTGTTTTTTAACGTAAGTAACCTTCAAAGGGTGGTATCATAGTTATCTTTTCTTTCGAAGTGTGCATATGATTCATTATTACAAAATAAATATAGTTTTAATATAAATTAAAGAATACCCAGTATGTGCAATAAAAGCATTCATTATTTAAATCAAAAATTAAAAACCACTATAAAAATGGTTTCAAAGTTTTCTGATTAAAGTGTGTTAAAGTAAGCAAATTTAAAAATATTTGAATATAAATGTTTGAATAAAATGTTACAAAAAACAAAATTTGCAAAAGTTATAATTTTATGCATTTTAAAGATTGTTTGAAAAATATTTGAATATAAAAAAACATTAAATGATATAATCTAAACTAAAACAAACTTAATTAATTACGGAATGAATTTATTTATTCTTTCCTTTCCTAATTTACATCAAGTTTACACATTTTTTCCCCCCGCCAAATATCAGTCCTTTTCAACAAGTATTTTGTTCTCGCTAATGATGCTTAGCTAACGAACCGCGAAGCTCTCAAATCTCAAACGAGCCAAAAAAGTATGGAGATTCTGTGAGGTAAAGTTCTTCTTTTTGTGCTCTTCAAATCCCATGACGATATTCACCTCGGTGCTACTAATGAGTTACTTTTATTTTGCATTTTCTAAGCACTCTGCTGGCGTGTAAATTAAAGAAACATTACAATCTCCAAAAAAAATCGACCCTTAGAAAGTGTTTTTACTTTATATATAATTGCATAAACGTATTTTTCTAACCTATGGATACTAGTTCAATAAACCTTTTTAACCAAAACAACAACAAGAAAATGCCCTTAAGTATACACGCGCGTGTGATAAAACTTTAGACGTTGCAATTGAGGAGGTTTTATGCATTTTACGGAAAAACTTTTCTTCGACATTTTAATTTTGATACATATAATAAAATAAAAAAATGAAAAAAAATTTAAAAAGAAACAAATACTAGCTTTTTTAAAAATTTTAGTTTAATTCTGAATTAGTTTTAAAATGCATTTATTTTATAAAAATGTATGAGATCATGCATTTAAAAATAAGAAAATTAATTTTTACTTGCGCTTTAAAATGAAATTAAGTTTATTAACACATCATTGAATTTTCGATTAAAATTAGATTAATTAAATAAATAAATCCCTTTTTAGCAAATGCATACGTTAAATTTTTAAAACTGTATATTGACTAGTTTTTTTATGTTCTTCGAAACTTGATCTTAAAGTATATATTTTCGTATTTTAAAATTAAAAAAAATATATATAAATCTATCTATACGTTGCAAATTTAGAATAAAATTGAGAAAAATTCGAATAAAAAAAGTAGAAATAGATTTTTTAAAACTGAATAATCAAAATAAAAACTGTAACCAGGCTCAAGCATCGATAACCATTACTTTGCATTACTTACCTCGCTCAAGCATCGGTTTGCATTATTCTCGCCATAGAAATCAGTCCAAATCAGTGTGAAAATAACTTTTATTCTAAACACTCATAACATGTATTGATGGACTTATTGGAAAATCAAGGCTCTTAGTAAACTGCCAAAGTCGTTTGTTAAGCTTATTGACATGAGCCATCTGGATGCATAACAAAAGGCAATTTGCTAATTATGAAATAAGTTTGCTAAGTATGATATATTTGCCGAATTATGAAATAAGCGATTGGTTTATATATATTAAATGGCTGCACTGGTAGAATTTCCGTTCTAAAATTACAGTAAAATAACCGGTAGAAACCTGTCCATCCGTTAACAGTAAATTTTTTTGATTCGGAGTAATTTTTTACCTTCATGTTTTTTAGTTACTCTTATTTATATCGTTAGCAGATGGTTAGTTAAAAAAACCATGAATGCGCAATTGTTCGAATTTGTACTCATTTACAACTATCATAGTTTTAAAAAACCACAAAACCGTATTTGATTGGACATTGGAGTTAGATTCTGTTTCGCTAAATGATCCGTAACACGTTACATTGTGTTGTCAGTATTGGAATTCGAACCCCACGTTCAGTCAGACATGGAATTGACCTGTTAGACCACTCGGCGATAGCATACACCTAGCAGTACAAAGTGACTTCATAAGATGAGCCTAGTTGTCGCAAATAAAATTTTCCTTGTTGCGTAAAAACAGTCAAAATTTTTTTACACATGAACAATTTTTCTCACAGTTAACAATTTCTATATTATATTTATTATGATTGTTTGACAGTTTTGGTTGAATATAGGAAAATAACAAATAAATTGTGATTCAACCCTTTTTTTCCGGGGAATTTCTAACCAGTATACATAAAACATTGTAAACGTATGGTGATTTCATTGAATATGTATGTTTTTCTTTGTTTAGATGTTGTAAACTCATATAAATCTTCTAAAAGAAATAAAAATATCATTTTATGGTACTACCCTAAAAAAGAAAAAATAAATCTTACGTTTTGCTCAAATGTTGCTCAATTAAATAAATAAAATTCAAGATTTTAAATTTTATAATCAGTTAGGAACTTTTATGGATTTAAAACCGGTATAAATAAACTTTTTCATTATTCACTGGATAAATACAAGTATGTAATTCAATAAAAAAACAATAGAAAAAAAGCATAAATTTCTCATCAACGGAAAATTTCAGTAAATAAAAACGAGTCTCCTTGCTAGTAGTGCTTCAGTTTGATATCCACTTAAATTTATTTAAAAAAGAGTTTATTTGAAAAAAAAATGCAGGAGGTAAAAGTGCTTAAGAGTTATGCGTAAATGCTAAGCACTTTTACAAATTGCTTAATACTCAACAAACTGGCTTAAAATATTGCAAAGCTGTTTCAGGCATTATCAATAGTTATGAAATATTTTTAAGGTTAAAAAAACCATAAAAAATATTTTAAGATATCTTTTAGATAACGGGTTTATATCTATTTATTCCCAACATGATCAATTTTAATTACAAATTTGAATAGTTCGATATTTGTGCATAAATTTTCATAATAGTATGTTAGAAGTTTCAACGTCCGTGGAAAAGTATTACGTCAAGTGTGAAAGCAAATGAAAGTTATATAATTAATTACGAATGCATCACTTTGAAGGAAAATAAAACAAACTGAAGTTATTTAAAGAAACTAAATATAAAACATAATAAATTAAAGTGAAATTAAGTCTGATAAAAAAAACATAACATCTTAGAAATAAACAAGTTTTTTGATTTTTATTTTAAGCTGCAGGGTTTCAATACGATTTTTATTTTGATGCTTCTTGAAAGACTTTTAAATTTATTAAAAGAGAAGGAAGAAAAAAAATGGAACTTTCAGCATGTTTCAGTGAGAGCGAATAGGAATATCATACTCCCTTGGATATACGAAGTGTTATGTTTAGGCTTCATTTTTCTTCCTATTAATTTATTTCCAATCGTTTTTTAAAATTTAATTCTGAAACTGTAACGGTACGTTAAATGCTTCAAAGAATTTTTTCTTAATTGATTTAGTAAGCAGTCACAAAATTGTGATTTTTTTCACGCAAGGAGCTGCAAGCCTAATACAACAAATTCAAGATATGTATTGCTTTTTGCAAATGAAATTCATAATATTCTTATGAAGAAACAAAATTATATAATTAGGAACAAAAACTGCAAAAATTTTTTTTTGCTAAGAATGCTATTTTTGTGTTAGCAGAAATATTCAGATATCATATAAAAGGCTACATTTTTGAGTTACATGTAATATTTAAGCGAGAAAAAAGAAGAAAACGCTACTAATTTGCTATTTTCAATGTGTTACTTTCTTGTTTTTATTTTAAGTAATAATTCACAAAATGCAGAGTAAAAGTGTTTTCTTCGAAATACCCTATAGATCCTGAACCCTTTGACGCATCTGGGACACAGTTTTTCCACTGATATAGATATTTTTGATACTCTAATTACAAGCAAAAATATATTTTCACATTTTTTCCTCATAAAAATAATAAAAGATTATTATTAATAAAGTTATATTGGGTTTTATTAGCTAATAAATAAAAATATATAATATCGGAAAATAAAAATTAAAAACATTTGCATATATTTCAAAGAAACCTTCAGAATCAGTGCAACAAAATTGAAAGAATAGATTCAAAATTTAGAAGGAATAATTTAAAAATTTAAGAAAAATATCATTCTGCTCATTGGTTTTATTTAAGTTCATAAATTCATTCGAGTTCTTTTTCAATATATTCGTAAACAATACGTTTAAATTAAATGCTTCTGAAACTTTAAAAAAAATGGTTATTATTATACAAATATTATATCAAAATATAAGTCATTATTTCCACTCAAGTATTTCAGTTCTAAAGTATTTCTAGAACTGAAATTCACTTTTAATCTATCTAACCATAAGTACTTAATAAGTTTAATCAAAATTAAGTAATTATACAAAAGTTATATCTAGAAAACATCTCAGCTACAACCCGTTGTGAGACAGAAGGTTCAGGCTCTAAATTTTTGCGAGCAACAGAATGTTTGTGGCTGTGTAGTCAGCACTGCGCATAGGCCGCCTTTATTTCTTGGGTATTTTGGTACCTATCTATCTGTTTGGCAGCCACAAATATCGTTTCTGGGTCTCTTCTTGACCCAGAGATTGAAATCTTTTTCAATTTATGGGGTGCAAATCTCATTTTTTTTCCGAATGGCAGTGCAGTGTCTTAACCATTGAGCCATTATTACTGCACATTTGAAAAACGCTGCGGTGATTACATCTACATATTTAAAAAATGCAGTCACGGTATTATCTGCAAATTTAAAAAAATGCCACCGTGTTTAGATCTACATATTTGAAAAATAGTTTAAAATAGTTTTAATTAGTTTCTCGTTTATCTTTATACAACTGTTCGGATTCCTTTGCAACTTCTTTTTGAACTCATTCTTGTGCCAGAGCTTAACTTTTTCAATGGATTCAAAAGTTCCAAACAAAACTGTTCAAAAACACGTACTGAAACAAAAATAATCTGAATATTTAAAAAGAATCATTAGCAACATTATTGCTCAGTTAAAACTAATTTTACATAGAATGCACAGTAAATAATTTCTTAGTTCTTTATTAACGTTTACAAGTGTAATTTTCAGGTAATCCAAGAAGTGTTTGAAATTTTTTTTATGACATCAAGGAATGCATCATCATTTCCAATTTCAGAAATTAAAAATTTGAATGAGTATAAGTGATGTTTTTACACAAAATTTCATTTTCAGTCCGTATTTTCAAACCCTAATTGAATAAATAGTTCCAGGAAACTAAAGCAATAAGTAAAAAATTTCATTTGCTTCAAACGAAGCGAATTTTTTAAGCGAATGAAGTTTTTAATCGAGTTACATAGTAATAATTGTAAATGTTAGGTTTTCTTCGAATAAGAATGCGTTTTGAATATAAAAAAATACTCCAGCAAAACACGAAATAAGGTTAAAATTTTCAAGTATGAATTTCGTTTCAATTTTGGCAAATTATTTAGATAATGGCGTCTTGCAAACCTATTTTTTTCAATTTCATTACAGCTTCCATTTCCCCGATAAAAATATTCTCACGTTCTGTTTATGGAGTGTTGAATATCAAGAAAATTGCCTCTCCTTTTTTGTTACCTTTTCCATTAAAAAAATCTCTTTAGGGATAAAATGAGAATTTTGCGTTAAATATTCATTCAATATGAGTTTGGATTCATGAATATTTCAGTTATTTTACGAAGAAAAACTTATCCAATGCATGAAAATGAAGTTGAATTTTTGGTGTCAAAAATAAAGGAAAAGATCCATTTCCACATAAGTGCCGACTCCAAAGATGTTGCAAAGGTTAGCCATTACGCTTGGCGCTTTGAATATATAATTTATCATAATGTTTGGAAGCATAGCGTTAGATTCATTTTTTTGAAACGCCATCGTAAGATGAAACTTGAAGCCTAAATATGAAAACTACAATGAATAAAAAGTTATGTGTCTGTAGTAAATTTTAATAAATACTATGCAATAAAACATTTATTAATATATGACTCTTTACATAAACAATAAATTCGTTTCAATTAAAAATAAATCTATAATTTTTTCTCAGCAAAATACGTTCTATTTTGATTGGTTTTCTTTGATTTTATTTGAATTATAATCTGTAGCAAAAAAATTTCAGTAATCTTTATTATTCTATGAAATCTGGATTTTAAAAATATATATTTTATACTTAAAATTTTAAAGTAATTAAAGTGTTTTAGTTTTTGCACAAATATTTAATCTGTTTTTAAATAATATATTATGAATAAAACACACAATTGCAAACATAAGGTTAATGTATTAAACCAATGTAATAATACTAGGAGCAGAAAAAAAGTCCTGCAAAATTTCATTTTTAAAATTTGAGTGATTTTGAAAATTTTTTTTTTTTAAATTATTTTTACTGATAATCATTTTTGAAATTTATTTTCTCCTTAATATATATTCATTGCCTACAGTTATAACTCGACTTTCCTTGAATTGTTTCATTTAAAACAATGTTAATTAGGAGAAAAAAAATTTCCAACCCAAAAAGTTTGCTTTGTATTTTATTTATTTGTATAGATCTATAAAGTGTTTTGTAAAGTTTAAATTAATGACAAAAAAAATTTATTCGGATGGTTCTTAACACCAACACATGGATTTCGATTTTAAATACAAATCTAACAAAGCACATTTTCTGATCAGGCCATTATATATTTTATTAATTTGTGAAATATTTTGTGTACAATGCAAAGTAGTTTTTTCAAGAAATATTTTTCTTGTAAAAAAATAGCAAAAAACAATTTTTACATTCTCATTTATAAAAAAATTAAAATTGATGAATAATTGTGCACGGTATTATAATTTCTTACTCGGACTAAAAAAATTAATATCAGTGATAGGCATACATGGCAGTACTTTTACTTTCGTTACTTGTACCGCCGGTACAAGTAAAAAGTACGTACTTTTACTTGTACTTCGTTACTTTTTAAATTTAGTACTTTTACTTGTACTTTCGTTACTTTTTTAGGGAAAAAGTAAAAGTATTTGTAACGGAAATATCGAATGAAATCGTTACTTTTTTTCTAAAACACGGTAAGCTTTCTTTAAAAAAAAGAAAAAAAATGTGATTCAGGGTTCCCGCGGCCTTGAAAAAGCCTTGAAAAGTACTTGAATTTCATTTTGATTTTCAAGGGCCCCTAGAAGTACTTGAAAATGATATTAAATCCTTGAAAAATTCGGAATGACCTTGAAAAGTATCGAAAACTCAGGAAAACAGCCCTATTTCCAGTATTTCTATGTTTAACTTTTTGACGCGCGTAAGTGTGAGAGAATGACTTCCCCGTCTTTCAGATGATGACGCGTACTGATTGAATTTAGGATTTTATGTATGTTTGGCTGATTTTAGGAATTTTAAATATTGGGAACTGCGCCAGATTCTGACAAAATCTCGATTCTTATTCAGGCGATTTTAATATCAATCATCGATCTTCGTATTAGACTTATTTAAAAATTATGTGTTGCAGGGATGAAAGACTTCCACGAAAAAGCGGAAATCCGCTTTTTTCCCCCAATTTTGAAAATTTCCGACCATGTTCCAAAAACTAAAATTTTTG